>NC_092430.1:8135592-8494974 GCF_036169615.1 Heliangelus exortis
TAAAGTCAAGTCTTTAGTCTTCCTAGTTCTGAGCAATTTTTTTTCACTGGCTGATCAAAGACCTCATGAATGAGCTGTCTTGGAAAGTGTGGCCATATCCAGAAACCTCTGCTTGCCATGAGCAGATGCAGAAAATAAGCAACTATATACACACTTGCTATAGTATGGAATCAGTGACACTAACTATTTTCAACCAGTTTCTCTACAAAAATTGCTGCTTTGTTACAATAGAGTTGGCATTCTCCATCAATTTATGCCACCATTTAAAAGTATCATCTGCGTAAGAATTCCCAGTCATGGAGTCCCTGTGATTTGGAAGCAGTATGAGGATGTGCCTTCTAAGGGTGGATTTACAGGGTAGGGTTGGAGGCTCTTGCTGGCACATTTGCAGCCTCAGTATTGGGGAACTCTTCTTACCAATTCTTCCCAGATTTAGAGAGCCTGAGAGAAGCAATTGTGCTCCAGAAAGGAGCTTTGGTGGGTTAAGGCCTCTCTCCAGCTTGGATCTGCTGCTGTATGCCAGCTCCCACAGCTTGCCTGAGCAAGAGAAAAGGGAAGGAGCTGAGCTCACTCATGCACAGCAAGGCTCTGACAGGGAATCAGCCACCATGCTGGTATTTCTGCTGTGTTCCAGCAGAGAGGGGAGATCGGGGAGGTTGAAGAAGAGAGTCTCTATTTCAAGTGGCTTTGCATCATTTAAGTTAGGCTTAAAGTTTAAAACAAGAGGCCTCAGTCCATGAATTCAGTAGGGGAACAGCACAGTGAAGTGTCAGGATGCTGTGTGGTTGGGTGTCAGTGCTGCTGGCTGTTTGAGGTGCTGCTGTTGGTAACACTGCAATTTGCCTCTTTGTCTTCTGCACATATAAATTATCAGAGAACTTTTCCATTGAATTTGACACAAATTAAATAATTTGGTTTAGCAAAGCACTGTTATAAACTGCTTGTTCTTGCTGCAGGCTGTAGCTTCATTCAGCCAAATTCAGCATCCGTTTTGTCTGACATCTGCATTTGCAGTCTGGTACTGAATGTCACTCAGTCCATCATTTGCTGCTGTCTCCCCCTTCACCACAGGCAGTGTGAGAAACAAAGAGAAGCTTATTATAGACACACACGCTAGTGCAAGTGCAGAAAAAGAGACCAACATACAGTACAGAACACCTTTGGGGGGATGTTGTGCTTATGAAATTGAGCTAGGATGTTACACTGGGGTTTCACCATGCCGTTAGCACTTTAATTTTGCACACTTAGAGGCCCTATTGGCAATGGCCAGCTTTGATTTCACAAATTGCTCTAATATCTGTGGAGATAGGGAAAGTCCAGTCCAGCCAGACAGCTTTTATCAGCTGAGACTGTTAAAGGATCATGCAATCCACATACCGTATCTTTTCTATCATGTCACATCATAAATGTGTATTGTAGTACTCTACCCTAGTGCAAGAAATCATATGTATAAACTTAGTGAATATACTTTAACAGACAGAATTCCTTGGAAACCTCTTAGTATTTCCTTTTTAGGAGACTGAATATAAACTCTGGTAGTTAAACTTGATTCTTGTGATTTATTTCTTCCAAACACATGGTTTGAGATAGTCAGGCCAAGATCATTTCCTTGCTTATTAAAACCTCTTCAGCTTCAGTGACTAAGATGAGATTCTGTCTCCCAAACAGTAACAACCTGCTACACTAGGCACCAGGGTACATTTTATTTTCTTTTTCTAATATAGATGAAGGAGGGACTTAAAATGGGAGATGAAAGTTTTGTTAATTTCAGCTAAGTTGTTTTTTGAATGTTGTAATACAAACTGGCTTTCCTCTAGTGACTATTTAGTAGACTGTCATGTTATTTTTCATACACAAGGTGTTCTAAAGCCTTTCATTTGGGTGCCAGTAGGCAGCAAACTGACAAAGGAACAACTGTGCAGTATAGAGTGATCATTAGTTGCTCTACCATTACTCACAGTTTTGAACATAACTTTTTTTTTTTAATGACAAGAAATACTTGTAAGAAATTCTCATGTTATTCTGTATTAATCACTAAATGTTCCTATCCATTAATTACCCAAAGCTGATTTGGTTTGTAGATGTTGCCATTGTATCAAACAGTATCAAACAATGCTATCAAACAGCAGCAAGTTGCTACCAGCATTTAAGTTTTGCAATAAATTGTTTCTAAGCATTTCTCTCCCTGTATTCTGGTGTGTTCTGGATCATTGTTCTTTAGATTTACTAACTCTATTTTTTTCCAGACCAGCTTTTCCTACTGCAGGCCAAACAACCTTCACTTGTGTTTTCTTTCTCCCTCTGCCCAGGGTCTGATGCCTCAGTTCTGTGATGTCTGCAGATAAACAGACAACTTGTGCATTATTTCCTGTCTTCAAATTACTGTGGTGACACAGGGCTAAAATAACCCAGAATGCTGAAAATGACACATTTTCAAGTGACAAAGAATGTGCCCTAGGTATACAGCTGTTTCATGGGCAAAGACATGACTCAGACACAGCCTTTTTAAACAAAACCCTTTTGTTATACTGGGAACACATGTAACAATAGCCTCGGGGGAAATAATAGAGCATTTGTTTTGTGAAGGGGGGCTGAGAAGAGTAATTTGAAGATAAGGAAATTGAAAATAAGGATTATATTTAAAGTCTGGGGTTTTTTTTCACTGCCTCACAGAGTGTAAGTCTGTTTCTTTATGATGTTTCAAGACAGGTTCCTTATCTGTATTGCACGCTGTCCGTAACAACTCCCTATGCAACAAGAGCATGAATATGAGGCAAATTGATCAACTATAATCTGAAATGTGTTGATAAGTACTGACTTAAGTTCTTGTAGCTCCCACTGATAAATACTGATGTACTTGGAGGCATTAAAATGCAAAATAGAAAGGAAACTTGAAGTTGAGGATTACAACCCTACATGAAAACTCTGTGTGGGCAGATTTTATTGAAGTCTATTCATAGATACAGTAGAAATTGTCTCTACAAGACATTTTTAAAGTGCTTGGGGCTTTATGCAGACACTTCAAGATACCATTATTCAAATTGAAAAGATGGCAGTGTTTCAAAACAGGTTTTAAACTTTCTGGATTGGAGTTCTCTAGTAAATCACTCACATCATAGTTGATTTACACTTTGTAAAGCCTGCAATGGACCCTGTACAACATAACATTGCAAGATCCAGAGTAAATAGCTCTTTTCTGAAAAACATTTCTAGCCTTTCCAGGCACAAACACATTTGTCATCAGCAAGGCCAACTAGTGAGCCAAAGTTTGAAGGAGTATTTAATGTCAAAACCAGTAGTATTAGAATGGTTTGGAAAGTTACATATCTGGGACTTTTTGCAGTACTGGATTTCATTAATACCTTATTTTTTAAAAATATATTTTAGTAGCAATGTAAACTTTAAACAAAAGAGACAAGTGGGTCTGATCTTCATTGGATAGGATATGATCCATAAACATGATACTGTGTCTATATGGTCTGGATGCTTGCTTGCTTAGCCTGTTACTTTCATTTGAAATCTTTTTTTTTTTTTTTTTTTTTTTTTCCTTCCAGGAAGAAGTGAAGTCAAGTGAAGTTGCTACTGTCCCATGGTATGAAACAGCAGCAATGCTCGAGAACATTGCCTGTAGTACTTAAAGTGCTTAAAGGAACTAGTTAGAAGCATGAAGAGAAACTATTAACTGATACACACAACAGATGGGCTGTGAAGGCAACTGACAGACGGTAGGCAAGGTTTCTCATTAACTTCTGCCCTTCCACTGAGATTTGACTAGATGTTGTATCATAGGCTCACCATTCAGGCAAAAATTCCATTGTCCATCCATAAATTTACAGTAAATCTTTATATTGTGGTTGGTTGATTTGTTTGGAACAAACAACTAAACATATTTTAGATGTTTTCTAATCCCAATTGAATTAATTTTTAGTTCTGTGAAAACTGGTAAGTGAAGTTGATGAAAAAGTTAATCCATCCAGCTTTCTATTTTCAAAACAGGAATAACTGGAAAAATGAACACAGAAAATTAGGCAAGGCTAATAATACAGCATAATTATTAGCACTGGGATGTTAAAATATGCATAATATGACCATATCCTTGTCCACATTCAAAAAGAGTATGCTGTGCCTCGCCCTGTTTTCATCCACGGGAAATAGGAATGTTCCTGCTGATTTCAGTGGGTGGGGTCAGGGCTAGCTGCATGCAAAAGTCAGTTGTTTCATTACTTGTCGCATTCTAACTCCCTTCTATTTAATTGTTTCTTCTAAGCCTTAGAAAACCGCTTCTTTCATAGACGTACTGGCTTCAATGCTATTATTCCTAAAAAGCTCAAAACAGTCTCTTAAAATGAGGATGTATCGCGGAAATCATTGGCAAAGCAATAGGGTGCTATAATAAGGTCGTCCCGGCTGACTTCCAAAAGCCGCGTAGGGGAAGCTGATCTCTGATGAGTCCTTTACAGCGGGAACACAGGCGACAGCCTCTTTCATCCCTTGAACCGCGGCTGGGGGGTCCAAACACGGCCGCCAGAGGTGCGCGGCTGCGGCTCTGTGAGGCGCTCGAGATGCTCGTGGCTACGCGTAGGAAACGCAGGCGAGGGGGGAAACGCAGTTACTGGCAGACAAGCGGGGCTGGGGGAGCCCTGCTGCAACTCCCCTATGGTTCCGCGAGGGGCTCAGCGACCGGGCCCTCACAGCGGAGACCCGGTTCGGCTGTCTGGCGCACACCGGGGTGGGCGGCCTGCCCGCGCCCTGCCGGCAGCTCCGCACCTCCGTGCGGAGGTGCGGCGGGCCCCGGAGGTGTCCGGGGCAAGGCAGAGCAGTAGGGGCCTCTCGCCGCCGCCCCGTGGCCAACTCCGGCCCTCACGGAAGATGGACCCGGGAGCGCTCGGGGGGGCGGGGCGCCCTACGCTATTGGCCGCCGCCCGCGGTTTGATACCGAAAGCCGGGGCCGGGTTGGCGGCCCGCACCAGGGGGCGGGACCCGAGGGCGAAGCTATTGCCTAGGTAACCCCCGGCACCCCGCTGTCCCCGCCCGGCAGGCAGTCCTGCGGCCGGCACCGGCGTGAGGAAGCAGCCTCCGCGCCGGCTGGGGAACGGCTCGGAGGACGGCGGTGGACCTACTCGGGCAGGTGCGTGTACGCAGGCGGGGAATCTCGGGCTGTGCCGCGGAGTGCGTGCCCAGCTCTGAGATGGCCCTGACGGATCGGACCGAACCGGACCGGACCGGTGGGGCACCCGCGGGCGGACAGGTCTGCGTGGCGGCGGGAGGTGCGGCGGGGTTTCCCCTCATCCGCCACCGCCAGCTCGTTTCGGTCCCTCCCTACCCCGCGGCGCCGAGCGCCGCAGGAAGAGGGCACTTCTCGAGTGCTGCCCGTTGCGACACGGTAGTTGCTCAACCGGGCGGGAGGCTCTGCCCCCTCCGCGGCGCGGGGGAAGGTTTCAGCGGCGCCCCGGCCGTTTGTCAGCGGAGGGGGCGGCGGAGGGGCCGGCGCCAGGGGCCCGGGGCGGGAGCCTTTGTGCGCTGCCTGCCCCGCCGCCAGCCTGAGTTGCGCAAGAGCGCGCGGCGGTAACGGCCGCCGCAACAAGTGGCTCGCGCGCATCCCGCGCCCCCGGGTCAGCGGGCGTTGGGCAACGGTCCGCGCGTGCTGGGGTCTGGCGCGGGTGCTTGGACCCGCGCGCAGGCGGCGTCCCCTCCTCAGGGACCCCGTGAGGGAGAGAGAGGGAGGGAGCGGCTCCTCAGCGGCCCCGGCGCTCCGAGCGGCCCTTGGGGCGGGCTGGGCCGTCCCAAGGTGCCCAGCGCCTTCGCCTTCTCTTCTGCGAGGTGTCGCCGGCCAGGATTTGGGTTGTGTTCTACCTTTTTGTTTTTAATGGTGAGGGGTTTTGTTATTTGTTTAATTTTTGTTTGTTTGTTTTCTGTTATTTGCTTGTTTGGGGGGTTATTTTGTTTGTTTGGTTTGGTGTTTTGTTTGTTTTGTTTGTGTTTTGTGTTTTGTTTTGTTTTGCAGCTGAGAACCCTTGGTGGTTGCTTTGTGATTTTTAAGAGATGTTTAGGTTATTCGAAACGTAGCTGAAAACAGGCAGGAGTGTCAAACTACCGGTTTCCTTCTGAACCACAGGGCTCAGTGTGGAAAAGCAGTGTCTATGTCTTTCCAGTCAGACGGTGATTCCCTGGGCAGGTCAGAGCGGGCAGTAGCCGGGGATGATGGCTTCGGCAGTGTGCGGTCATCATACGCTTTCTTAACAAGCAACTAAACGCTTCCACAGATGAGAACCTGTTTCTTTGTACGGGGAGAATAAATCTTCATTAGTCCCAAAGAGTTCCTGAAAGAGAAACGGAAACCTCTTGTGCCAGAATCGCTGGTTTGTCTAGCTCCAGCCCATGTGTGCTTACAGACTGATGCTGGATACCTTCCAAAATCAAGAAAGCATAGTGGGTTTTTTGCCAGAACTTTCTGCATTTACAGACTTTTCTTGTCACCAGATACATTGACAAGTTTTGTTCATTTAGAATTGACAACTGTTGCCAAAGTAAATCTTACATGATCTCTCAGTCAATGGTGCTGTTATACTGTGGGTATTGAACTCTGTTCAGGCTGAGGGAGTCCTTGAAGCTGGGCATGACTAGAAACCCCAGTAACACGTTATTCGTGTTTTCTAGGGCTATAGTTTAAGGCTCAAAGTTACATGACTACATGAAACATGTAGTAGAAATTTGATCAGCCTGTGGTTTGCAGTATTGGCCAGTGACTCGCACAACTGTAGGCCTTCAAAGATGAATTAAAACGCAAAGCTGAAGTTTGTAACACACTTCCTTTTAGGAAAATTGCATATAAAGAAATATTGAATATCCAAACACTTCTCAAAGTTATGCAGACTGGTAGAATGCATTAAGGGGGCTGGGGAATCAATCATCAGGTCACTTGGAAACTTTGATCTAGAAGCTTCAGTTCAGACTGATAATGGTTTTCCAGGCTTCAGAATTTTCATGCTAGAAAGCAATGCTTTTCACAAGAGTCAGAGAAAGAGAAGGACAATTGAACATAGGTTCTTTAATAACTGTTTTTTTTTTTTTCTTTCTATTTTGGGGTTTGTGTTTGTTTTTGGTTTTGGGGTTTTTTTTGCCTTTAAAAAAAAAATCAAGTGTATCAGTAATACCAAGAGCATATTGTTGTGTATTGACTTGGAAACATGCTTGGGTGGGGTTTCAGCCTGAAATTAAATGTTACTTAATTTTTTTTTAAGGGAACTTCCTCCATGCATGGTTTTAAAATATTTTCTGTTGATATCTATTTAAATATCTGTTTTTCTTGAATAAAAATCACTTCCGTTAAGTCAGGTTTCACTTCCTTGGAATATCTGATGTCATAAAACTGCTAGTTCTCCAATTGTCTGTAGACTTTTGGCAGAACTCCAGATTCTAGTGTAGGAAAGCCTTCTCAAAAAAATAAAAATCTGCCTTTGATTCTTGTGATATAGTAAAGAGGGAACATATCCTGCCTCTTCTCCCTGATTTGCTACTCCCTCCCCTTTCTTGCAAGTTGAATGTTGAGTCAATAAGCTTGTAAAATGTTGCACATTGTTTTGAAAGTTTCCTTACATTTGCAGCATGCTCTGTTTTTTTGCAAATGTAAAATTTAAAATAAAAACTGAGGAAAATACTCTCTGTCAGAATGACATTTGTAGGATGAGGATGCAGGAAAAACAGTGTTATCATTTAGAAGTTGGGTGGAAATGTATGCTGGTGTTTTGACTATTTAGCTGGAAAGCTGGTGGTGTGTTTCAGTGACCAGAAGCAGAGTTCAAGCAGCTTAAGTGCTTTTTCATAGATCTAGAGATACACATGGAAGCTTTGCCCTTGGTTCTCTAAAAGTTGTCACTGGGCTGTGGAATGTGGCATTGTATTTTATGCAAAGTCCACAGGGCTTCTTCGGTTTGAGGGTGACATTATGACTTGCTGTTAAGTTAGGAAGTTAACCCTTTTTCACAACTGGTGGTTTCTGCAAGCAGTCCAGGACAGAAAAATCTGAGATAAGAATCACTGACACAGTTACATAGGAAAACTTGCTTGTTGGGTTTTAATGTGTGTTTGTAATGTGTGTGTACTGATACACCCTGGGAGTATTGACACACATGGTGCTGTGTACCACATCTCAAATCTCCATTCATTTGCCTCAGAATATGGGAACTTTGTATTGTGGAGGGCTGAAAAAAAATGTAGCACTGATGTCTGAGTGCATTAAACAATTTGTGTTGTGGCAGTGCTGTTAGTTCTCACATCACTCACCCATGTGAAAGTTTTAGTCTTTTTTTTTTTTTTTGATAACTACATGAGAACTAGTGTTAGAAATCATATTGCTTTAGAAATTAAGCAGGTTTTTTTAATTAAGTTTTGGAAATCACAGTAGTAACTTGTAAACAGGCAGTTTTTCTTTGAGTTGGTAAGGTGTAAACTTATGGTCCAGAATTCACAGTGGGTAACAAAGCAGTGGTTCTGTCAAAAATTACAAATGGTAGGTGCTACAAGGTTAAGGTTACAGATATTTGTATAATGCCTGAAGGACCAATTAGCTTATGTGCAACATTAACCAGTCCGTTTTACTGTCTGTCAAATCTGCATGGGTAAATCCTTTTATCTCAACATTTGGTGGGAATAAATTCAGGAATGTGGTCCATTTGCATATATTAGAGTTGCAGAGTGAGGCCCTCATGTGCAAATGTTTGTGGATATGTAGCTACCAAAATAATTGAATTTACATGCTGGCTTCAGAAGATTAAAGAAAACAAATAGTGACAGTGATGTGTCAAAAAAGCTTCCTCTGATAAGTAGAATTGGTGCAATTATATACTGTCTCCCACTGTTTGTTTTTTTGGCAGAGTAGGGGGGTTGACAGACCAGACAGGTGTGCACATTGTTTATTTCTTTTTGTTTTAGCAATTTTAGGTAGCCAAAATTTAATTGCTAGTGTGCTACAGAATAAGGCTTCTTGCAGATTTGGTTGTACACAAACAGAGGACCCAGACTGACCTCGGGTACCATCTTTGCTACTTCAATGCTTTCGTTGTTTGCCACAGGGGAGAAAATTGCTCCAGATCTTTTAATTGACTTAAACAGAGTGGGATAAATGTTTTGGTTGAATTGAATTGGGAGGAGAGATTTGGTATCTACTTCAAGAGCATTAGAATTCTGAGTACTGTAGTTTTTCTCTTGATGCAAAATGTACTTAGTATAAATCTGCTACTCAGCTTACTTAAGTTTCTTTCAAAATGGCTAAACTTTGCATATTTTTGATCAGTAGTGTTGCATTAGATGTTCACTATGAAACTGAATTGTAAAGAGTGCTCTTCTGTTTCCAGAATATCTTTTATTTGCAATTATTCTTATTTTTAGAATAGCTTTGTGAATTCTGCATCAAAATATCTTAAAGGAACTCCATCAGATATGTGTCCAGTGTTTGCTTGTGATATTGATATCTATATGTTGCTATAATGCTGAACAGTTTTAGTTCCCATGATAAGGTGGTAAATGGCCCCCATATTTGTTATTACTTCATTTTTTTTTCTTAACAGAAAATTTGAACAAGTTGAGGTACAGTTCCTGGGAATAAGGGGCAGAGTGAGTTGGCCTCATGGTCTGCCTCTAAAAAATAAAGTATTTCTAAGACATCTTGAAGAACTGAGAATATTGCACATAAAATAGTTGCATAAATGCACTTCCTGCAGAAACTGTGACGACTGAAAAAAAATATTGGAAGTTACAGCTTTAAATTTTGTGCCTGTACATGATGGTATTTTTATTCTTTGCATGAATTTACTTGTAAGAAGGGAGGATACCCCTGTAATTTCTAATGTCCTTTTATGAGACCCAAGTGATCTTTATTATATTTTGAAGTTCACTTGCAGGGTCTACCAAAAGTTGAGACGCTTCAGCCTTTTCACAATGTTTTTCTGAGGCTTTTGTTTCCAGATTTCATGTATTCAGAGCAGAAAGCAGAGGCTTTTGCTCATATGTTAATTTGGAACAGATGAACGTTTTTTAATGATGTAGAGTCTACTAGGAGCTTGCACCATTTGCTGGCACTTCAGGTCATTCCAGTCCTCCCTTTGTTCCCAAGCACCATACATCCACTGGATAAAAAAAACCCCAAAAAACTATGAGAATATTTGAAGATGAGTTATATAATGCAAGTTTAGAGTTTGCATCAACTGGCAGTATGTTTGCCATAGCTCGTTTGAGCAGTAGAGGTAGAAAATCAGTTTTGTGGAAGTCATGGGAGTGTTTATGTTGAGTTAATGTTAGTGTGTTTTTTGTTTTGCCTGCAGTAATATGAAACATTTGTTACTTTTCAATGTTTTAAAAGTCTTTTGTCTGAATACACAAAAGGAACAGTTAACAAAGCAATGAAATATTTAAAAATATAAGTGTAAGAATAGTCAGTCGTTTATGAAAGCTTTGGTATGGAATATGCAATAGCTGGTGTTCTGTAGGATCAACCTGACATTTTAAGAGGCTCAGAGTCCTGCTGTCAAGAGGTTTTGAGACAGTTTTAATGTGGAAAACTTGTGCAGCCACAGAGTACTAAAAGCAGTTAAAAAATCAGAGTAAGTAGATGATGTGGAGAACATTGAAAGAAATCTGTAGAAAATAGAATAGTTGGTAGCATTTGTACCACTTTTTATCTTCTGTGCTTGAGAGATGGATGTTGATATTGATATTTGTATGTTGACTGTTAATAACAGAAGAATATAAAGAATGCCTGATTAAAAAAACTGATTACATTTGTGCCACTACAAATAACCCCCCAAAAGGCTGGTTTATGTGATGGCTTTCTATCAGTAGTTAGCCTGTTGTTTCTGTATACACACACAGGAGAGAACCAGGTAAACAAAGATAAATGTTGTCAGTAGAGACTCAAAGCTAAGTACAAAGTTGATGTGATAGAAAGGAGCACATAAAGTGCATTGACCACTGCATTCCCTTCCTGTTTGCTTCACTCCTCAGATTGCTTCCACTGCTTTGGAAAAACACTTTCGTCCTCATGCTTGTACTTTTTTTCCACTTCATCTACCTTTCAGTATTTCTGGGTTTTACTTTTTTTTTTTTTTAATAGTCTGCCATTAAATTTACTATTCTTGGCTTATTCCTTCTCCCCAGCTTCCTCATTATTTCCCTCCTGACTCCCAAAGAAATTAAGGACCTGTGTGGTAACCAGGTGTGTATTCACTCTAAGTGTCATGTCTTCTAACATTAGCTTGTTGGCTCTTGGAGGCATAGTATTCTTAATGTGTTTCTTACAGTGCTCTTGTGGCGTTCTGTGTGAGGATGTGTAGTTCAAATATTTTCTGCTTTATAAAATATAATAATCTGTAAAATGGAATCTGCAGAACAAATGACTCTCCGGTGACAGCTGTGGGAGGGAAGGAAACCAGTAGTCACAGATGAGGTCCAGGCTAGGAAATGAGTGAACTGCTGTGGTAAGGACTCAGCATCCTGGGACTGGAGGTATAACAGGGAGATGTGGGCATGGGTATGCTAGGAATCACAACACTGGGATTACCTGCTTCTGGATCCTTTGTGTTTCAGTGTTTGACAATGGCTAGCTATGTTGTTTGTTCTCTGCAGGTGTTAGGATGTTGGGTTTTTTCGACTTATTGGTGGTGTTTTTTTATTGTTTTGGGGTTTTTTTGTTTGTTTGCTTGGTTTTTTGCTTGCTTGGTGGGTTGAGGTTGCTTTTGGTGTGTTTTTTTGAGATCCCTTTTGAACAAATAGGTGTTGCTATGAGAAGCAAGGTCTTTGGGATTCTGTGTTGTGTGTGGTGTTTGGAAAACCATGTGAGCTTGGAGTGTTTGTTTTTCCAGCCTTCAGTGCTAAGTGTCTTCCTTTTGTTTCAGCTGACAACAGAGGAGGACTTCTGAATTTCCTCTCTCTTTCCCTTTTCCACCAAGCATGCAACTCAAGATTCAGTGAAGATATTTAAGGAGGATTGTCTTAAGTACCAGGGATCCTTTAGGCAAAGAGGAGTTAGAACTTGGTACACAGACAGCAGTAAATCAAAGGTCTTTTCCAATCAAAAGGTTCTATGATTCTGTGTAGGCCTGAAATGGCCAGATGTCTGTGAGACACAGCAGAGACACATACTAATTTATGGATATCTACAATAACAAAAACCCCTATAATGAGTCCAAACCTTGTAGAAATACTATTTGAAATGTAGCTCTATAAATATCTGAAAAGAAGTTGGAGCAAGGTGCTGTTTTTTTCCCCAGGTAACAAGGGATAGAAAAGATACAATGGCCTCATGTTGCATCAGATGGGGGTTAGATTGGACATTAGAAGAAATAATTTCTTTATCTAAAGGGTGGTCAGTCACTGGAACAGGCTGCCCAGGGAAATGATTGAGTTGCCATCCCTGGAGGTATTTAAAAGATGTGTAGATGTGATGGTGAGGGGCATGGTTTGGTGGTGGACTTGGCAGTGCTGAGGTTGGACTCAATGAAAGATCTGTTCCAACCAAAATGATTCTGTGATTTTATTCTTTCAGTTGTCCTATGCCAGGTTTGAATGGAAGTTTCATGGGAGTCTTGCATGTGCCAAGACACTAGGATTGAACCATCAGGAGGTGAAGAGCACTTGTCTCCATCTGCTTAAGTATTTTGAATTATTTACTCATAGTAATAATTTCAGTGAGAAGGGGTGGATGTATGCATGTGGAGAAGTGCTGTCTTGTTTTTCTCTTCATGGGAGGACCGTGTTTGGGAATCTGAGATAAAAGCTGACTGGAAAGTGAGAAGTAGTTTCTAAACTCTCTTGGGTGAAGAAAAGCATCAGTAGTCTGGCAGAGTGTCAGCAGAAAATGGTAGATTAATTTTTGGCACAAAAATCTTGCTAATGAAAGAAGAGGCTTTCTGTTGTTAATAATAAAAATGAGGAGGGACTGATTATCTGTCCTCAGCAGGCTGATATTGTTCAGCTTCTTTTTAATATCCACAGAAGACAGACACAATGCTTTTGAGTAAAGTCCTTTTATGGACTCTTTTTATGAAAAAAGGACTTTCTAATACACTAATACACATCCATCTACAACACTTAACTTCTCTTTAAACAACATTATTATTATTATTATTATTATTATTATTATTATTATTATTATTATTATTATTATTATTATTATTATTACAAAGTGTGTATAAACTATTGTAGAATGTCAAATGCTTAAAAAAGATACACATTATAATGGTAGTGCTATAAACCTGCATGGGATACCAGTGGCAGTAATACAAGAAAGTAATTTTTTTTTTTTATTAAAGAGGTTTATTTACACTTGAATCAACTGATCTCTAGCTATGTGAAAAATTAGTAAGCTCAACATAATTAATTTAATTTTATTTTTTAACCTGAGTAATAATAAAAGCATATTTTCTGTACCAAATTACCCTTTTCAGTGTTAGGTGCCATTTTTTAAATACTCCATGTGTTTTTGCCTGATTTTCTAGACTTCAGCAAACACAAATACATAAATATTATTTATTTTTTATATGAGTCTGTTTTGATAACTGTGGTGATTTCTATTTCCTTTTGGCACTGTAAATAAATCTGCTGTATGAAGAGCTACAATGTTTAAAAATAGCAGAAAAATAATCCCTAAAAAGACTGTTATTTAGCAGGAACTGAATTCTTCATTAGAACCAAAATTTGCAAGAATGTGAAGATGTAACTTTAAAAGTTAGAAGTAACATTAAGGCCACAATCAGGTCTTTTCCTTATCACTTACCATCTGAATTTCTAGTAGTTTGGGCACGATTTGCAGCAATTCTGTATCTTTTGAAACTGAATGCGCATATTGGGTGCTTTCATGATTTCTGCTGCTGCAAATATGCTGGATTACAACTCACATTGCATTCAGTTTCTTCTTCACCATAAAGTTACAAAAGTCCTCTTCTGTTTCAACTTTTTAAATAAAGAACTCTTTCTGTATTTTTTTTCCTTCACTCCATTTTGTTTAACTTGAAAGCTTCAACACTCATTTACTTGGGTGAGAAAAACTGTGAGTGAAGTACTGGTTTGGGATTTGAAGTAATTAGATTGTGTTTCCAAGTGTGTCACAGGGCTGCTTTTGGTGCTTAGAGAAGTTTGGTTATCATGGGTTTTTTTCCCCTCTCTGTGTTGGTGTTGATGCAGTTGCTTTTTCTTTCTTTGTCTTTTCTCCGTTAACTTTTCTTGCATTTTTGTCTGTGAAGATACATAGTATCGGCTGGACCTTAAAGTATCTGAGATGCTACTTTGGCATAAATGCAAGTGCCTAATTGAAAAATATTTTGTAGCAGCTATAGTAGTTGAAATGTATAACAGAGTTTATGTGGTTTATATTAGGATAAAGTAAATCTATTTTTAAGAGGCCCCTTTTAAAAAAATCCGCTTAAGTGGCCACATCTAATTATCCCAGCATAGCCTCACTTTGCTGAATATCTGTGAAAATACTTCTGTTGAAATAAAATCTCTATTATATTTTTAAAGGATAAATTATTCATAAAAATAAGATGACTGTAGTACAGAAGATAAAGTATTTTTAAAACACCATGTAAAAAGATTAAGAAGTTAGAGTCTTTAGTGTATTGTTGTCGTGGGAATAGAAATTTGAATTATTAACCCCCTTCTATTTATAGCTGTTTTCTCTATGTCAATATTCTTGTTCCAGTTAACTTCTAGGCATATTTTATGAGAAGGCAGAACAGTTCTTGCCTTAGTTTATCACTGCAGCTAATCAACTTAGTGTCCTCATTACTTTCTTTTTGATGTGAATTTCACAACTAATGTCACAGTATTTTTGGATTTATTTGTGCTTTGATAACTTGCCAACTTTTATTCTGTCTAAATACAGGATTTAAAGAGGCATTCAGCACTTGGTGGTTCCTTCTGTCTCCTTATCACTACTTGCTTTTTAAAAAAATACTCGTATATTGCTGCTCTGAGAATGAGAGGTGCAGGCTCTGTGTGATGTTCTGATAAAGCTTGCAAGAGCTTTTCCACCTTCTTGATGTCAGAAGTTAGTTTTTCATGTCAATTTAATTTGGGTTTGTTTGTCAGGAAAGTAGCATGCTACTTATACTATGGTTTTAACTATTTGTGGAGTAATAAAGCATTTCCTATGCTAGCTATTCCTATGTAATGGCAATTGTCTTGAAAACAGTCATTGGGTTGGGTGAGAACCCTTATATAAGAAGGAATCTTCAGAAATGGCAGTATGTCTGAAACTTTCAGCTCAAGCTTCTACATTTTGGCTATTAGCAGACCCCTTTAACCTGAACAAAGATTTCTTGGGGTGCAGTGGCAAGTGAAATGGTTTTAAATGTCTAATTTTCTGTTGTTCTGTGATATACTTTTTTCCTGTGATTTACTTGTGAGAAATAAAATAGTATTATGGAGAGGCTTTGTTTTCTCTTTGGCTTATAATGGGAGAGACTTTGAAAGGAGTTGAGGCAAATATGTTTTGTCTTTCTTCAAGATTTGTGTCCTGGTAAATCACTTTTGTTGTCAAGCATGGTGGTGAGAAATTATTGTGGTTGAACCATTATTGTTGTGTGAAAACTGAAAAACCTTTGCTTTCATTTGCAAGAGTCACTTTGTTGATTTGTAATTTTATGGCATATTTTAAAGAATATAACTACCAGTGCTGCTGCTCCAGTGCTCTTCTATGTGCCCAGGTTTATACACGTGGTATACTACTTCTGGTACTGTTGTTTGGTGCTCTGGAAAAGAAAGTTGTTCTGATGTAGTGAAGTGGTTGTCAAAAGCAAGTCTGTCCTACTTTGCTCTGGAAAAAGGAGGAGCTCATTCTCATTTACCAGAGAGAGCTTTTAGGCGTCCATTGCCAGAAACTAATGTCAATATTGATCTTGTAATTCAGTAGTAGCAGGAGAATAAACACATTTTCCAAAATGGATCTGCTGCCTCCTCTCCTCAAACCTTCCACACCTTGCCTGTGCACGTGGGATGTCAGAGCATGTATCATTTTCAGTTCAGCCTTTGTCAGGGTCTTCTTTAGTCTTGTGGGTTTTGAGATGTTAGATAGAAAGTTGAGAGTGTTGCATTTTATTCTTTCGATCTTGCTGTTCATGGTTCCTCTCAAGTGTCAGGAATTGCTTTGCAATTTGATAATACTGCATATGGAAATAATCTGGTTAGAGCAGTTCTATTCACCAAAGCATCTATGATACTAAGTTATCTATGATAACACCCTGAGTTTTTAGCACCAGAGTGAGGCAATAGAAGTCTCACTACATGAAATAAGCAGTTTCTTTCTGCAGTTTCTGCTCAGAAGCAGAGAACAAGAGCAACTTAGAATGCAATGTTTCATTATTCAAGACCTTACTAGATTTGCTTTTGAGTGGTGTGTATAGCTGAAGGTAAACTACCTTTGTTCAATGCTTATATTTTTCTTTCTTTCTTTACCACAAGAAATATTCTTAGTAATTACTTTTAAGCTCAGATTGTATTTACTGTATAGATGATGTGTTGAAATACTGATGATATTTATCATGTGATAATGTTTGGAATCAAACAGCAAGTTGGATCACTGCAGCGTGTCTTTGAAGTGCACTTAGCTAATCATGACTGTGTTAGTTCATAATCTCTTGAAATCTGTGCTTTGGAGTTTGCCTTAATTGTAAAGAACAAAGCTTTTAAGCTGGTATCTAGAGTAGAGTGGGAAGTAGCTTCACAGAATGGCTCACTAACAATTAAGGAAAAATTAATCATTTAGTCTTGCTATTAAATTCTACTGATGCATTCTTATTTAATATAAAATGAAAAACATGACAAAAAGCAGAATTTAGGAACTAGATAGAAGTAAATTTGCATAACTACACCATACTAGGCATTCAAAAATGTAAATGGGAAGTGAAACATCAGCATGTGAAAGTAGTGAAGAGAATAGACAAGAGAGAAGACATGACAAGAAACAGAAATTGTAAATAAGTTATGTTTCAAGTAACTAAATAATTGTGAATAGGTCTTTGCAGAACCCAGATTAAGACTCACTGGTTTATTTTTGTGTTTAAAATGCAAATAAATATTAATTTAGTAAAATTTGGGTGGAACTAGTAGAATGTTTTCCTGTGTTTTTACATCTATGACACACACTGGTGAGTAGGAAATGTATCAACAATAAAGGCTGTGTTCAGATATCCTGAATTCTGAGAAAATGCCAAGTCAGGGGAAAGCTCTACACCTTCAGGCTTTTGGAGTTTAACCAGCCAGAGGGAAATCATGGGGAAGGACTTCATAAGCTTCAGATGAGCTTTTGTTGTTACTGCTTACTATCTCTTTTTAGTTTTTATAAAAGTGGATTTTTGCATTATGACTGCCAAGTATGCACAGTGGTTGCAGACCAGTTGATTTGCTGTTGGTTAAGTCTTGCAGACATCCCTGTAGATGTTACAAGGGCTTGTACAATGTGGTGGATTTGTTTGCACCTGCCTAAACTACTGCTTGCTGGTTATGTTAGCTCAGCTTCAAGCCTTGGAGTGTCATGCTTTGCATGCATGCACATATATGAATAGATTTCTTGGAAGAGCTGCTCTGTGACCACAGCTTCTCATTCTTCACTTCTGTAAGTAAGATTTAGTGAACCAGATTTAGAAAAGCTGCAGCACTGGCCTGGTGGTGTAAGTGATCTGTGAGTTCTGGCAGAAGGTGGAGGAACTTAGATCTCAATAATGAGTCTGTTCAGTCTAGATTATTCATTTCTTTGTCACCAGCTCTGGAGCTACTGAATCAATTGGGTAATCACTTGTGATCTGATCTGATCTGGGCTGAAACTGGAAATGAGCTGGAAAAGTGTTACTTGACTGCATGCTTATGAATCACTATAAAGCAAATGTATGCATTTGTTAGTGCATCATCTGAAATATAAAAACTGCTGTTTTTATAAAATGGTCACTAGCTGCATAGAACTTTGTGCTTTTTCAGCTGTAGAACATCCTCAGCTCTAGTACACTCTCTAGCCCAGAATCTGTCCAAGGAGGTTTTGGTGTTCTACTGTTGTTATCAATTATCAGTGCTGTCAGTGAGCCCTCTCTAATACTGAGAACATTTGCAGGGTTTCCCACTTACAGAGACTTTGCTCATCTTGATTTCAGCACACTGCTCTCAAATCAGTGAGTGATTGGCTGCCTAACATGATGCGAGAGGAGAAATGTGCCATCTACTACCGTTTTTTTGTTAAGCTTCATTAATAGAGATGTGTTCCCCTTCTGCTTTGCCCAGAGGCATTTCTTTGGAAGGTGGTGGAGCAGGAAAAAAGCAAGGGTTGAATAGTTAGGGTAAAATGAAAATGAATAGTTTTTGTTTAGGTTTTGTTTGTTTATCCTAAATCATGCAGGTGATGACTTCCCAACTGGAGGTATCTGTTCTTTTCTCCTTTAGCTGAAGGTCCTTTGTTTGCCTCTGCCAATAAGAACCCTAAAAGTCTTTTGCTCTTTCTCTGACTTTATCATAAGGAAAAAACATTGTAATTTGCCTCACAGCTTCAGTCATATTGAGTTCTAAACTACAGTGAGTAGGACTACTGAGTTCCTTAACCATGAGGTCCATCAGGATATACCAGTGAGAAAAAGGGATTCCTCTACTCCAAATATAAATTCAAATTACAGTGACTGGCACCCTCTTAGAAATCTCCATTTTTCAAAATAAAATTGAAAATTTGGAAGATCCTGTTAATACTATCTTAGAGTTGTAAACTGAAAGGAATTCAGCAGCATTTGCAACCAAGCAAAAAAAAAAAAATTCTGACTTATTGTAGTGTATTAGTATGTGATAGTATGAATATAAATTTCTTTTAAACAAGCCTGTTTGCAAGGTGATTTTGCAAAGGTGAGCCATAGTTTGGTTGAGGCTGGCTCTCTGGGTAGAGTGAACATGGCTGCCTTACAGGATGATTCATAGCTGTTGAGTACAGAGCTCCTGCTCTGAATTACTCACTGGAGAAATGTAATTATGGTATCAAGTTCCTCTTAATGAAGACATGTGACTGTATTTAGCTTCAAATCATGTTTCTAACTGTTATCCATTTAACTTAAAAGAATGACAATGACCCACGCCTTTTAGTTATTCATGGAAATGCTTTGTGGTCTTTTATGTTCATCTTACAGAAAAAGAAAGGCTGTAAATTGACTTGCAGTTCTGACATAGGTCTTATTTTGTAACTCATTTGGCTTTGAGCTTGGTATTCTGCAGTTTCTATCTCTGCTGTTTTTTTAAATTTTATTTTCTGTGGGTATTTTTACATGATGAGGGCTAGTAGCTATATGCCTGTTTTGGTTTGGTTTAAAAGATTTTGTATGAGAGAGGTGGGCACATAGAGCAATTGTGTTTTGCGTTTTAAAGGGATATGTTTCAGAAAAATGTAGGGCTTTCTTTTTTAAATGTTGTTATTGTCTTTTTGACCAACCACAAAACACCTGTGAAAGAAGAACAGGAAGAACACTGCTGTGCAGCAGTATGCTGTCTGTTGTCAGTCAGATATTTTGTCTCTTTAAGTGCCACCTTTAAAAGATAAAAAATGGTCTGTGTCATTGATGAGACTGTGGGTACTGCATAACTGGTGTGATGTTTTTGTGGAGGTCTTCTGTTTGGATCAGTCTGCAACACTATACAATATATAGAAATCTTTTTTTCCAACTCAGGCTTTAATTTGCATTTTCAACATTTGCACTAAGATATGCAATATGTGGAAGTGGAAAGTTTTTGTGATTTAGCCAAATGTGCACTACTGCAAGAAGTTTTTTCTCAGTTACAAATCTTCAGCTTGGGTTGTAAAGGCTTAGTTGCTGACAGTGAAAGTTCTTCAGTTTTGTACCTATTAATTTTGAAACTTAGGACTGAGAAAGGACGAAAAAGAATGTTGCTTTATATTTCTCAATATTTTTTCTTTTCATTTGAAAATACTTGAGGTATTTACTGATGGTGAATCCTCTTCTTGTCTCAGACTTGGTGAAATGGTGGATTTCTTCATTGCTGAGTGGATGCTTGCAGCATCTAGTTCAGCCTGACATTCACTTTTCAGATCTTCTGTACTATTGAGAGCATGAAATGCATGAAACTGCTTTGAGCTAGCTGAAGATGTGAATCAAAAGCTATTCAGATGTGCTTCTGGTAGGTTTATGTATCATTGTCCAAAACATAGGTTAGTGCTCTTGGCACTGGTCTTGATGCCCTCTGTTCTGCTGGGCTGGAGAATGAGAAGGGTTGGTTAGCTGGAAAAAAAAAAAAAAAGTTGCATGTTGTCATCCTCTAATGAAGAATTTGTTTCTAATGCTTGAATGTATTTGTGGTTACACAGTTGGTGTGTGTACATCAGAAATGTTTGAAGATCTGGAGGGCTAGCTGGTCTCCTCGCTATCCTCAGCGTACTGGTGCAGAGGAGCAGCTGGAATCCTGTTGCCTCTGTCGCATCAGGATTGTAGTGGAGATGCAAGCTGCTCTGAGAACAGAGGGGGGAAAGGACAGCGAGGTGCAGGCAAGCAAGCAGAAATCTAGCAAGCACGAGGCTGTGGAGAATACAGGAATTGTGTCAGGAGCCATTCACAATGTGCTGTCTTGTTAAATGTGTGCAATTTATGTATTTGAGATTTTGTGCCTAACTTCAGATCAGATGCCAGTGCATTGACTGCTGTGCTAACAGGCTCTTCTTTCTCACCAAATTCCGAATGAGGCACAAGGAGCATTATATATCCTTGTCTGGCCAGTACCTGAAAGATTAATGTAGTGCAGGAGGCTGATTGTAAGATGAGAATTCCATTCCAGGTCACAGTTTGTACTGTGTGCTGTGAAGAGCCAGGAAAGACTGAGGTAGAAGAAGACTCCGAGCAGAATCTGCAGGATTAATATGACTGTTTTCTCCACTGGTGCTTGAGCTATTTCACAAAGCCTCCGTTTATGAGCTGTTGAGTAACTATATTTCCCTCAAAGCCTCTGAAGTTGCTTCATGATGTGCTACATGCTGATCCCTGGAGTGGTTCTGCTCTGCATGGGATGGGATGGAGGCAATGACAGCTCTGGTTCCTGCTCACTGTGCTGCATTCAGTTCCTATAAGCACAATGTGGACAATTCAGTGTGGTTTAGAAAAACAATTGTGTGTGGGAGGAGTATAGTTGCATGCCTTGTGCTTTGTGGCTTGGCCTACAAACCTGTTGATAATATCAGTGGAAATGGATAGTGCTGCTTTGTTCTCAAGGGGGGTTTAAATATTTTTTGTTTATTTCACTTGCTGACAGCTTGGTCTGCAATGTAGAGCTAAATGGAGATGATGCCTGGGCTCTGTGGAGGTATTTTGTGCTGTACCTCTGCAAGATGTTGGTATGAGGAGACTTACTGAACCTTTCTCCTGCTGTTTCACAAGTTGAAAGATGAATAAGAAGATGGGTTCACTTGTGTCATCAACTCAAAGTTTCCACAACAGAACTGCTGATGACATTACATTATTCTTAAAAAAAAAAAAAAAAAAAAAAAGACAACAAATATCAGCTTAAAGCCAAGCATAAAAGAAGATGTGGTTAGGAGAGTGAAGACAACTGTGTTTCCTGTTCTTTTGTCTTTGATTACAATGGACATGTGTAATTTAATTGTTAGATTGTGTAATGTGAATATGATACTGTAGCATTTGAAAAGAATGAAAGCATGGTTAATTAGATATTTCTCCACAAAAAGTTTGTGGAGCTGTTAAACCAACTATAAATTGCTGATTTTCTTATTTGGTTACTTATGTTATGTGGTGTTTTGCTTTTCTAGGTCACCTTTAGGTCATCTTGAGGAATCTTCTGAGAAAACAGGACTAGTAGTAAGAAAATGATGTTTAATAAAAGTATCTTCACAACACAGTCAGACTGAAACAGGAACAAGTTCTCTGGAGTAAGTACTACAGTTTTGTTTCATTTTATATTTTTGCATGTAAAGTCTTTTGCATGGTTATTAGATAATTATTGTATCTAAATTTGTTCAGTTGCATTTAAAAAAAAAAATCGGTGACTCCATACTCATTTCAGTTGATCAGCTTGTAATGGAACACTATGCTGAGCTTTTCTTGAAGCATCTCCCATCTTGGAAGCAATTGTATCTTGGGAAATTGAAACGAGCTTCAAATTTTTCTTTGCTCCTGTGTATTCTGAGTATGGTTTTGAGCAAGAAGAGGCCTCGTATAGATGTAATTACATATAACCCCTGATTTGCTGGCAAAAATTAAAGCCCTCCATGTAATTTGAAAATATGATTGGGTTTTTGGCTGTAACTTTTCTTCCCTGGCACTTCCTGTGTGGCTGCTATTATTGTTGTCAGTGTGGTAATATTGGTTTGTATTGCAGTTCTGTCATCCATCAAATTAAGTCTTGAATTTATGGATTTCAGATATGTCTTTTCTTTACTGTATCCAGTTAATGTCTAGCTTTTGTGTTTTCTAAGCCAAGATGTGTGTGCTTCATAAGAAGCTTAGCTACTGAATTCAGGGACTGTGGACTGCACCTTTTGGTACTAGATACCTAAACATTTATGTCCTGATACTGTATAGTTCCTAATTTCTGTGTGCTTTACTAGTTTGAGATAAGAAAAATAATTTTCTAGGTTTGCATGAGATTGTAAGATGTCTTAAAATATTGTTGTAGAGGTTAGAAACTAGTAAAAAATCTGCGTAATTTTCTGTCTGATGCAGATATTACTCATGCTTTCTAAATGCAGTTCTGTAGAAGTCACTGGAAATATACTTGAATGCATAGTTAGGAATGAAAAATATCTGAAAGGGGCTGGGGAGTGGTTTTACTTTACAAGTATATTTTGGCATATTGCTTTATTGCCAAGAGGAAATGACTCTTCTTAGCTGCTTCTTTAAAAAGGGATGTGTACATTGTGTCATATTTTGGGTTGAAAAATGCCTGTGAAAACTAGTCAAAAAAGCTCAGCTTTTCTATGTGGTGTTTTTTTCCAGTGGGTTTTTAACTGGAAGACTAAAACATTTGGATTGATAGTTCCTGTTTTGTTTTGGGGTTTTTTGTTTGTTTGTTTGTTACTTCGGGTTTTTTTGGGTTTTTTTTGTTTGTTTTTTTTTTTTTAAGGCAGGAAATAATTAATTATAAAATTTCAATGAAACATAGATTTAAAGAGGTTGATGAGTGCATTGTGTTAATTTCTTTAAGTACTTGAAACAAATGCTACACTTTGAAGTCAGCACATGTAAATTTGTATCAGTTCCTGACCCAGGCCATATGTCAACCAATGGATAAACATACCATGGAAGGTTCTTGTAGCACCTGACACTTCAGTTCAGACCTCTGAAGTTTTCAGAAACTGTAATGTCTGAAGTTTTTTGACTTTTACTCACTTAGTAGACAACACAGTAGAAATAAAGGTACCCATCACAATGTCCAAATAAAATGATGCCTATTACTCACTTGTTAAAATAAGGGAATCAAGTTACCAAAACAGATGAGAAACTAAGTTGAAATTGAGCTCTCAAAAAAAAAATGAGAGGAAAAATATCTGCTAGAGAAAGCTTTAGCCATTTAAAATTGTATACAGGCTTATACGAGGCACAAGACTTGCTCATGTGTTTAATACCCAGCCAACTTGTGTTCCTACCACACCACCCCCCCTTGGTTGTTTTTTGTGTTTGTTTTTTCTTAAAGGGCTTTAAGAATTTGAATGGTATAATGTGAAGTTGATTCTAACTTCTTTTGGGGGGAGATGTTTTTGACCCCCCCCCCTTTTTTTTTTCTTTTTTTTCTTGTTTTGATTTTGACATTTATGTGTGCTTGTACAGATTTCAATCATCACAAAGTACTTTGCAATTGGAGTTCTTCAATAAAGTGTTAGAAAGATTTTTAAAAGGCAGAGTAGTGTATATATTCACAGGTAAAAAGGCAGGTGAACTTCTCATCAGGTCTCGAAAGCAAAGTGCCCTTGTGAAGACTGAGCAGGCACTGGGCTGCCTCTGCAGGACTGCAGCCAGATGGTCCTGGGAAATTGTGATTCCCCTGGTGAACCCAGAACCACCCTCACCAGTTCTGGGTCATCAATGACATGAGAGGTGCTCAGACAGTGGAGAGAGTTCAGCACAGGGCTGCTGCTGAACTGACCAGAGGGCTGCAGCATGAGGCAGGGGGTGTGCATGACTTTAGTTTGGAGAAGACAGAAGTTCTTTACTAGAATTTTCCACTGCACGAAGGAGAATTATAAAACCAAGGCAGCCAGATGTCTGAGAGATGGAGACAAAGATATGATGCAAGTGACAAAATACATAAGCAGCAATAAAAGAATTTCCAATTCATCATAAGGAAAAAAATTCACTGTGAGGGTGGATAAGAACAGGACCAGGTTGCTCATGGAACTTCAGAGCTTCCATCTGTGTAGACTTTCAAAATTAACTCCCAAGTGCAAGTGCTCTCCCAAGTGCTTGGGAGTGCAAGTTCCCAAGCAACGTGATTTAACTTAGGGATTGAAAATAATCTTGCGACTAGGTTAGTCCCAAAGGTCCCTTCCAATCTAAATTAGTCTGAGATTGTTAGATAATCTTAATTTTTTTTTTCCTTATGGTCAATGGTCAGGACTACTTTTGGCTTAATGGTAATAAAGTTCAAACAAAAGTATTAATTTGTATGCCATTTTTAGGAATATTCTTTACTACCAAATGGCATAATATTTCAAGTTGTAATTATAAAATGTTGTGAAAAAGATGCATACAATACATGTAAATATTTGCATTAGGCTCAAACTGTTGGATTTCTTTCAATTCTTGTTCAGCATTGAACAGTCCTGTTCATATAACAAAGGGCTGTGGATGACCACTTCTGAATCTGTATAGTGGGTGACATGGAAGTTGGTGTTGGAAGAAAACCAACTACAAAATTCCAGACCAGATTGCTGAATGGAAGAAACTTACCTAATCAGGAAGAATGTCTAGCCTAGTGAAGCATGAAATTTATATTTTTTTTCCTTAGAGGGCATCTTTCCAACTTGTAGTATCCGTGGCATCTCTGTTCATGAGCCTGAAGCATGGTCTGCTTATGCAGTAGCTGTGTTTCAGTCTGTGTGCCCTCCTTTTTAGGAGAAAATTTCATTCCTAATTAATTTCACACTGCTTTTAATTATTTCACATTTTAAACTCTCTTTTTAGAAGCATACACTTTGTCTTCTAGAGAATAAACCTTTCTTAGAGGTTTTGATTAAAATATCAGAAATAATTGCAAAGTGAATCTTTCAGTCCCTGTGTGAAAATGTACCTATATATAGGAAAACCTCAATTTCTGGTGTTAACTTTTTTATAGTAGGAAGTCATCTAGCTCATAATTGTATGTAACATTGCAATAACTGAAGGAAACAGCTGGCTGCTGGTGGAATTTGATGGTCCAAGTCCAGTTTTACAATTCAAAAGGAGAGGAAATATTAATTTATATAGTTACATATCTTGTAAGTGGATGTTCATTCTTCCTTTTGCCCATGTTTACAGTGTAACAAGTAATGACTCCAAGTGCTAGAACAGGCAAGAGCAAAACTAATATTGGTTTACTATTTCCCTTTTTTTTTTTTTTTTTTTTTTTTTTAGCTTTACTATGGAGAATTCTTACACAATTCTTGTATAGCAAATGGGGGGAAAAGGACCCTAGAGTTTACTTGGTACAATAAATCAGAAAAAGCACAACTGCAGTTTATTAATGTGTCTATTCAGATTGACAACAGACACATTACTTAGTCTTTTGAAGAATAGCTTGGGCTGATGTAATGACAGACCTCTAGGCTGTAGTTTTACCTAAATTTTTTAAAATTGCCTTAAGAACTTTAAAGTGGCAAGCCAGCCCTGGTGCTGGGAGGAAGTGTCACTCCTCCACCACTCGGTGTAGGAAACTGTCTGCCTCACCTGTGTTAAAATGGCATCTTCATTCTGGGTTACAGTTTTTCTGGGCTAAGGTTCAGTTCTTTCTCCTGCTTTCCCTTTCAGTCTGGCACTTCAGTCATCTTCCTTACCTTGTGCCAGCTTCATTCACCTTGTATATTAAGCTTGAGTATTATTTTTTTTTAAACTATCTGTGTGAGCATCCTATCATTTAAATGTTTAGTAGCATCTTTTTCTAATACTAGAACTCAATATATCTTAACATTTTATGCTAATCTTCGCCTAGTACATATAATATCTACAATGATCTGGATTATCAAGATGGAATTATCTAAATTGTCAACTAAGTAGATCTGATCTTCTCCCAAACTTCAAGTCTTATTTTATCATCCTGGAGCATGTTATACAGAATGAATTGGTACTCATGTCAGGTCCCACTCTTCTTGCTGCTAATTAAAACTTACCAAAATATCTGAGAGAGCTGTTTACAATTTTTTCTGAAGGTGAAGGTACCAAATATACTCTTGCAGCCCAGCTGACATAAAATACTGTAGGATTTAACTGTGCCTTTTGCTTCATTTGAGCTTTTCTCTTTGTCTTTGTGAATCAGTTGGTAAAGGTGTAGAATTAACTGTTACTACACATCAGTGCTTTTACTAATCTTCTGTTTTCTTCCATTCCTTTATTCCCTCCCATGCCTTGACTGTGCAGAACTGAGCTAAATAGTGCTTTCTTTTAGTAGCATTTAAATGTGAAAGGAATTTTTCTTCTGCCTGCAACTCACTTTAATGGCACAATGCAAAAAGATGGCCTGAAACTCTATTTTTGTGTATGTATATTTAAGGTAATCATATAGTGATTTCAAGATAGATCAAAGGACAGTCATGAATTAGCTGCAAGAAGGTGTTACACTACTTTTGTATTTTGGGTTCATTAGGAATGATGTGCTGCCGATGAATCATCTGAAGTACATCAGGAGCCACAGATGTAGATTTTGTTAATTTGTTTGGTTCATCATGAATAATCTTTGAAGGGAGTAGGAACTCTGTTTACTAGCCTAAGTTTATAATAATAAGGAGTAAGAATTCCCTTTTATTGTTATTGTTCAAAGTATTTCTGGTAGTCTTATGAACTTGGAACACCATTTTAATGTTCTTGACATAGGTTGTTTTGGAGGAAATTTTTTTGAGGACTGTAACTTTATTCACAGCTACATTGAATCATAGAATAATTCCCATAAGAAAGGATGGCTGTTCAAGTCAAGTTGGTTAAAATTAAATTCAATTTTCGTTTTGAAATTTTGCGTATCAAGTCCTTTTTAAGTCAATTGCAAATTCAGGTGCTCAGCATTTCTCAACCTTGGACACTTATTTAGAAGCATTAACATAAAAGTAGGAACTCCATTCATTGTGGTTTTAAAATCCTAGCTTCAGGTTTTTTAAACTTTGTGGGCACAGCAGAGGAATAAAGCTACAAAAATGAACAGGAAAAAAAATCAAGGACCATGGAAAAAACCTTTCTGTTCTCGTTGTGGAAAATAAGCTATATTTCATGAGGTGAATGAGAGAATCTGCACTTTAATAGCTGAGAGACCACTTTTAGTACCAGTCTAAGCACTGTGAAGGACTGACTTTTACATAAGGCCCTTCATGTTTTCTATACATAGATATTTTTAGAAAACTAAGTGGTTGTATTTTTACTCTGATTTCTGGAGGAATCCTGACTAACTGGACACTTAATTTTCCATTCCATAGGGTCAGTTCATGTGGCAGTTGAACTGCTGGAAATATTTGTAGTACCACATGATCTTTAAAAATAACTTTCCAGGCTACATCGTTGATGTCTTGAATTGTTAAAATCCTTCCTATTGTAGACAGATAACCATGACATTCCTGAAGTGGGAATGTATTAGCTTTGCTGATTTAGGAAATTGTCTTCATAATCAAGTTGTTATTTGTAAGCATTTTGAATTGAAATTGACCTGTGCAGCTGTAGAAGGCTGGAACCTTGAGTGGGTTCATTCAGGGCAAAATAGGAATTTCAGTGGCGTGGTATGGTGTAACATACTTTGTAACATATTTACAAAGAATAAACTTTGTCAATGATTTAGATCCCATCTTTAACGGAGGGTCACTATCGAGCCTGTGTGAACTGTGAGGCGTATGAAGAGGAATTACAATTCTTAGTATGCATGTTGCTTAACATAGGTGCTTTCTCTTGACACATTCAACCTTCAAACAAAATCACAGCTGTAGTTATGCGTTCCACCTCATTCCATCCCTGTGACCACTCCTGGAGGGTAAGGGCAGTGTTCTCACCCTGACCTTGCTGCAGACACCGTGCTTGCTTGTCACTGGGTGAGGCAGGTGGCTCCCAAGCTGATGGAAACCTGGTCATGCTTGGTCCTATTGTTTTTCCTTCAGTGGCTGGGGAGGCACAGAAAGGCCTTGGGGGCAGCCAAGAAGGGGGAACAGTGTAACAACTGTGGCTGCTGTCTGTAGACTGCCCTAAAAGTGAGCTGCAGAGGTGAAACTGTCTGCGGGAAACAGTGAGTTCTGATAGTCCAGCTAAGTGTCTGAAGTGGTCCTGTTACAGTCGGTGTAAATCCAGTGGCAGTCAGTAAAGTGGGAGTGCTGTGCAACACTGATGAAACTGCTGTCAGTGGGTTGGCTGCAGAACCGTCACCTTGGACTCGTGAGCTCACAGGCTGTGGTGGCTGCTAAGATTTGTTACAATGTTAGCCAATAGAAGAGGATGTAGTTCTACAGAGCCATGAACTGATCTGTTGAGCATATTTAACTTCAGAGGGTTCAGAAGAAATCGGAATTCTTTCAACTATGTAGATAGAGAAATTCTTTAAATGTCTCCTAATTTTATATGACATAAAACTTCCTGCATATTCTGACTCCTTTTCAGCTGCTAGATTATTTTCAAACATTTGGTTTCAAATCTTTCCTTTATAGCTTGCTCATCTTTTTATAGTACTAGATGTTTACGTAGTTAGAAAAATGGTTACAATGATGATATTGTGTAAGTGCTTGGTGTTTCTCCTACTTAGACTGTGATATGCTGCTGCTGTTTCCTAGAAAATTACTGTGGTCAGATTCTCATGTAGTCTGTGCTGGACAGTAAGATATTGTTTAGACACTGTTCTTGGGTGTCTGGATAGGGTAACTCTTTCCAACTCTTTTCAACTGCTTTCACTGCTACAAGTCCTTTTTCTTTTCTTTTTTTTTTTTTCTTTTTTCTTTAGCCCCTTGACTCCCACATGACAGAACAAGCAGTAGATAAAAAGATCAAAAGCTGTATTGATCACAGGGGTGATCATCCTGAATGTTTTTAACAGTTGTAATAACTTATTATATAAAGCAAAAATCTGGGTAGGCAGCACGCTTAGTGTTAGATATTTACCCCTTATGTAAATATTCATGTCCTTCGTGAAAAGAAAAATAAACCATGTTGTATTCAACATGAAAATCTGTAGATACTTAGGTGCCCTTAGAAAGCACTCTTGGTTAAAAGAAGTGGCGTAAAAGAAATGTGTGTGAAGAAGTCTTTTCCCATAAGAAACAAGTGATTTCTTCTTCCCCTCTACCCCTAAATTTTTGCTATTTGGGAGGGCATATCTATTTTATCCTGGGAGAACTGTGACCACATTTCAGGCATAGCTGACATCATTTCAGGTGTGCAATAGCTCTTCTAGAAAACTGTCTGAAGACTAGATTTTCTTGATGCTAGGAGGCAGCTTGGGGGTAAATGCTATGAGAGAAAAGGCATCACAATTTTCCTTTAACTGTTATGTGGGTGTTTATTATATATAATGTATTATATATAACACATATATCAATATATAATATATAATATGTATAAAACAATATATTATATAAACATATTAATATAAAAATATCTATATAAAAATAGCATATTTATTATATTATAAATTCAGCTTCCTTAAATCTTCTTTTGCTTTTATTAGTATTCTTTCTGATTACACTTCATGATATTAAATTCATTCTTGCATTGGATTTTACATTGATTTTGTTTTAAAAACGGAAAAATATACCTGAAAGGATGGGTAGTGTGACGGAACTTGTGGCAAATTCTTACACATAAAGGAGAATTTTTAACTCACAAACTTGACTTTGTGTGAAATTTCATAATTGGTGCATTCTTCAGAATGTTGGTTTTAGAAGAGATTGTTCTGCCTTCCTACAGGTGGCAAGTTAAAACAACCCCCCACACACACACAAGCAAACACCACAATAAAACAAGGACAGCAAGGAAGAACCCTGTGCCTGTGAAGACTGAGCTTTTCTCAGTACCTGTTCAGGGACTGGTCTGTTGGCTGCAGACCAGGACTCTCCTGCCAATAATATCTGATTATCTTGTGACTAAGGTCACAGAGGATAGACAAAAAATTAAATTCTGTAACTTTCACATTGATTTCACAGAGGAAATTCACACCTTCTGCAGGAATCCATAATGAAGACAGAAACAGCTTACATTGCTTCTGTGGTGAAACAGCCTGATGTGCTTGCAAAGCGGTGTCAAAACAAGTGAATGTTTAAGGAAGACATCAGGAATGAAAATCTTTGTAACTTACAGTATGATTGACTGGATTCCTTTCTCCCCTTTTAACTAGCTGGAACTGTGTTAGTGTGAAGTATTCACTAGAATTTTCATTGTCTTTTATTTGGGAATTCTTTCTCCCTGTTGAAAGCAAATTAAAGTGTTTCATCTGCTGCTTAAGTTGCTCAAAATCTGAGCCCCTGTCAGAAGGATGGCTCTGCCATATTCCCTGCCGAGTGTTACCACTTTCTTTTTATGTTCATACAATCTATCTGCTTAGAAAGCTGTTTTGACTGAAAACTAACTTCGGAGAAGAGTGCTCAGATCTTGCTGACAGAAAAGGCAGTTTAAGCCAGATGTAACACTGTTGTTAACCCCTGAAGAGTTGTGACACAGTCTGGAGGGTTGCTGCTGATGAAAAGAGATGTTGCTTCTATCCTGCTCCTTTCACACGCTCTGCCTCTCTTTATATTTTTCTGTAATTTGATCCAACTACCTAACGGGAAGGAAAATTACTCATTGATTTCACCTGGATGAGGAGCTGAAAGGGTTCTGGAGGGGACAGGTGTGCTGGAACAGGCCCAAGGTGAGGAAAGGAGCTGAGCAGCCTGGAACAGAGGGGAGGATGTGGGCATTCCCCTCTAGCTATCAGTGTTATCAAAACCCATGTCTTGGTTTTGTTGACAGCTTGTAGTGATAGTTGTTTGACTTCAGGCTTAATGCTTGGTGCACATACCAGCTGTACAGAACTGTGGAGAGAAAAATGGCAGCCACTGTCTTGTTTTGAGAAATCTTGATATAGGGCTTCTTGTTTGTGTACATTACTTAAGTAAATACAAAGATGAGCATTACAATTTTTTTCTCTTTCTCATTCTGCAAATCTACTAATCTGTGTTCCATTTTTTTTCCATTATTCTGAGCAGCTCTTTCAGAATGGCTGGTATATTAAAACACAAATTAAGCTGTTTTGACTTTAAGAGTGTCTGTGTGTTGACTTACATATGAATCTGAAACATGTATGTCAAAGTTCAGAGAAAATTTATATGGGAAAGTCTGAATGCTGTTTATCAAAACTCCACACCTGTGACTTAGAAAACATTTAGTGCTGGGCTTTGCTGCTATTAAATGCAAATAATCATTTAGTAGATACTTGAGTAGCCAAGATTAAGTACTGTTTTAATGACTTCCTTCTTTTATGTGAGAAGTTGTTATTACCATGACAGTATGCAAGAATAGCTATGAGGTTAGCAGCCAGAAATAGCTCTTCATTATTATTTTTCTAGCTGTTTTTTTCCTTTGGCTGGGAGTTGTTTAAAACATCTCTGGTGTTATTGCTCCCAATCCAGATGGCTTTCTGCCTTTGTTTCAGTGACTGGATGGGATATGGTGAGTTAGTCACTGGTGCCACCACACATTTTACAGTTTGGCCTCTGCCTCATTCTCACACCCACCTTACGTTGGCAATCAGTGTTCTTCTCACTATAAACACTTGTTGGCTCTTGACCCCTGTGGTGTCAGCTACTGGGAGACACTGAGTGCTGACTCTAAAAAACACTAACCTGGTTCTTTCAGGAAGGAAGTATTAAGTAAGTTCCTAAAAGCAAGAATAGCTTCCCAGCACACTCAGATTGGCATGATGATTCTTCTTCCCTTTTTAACTGAAAATGGAAATGGAATTTTGAGAAGATTCTTATGTCTGAATTGGAGGGCTATAACGCTAAACACGTGTCTTACAAGAACTTGAGACCACTGCATTGCGGTGTTGATTTACAAAGCATGTAACAGAATTTTTAACTCTGGCTTCTTTGAGTATTTTAAACTCTTGTTAATGCACTGAAGCATTATCAACAGTTGCAAATGCTATGGAAAAAAAAACAGAAAAGGATATAATTAAAAAAATATTTTATCTTGAATTAAAATAGAAATTATGAACAAAACCTCTGCATTGAACGGGCTGATGTTCCCTTTGCTGCTGTACCTGTTAGTTATGCTTTATAATAGTGATATCACTTTATTTTGCCATGGTGATCACTGAAAATAACTGGAAATGTACTGTGTCTGGCCAAGTAGGAAAAATATTTAGTTTTAGATAATATAGATGATTTTCTGTGACCACTGGTGTCAGTTACAACAAAATTGCAGCCAAGATTGTATGGGTAGAAGTAGCTGGATGGAAGAAAAGAAATATAATATCCCATTTTAAAAATAACTTGTTAAAGATACACTAATTTTTCTCTAGATTTTTAGGCCATTATGCTAACAGTGTAGACTGTGGTGAACGATGGGATTAAATTTTATTTTCTTTAGAAAATGTAAGAGATCACACTAACATTCCATGCCGACTGATGAGGAATGGATTTGTAAAGATCTGGTAATGAAGATAAAAAATTTTCATACCTGATTTGTTATTGTCACTATGCCTACACTCCCATCTCCAATTCTTGTTTTGATTCAGTCTGGTACAGTGCTGTGCTTTTTTTCTGGGATTGAGGAGCTAATGGTGATGAACTCTTAATGATGATGATAGGAGCTGCCTAATTATTGCTTCTGTTGAGGATAAATATTTCATTTACTATATTTTTATCTAGTGCAAGCAAAATATGAAGTGATCTACATATTTAGTGTGGTAACAAAGTATGTTGGCAGGAGGCAAGCTTGTGTGGGTCCTCATGACTTTGCTAAAGCTGAACAGAAAGGTTTTGAAATTATTTGGATCTCATCATTCAGTGTGCTTACAAGACAGAGGTGAGACTTATCACAACTGCAGCACTAAGCAGCTATTCATTTAGCTGGGCTCCATCTGGGTTTTGAACTTACTGTTCCACTGGTGACTGCTAAGCTTGAGGAGATTTCATTTCTTTCTTGCCAACCCTCGTCCTCTGCTAGAGTTTTTAAACACCTGGATTTTCCAAATTTCAGATGAGTAATTTCAGATACTTATTTTAAATTGGTGCTTTAAATGGTGCTGTTTGTTTAACAATGAAGATCAGTAAAAGTTGGCACTGAACAGTGCTTTATAATGTGTACAAAATATTAACAGCTTTGTCAATAAAAAGTAATGCTTCTGTAGTAATTGATTTTTTTTTTTTTTTTTTTTTTTTTGCTGCTGACATGTTCTGTTATGTATTGTAGGACAGTTGGATTTCCCCTATGCTTGCTTGCTTGCTTATTTATATCATGGCAAGCTGTCTGTATCAAGCTAGGGACTACAAAGAGACTTTCTGATACACCGCATTTGCATTTCTGTTGTCAGTTAAGGACAATGATGCATATGACATTGAAAGGTTTGATTTTAAAGCATACTCATTTTAAAAAGTTGAGTTTCTCTGAAACAGGAGTATCAGACAAATTTAACTCACTATAAATGAAGAGTTAACTCCTGCATATGGTCAAGTTCGGATTTAGTAGCTGATGGTGTGCCATTTCCTAAACAGTTTATAAAGAAAAAGCAGAAGCTGGAGAGGGAGGGGAACAAGACACCTGTGTAACAATATAGTTGGTTTCCTGGAGTTTAGAGGCGGGTTCAACTACAGTGCATTATAAAAAGATTTCCTGATTGCTTGTGCTAGGGAAAACTTGTGACAGTGCTTTGGGATTGAAAAGCTAGATTTTTAAAGGCATATACATTTGGCAAGTTTGCTTAGCATGGTAATTATCTGTAATTCAATGTCATGACCAATTTAAGCAATCTTGTACTGTATCTAGGTATACGTTTGTGAGTTTAGCACCTATAGAAAGGGGTATCTTTTGATAACGGACTTTGCCTAGTGTCTTACCAAGGGGAGAAATATCATGTGTCAGCAAGAGTGACTGGATTTCAGCAGGTTCTGCTAGCTTTTTTTTTTTTTTTTTCATTTGCCAATGATCTTTTTTGAACCTTCTCTGTGACATACAAAGAACAGCAGCCCAGTGCATTAATTACATCTTTTTCTGATGGTGCTTTAATAGGTGTCTTCACTTGAGCAGAAGAGGCCTGATTTCAGGGGATCTGGAGGAAAGAGAACAAGTGATAAAAGCAGTGGCAAGCTGTAATAGTAGTGGAGTTGCACATGCTGGCTGATGTTTTTACAAAAGGTCATTTCCCACATCTTGTGATGTCTACTAAGAATCAGAAAGGTTTTGAGTACCTTGTTCTTTTTGGGTTAGTGCATTACAATTATGTTTTACAACACTTGCCATCCCTTTGTCAGCTGAAGAGCATTGTCTGGATGAATAGGAAGACAAGTAATTCAGTTGATAGTGACTGAAGGGAAAATGCATCTTTAGAGTGTGGTTGTCAAAAAGTAAGACTTGGTAGGTTACAAGAACTCATGGCAGCATTAAGAGGAAATAAAAATGTCATAAAATACTAGGGACAATTAATCTGGAATGCAGTGTAGCAAGTTGCAGTAGATCACACAAATGCTTTCCCAATTCCTGCAGTGAATGTAGATTAGACAGTGGGTTGAATTCAAAGGAGATGATCTTGAAGGGTGAAAGAAAACTGAGATAAATGTTTTTAGAGGAAGATATCAATTTCTAATAGAGTTGAAGATAACTTTCCTACTACTAATACAGACTTTGAAGTTGAATGTGTCACTGGGCACCTTTGTGAACAACTAACAAGGAATTTGCAAAATTATGAAATTGAGCGTAAGTTTTCAAATTAAATATTGCCTTCCATCATTCAGGAGGCTTGCTTTAATTGTATTTTATGCAGGTAAATAGCTCTAGAGAAATTCTAAAGTTAATTTCTTTGTTTTATCTAATCTCTAATTAGTTTTTTTTTTTCTTGTAATACTTTTGTCAATGATATAAACATCTCAACAAGAGTGCTTTACAAGGCAAGTGCTTTTATAATACTAAATGGAATTAAGGAGTAAAACTATGCTTACGTGTTTGCAATACTGGCATTTGAGACCCCAGACTTGCAAGCTGAGCTGTACAAGCACACTTATGTAAACTTTGCGAAGGCTTTAAAATGTGTGTCTAATTATAGAAGGTTAAGTATATTGAATTTTATTTTTTTTCCCTAAGGCCATGTGGTTATGATATTATTGAGATTCCATAATGCCTCCTGCCGTGACAGACAGCCTTGACATCTGGGCAGTGGATTCACAGATTGGTGCTGATGGCTCAATATCTGTGGACTTCCTGTTGCCCACTGGAATCTACATCAACTTGGATGTCCCTCGAGATGCCACCATATCTCATATTAAACAGGTAATACCATATGTTCAACTAACTAAGAAGTTAAGTTATATTTGAAATGAGTGCCGTTTCTGATTTTTATTTGCCTTTTGGCAAATCAGGTAATGAATTTGAATAGGCATTAAAAATAATGTATTCTTTATGTATTTAAGGCATGTGCATAGCAGACCAATTAATAAAGATGTATATGTGTCTAGAAGTTTGGATTGGTTTTGGGCTGGTGATAAAGTTTGCAGAAATTACTTCTTGCTGATGATTACACTTCAGAGATTATTCTGATAACTATATTAAAACTGTATTGCTACATCTAATTTTTTTTTTAACACGTTTAATATGTTGTAGGTTGAATTAACATTTTTTTTATTAGTGTGTAAACAGCAGAGACTGTCTAATTTGATTATTAATATAGAAGTCACAGATTGTGCTCCTACTTCTTGTGATAGACACCAAAGCTGGGTACTTTATAAACTATGTATGACACTTCTTAAAGGTTATGGAAAAATGCCTTGTTAAGGCACCATTTAAAAAGTGAGGGAATACCCAAATCAAAAGGAATAACCATAAGTACTAAACAATAATCTATTGACTGTTCATCATAATAGTCGTGTGAGGGCATTTAGACAAGTTATTGTGGAATTAGGTAGTGGGTGAATTACAACACTAAGTAATCTGGTCCTTAAGAATAATAAACTTCTAAAAGAAAATAAGGAAGTGTGATTTCTCATTCCATTGCGTTGCCTGGGAAATTGTCACATAATTTTTTGTTCCTGTTCAGTCTGGCAGTATTTTCTTGCTTATACAAAGATGTTCTTTGTATCAATAGCAGCTACATATCCTAATTTGAAACTTTCTAGACACAGCTTTTCTAGATAGTAAGTGCTCCTCCACTGCATTTAAAAACTGTTTTAGAAGAACTGAGAGTGCCGCTTGAATTTGATGTGATCTGAGAAATAGCTCTTGTGCTATAATCAAATACTTGAAATAATTCTGACTGGAAAAATGTAATTGTTGTTTTACTAAAAGGGTAACCTGGCCAACAAGAGGTTAGTTCATGGCTTTTTTTTTTTTTTTTTTTTTTTTTTTTTAGTTCAAGAGAGGTTTTTTTTTTAATTCCTGCTATATATTATTATATTTGATAGTTTGGTGTTACTTGAGGTGTAATCTGATCGTGAGTATTGAATTCTGCATTATTTAGTGTTCTGTGGGCATCTGTGTAATGGCCTGTCAGGAATTCACAAATAAATTATTGCAGACAATAGGAAATTTTTAATTCAGAAATTAGTTCCATAGTGGGAACTGCTCTATATATTACAGTAAATCACTGGAATGAAACAAAGTATAGGTGTGTCTTGAGGGAGAAGAATTTTGACAGGAAGCTAAAAGAATGGATGGAGGAGAGGGAGAGGTGGCCAGGCATTGGCATGAACATCTGCCTTCATATTCAGTAAGTGCTTTGTTAACTGCAGTGACAGCTGCTGTCCTGCAGCTTCCCAGCAAATTGGACTATATGGGGTCAATGCCAGGATAAGTCTCAAGATGAGGCATAGTGCTGCCCTTTTCTCATCAGCTCATAGTACTCACTCCCTCCTCTGAGTTTTTTAACCCTGGGATATTTATGCACATGAATTGCTGCTTAAAAATAACCTGAAGACAGAGTCTATAAATTAGATAAAGTAAATATATACTGGTATATATGGGTAAAAATGAACCAAGTTAGTAAATGTGATACTCTTATGTTCATCTGGGAACTTAAATGTATATTAATGTTACCTTCAGTGCCATAAGATTTACTCATGCTTTCTTGGGTTTTTTTTCTCTTTGTTTTCTTTATAGCTGTTATGGAAGCAGGCACATGCCTATCCACTCTTCCATCTCCTGATGGAGATCGACTCTTACATGTTCTCATGTGTGAATCAGACTGCTGTACATGAAGAATTAGAGGATGAAACACGAAGACTTTGTGATGTCAGACCTTTTCTTCCTGTCCTTAAGCTAGTAACAAGGAATTGTGATCCAGGAGAAAAGTTGGATTCCAAAATCGGTGTCCTTATAGGCAAAGGTAATTAGGTTAATTGTTTTTATTTTATTTTTCTTAAAATTGAGGGTTAACTTTGGTTTGTCTGAGAGTTTTAATTGGGCAGATAACAGTGGGGGGTGGAAAATAAAATAAAAATTACTTCCCTGACAGAATTTCTCAAACTAATACTGATGTAATTTAAAAGATTTTAAATACTAGATGAAACAGTTAAAGCTTGTTGAAAACTATGTAATTGTATTTTTGGCACTGCATTGTATTGCTACATCAATCAAAAGTAAATATGGTCTCACCAGATGAGGGAAAAATCTATATTATTATTATAGTGAAAGAAAGCATAATCCCTGAAAACTATTTTTATGAGTAACTGAACAGCAAACTTGATGCACAGAAGGAATTAGAAATCCTGGTTTTGTTATACATGCTTTCTGAGTTGGTTAACAATATGATTCTTGTTTTGGCTTTCAATTGTGGTACTGATTTTCAGCAAACAATGAAAAGCTATTTTTAAAGGTTTCACAGTAACTTGTTCTTGATGTTATTTCAGATTTTACAGCTTTTAAATCTACTCTGCTTGGTTATACAATCAAGATTGACAGGGTCATGTGAGGTCATACCTCTTGTTTTGAAACAATGAACCATTGTTAGCCCTTTTATAAAGACTGTGAGTTTTGTTTAGATTTCAGCAGTACACTGTCTGCCTATTTGTTGAAGCAGACAATGGAAACAGTTTGCTAGTTTAATCATTCAGACAGATTCTGACAGATTCTAAGGGATTCACGTTCTTTGATTGAATATTTTGCTTTTTATAGCTGTGTGAGATCGTTCTTATGCAGGCCCTATTCTGTACCTTAGCAGTTTAAAAATTGTATTCCTGTCAGAGTTTCTAAATGTAATATTTCACTCACGTAATGTAATATTCACAGGTGTTTAGTGCTTTGTGTAATTTGTACAATGTCCTTCAAAGTTTGAGAGGAAGCACAGAAACACTTGTAGGCCCTATACTAACTGAAATAGCAAAGAATCTCTGCTGTGTGGGCTCTCCACTGTGTATTCTTCCTTTACATGTTTTGGAAAAAAATCTTGACTGGTCTTGGATTCATCGAAACTTCAGTCCTGTCATTTTGACTTGAGTAGATTTTCATCACAAGGAAAGGAAAATAAGAAATTTATTTACAGTCCAGCTACCCTTCTTTTTGAACTTCAAAGAAAATAATAATGTCATCTTTCTGTAGGGTTAAAAAAACCTAAAAATTATATCTAGCACTTCTTGCCCTCTATGGTCTTTATGATGTGCTTTCTTTGCATTTGCTCTTGTGGAAAGAGACTTAAAACTTTACAAACTATCTTAAACTAAGGGTGAGGTTGACTTTTCCGTTTAGTGGTACCTGAGAGATATTGGTTCTTGCTTTTGAAATTGAACTCTCGTGCCATGTTGTGTGGGAGTTACGCAAGTAATTTTAGAAGGACATGGAACCCATCTGAAGAAAATAATTTATGTAAACTTAACTTATAGATAATAAAGCTTTGAGTGGGATGGCAAATAGGTGGGCAGTATTTGCACATCTGTATCCTTTTGCTTGCTTGAATTCTTTCAGGTCTCCATGAGTTTGATGCCTTACAAGATCCTGAAGTGAATGACTTCCGAGCTAAAATGCGGAGACTCAGTGAGGAAAAGATTCAGTCTCTTGTGGGTCTCTCCTGGATGGATTGGTTGAAGCACACTTACCCACCTGAACAGGAACCTGTTATCCCAGAGAGCTTTCAAGATAAGCTCTACAGTGGAAATCTTGTAGTGGCGGTTCATTTTGATAACTGCCAGGTAGGAATGATTGTTCATTTCATGTACTATTCTTGAGCCTGATCTGAATTAGCATATGGTTGATCAAGGAGGTAAATGAAATAATATTTTAATGTTGTAGTGTTTGTTTTAAAATGCAAATTATTTCACCAGGATCTTTGTCTCTTGAAAGAAAGTGAGGACAAAAGCTTAGTTGTAAACTCATCTCAAGTCAAATTACATTTCTACTTCTAAAATCAATATGTGAAACTTGCATATTCTAGATTATTTCACATTCATTTAAATGTAAAATGTAATTCAAAGTTGTCGGGGCACTTTTTGCCAGGATATTACTATTGTTGCTTTTCTAACATTCAGTTTTAGGCTCAGAGGATGCCGGTCCCATATTCAGTGCAGTTGTCTGTATGTGATTAAATTTTGGATATCTTTGGGATTGGTCTTTTAATTAGGTTAAGCTATACATTTCAGAATAAGAGCAGTTAGGATTCTTTGTTACAGATAGGTAAAAAACTAGCTAAGACTTCGAGTTAGCTTTTTGTTTCAGCTAACAAAGCCGCAATTGATTTATTAAATAAAAACCCGTTTACTTTCCACCTAGAATAATTCAACTTTAGTTTTTTGATGTTTAAGTTGCTGTGATTCTACTCAAGTCCAGCATGCCCATATGTGTTCTTTTGGATAACAGTGAAGGATCAGCAAAATACATAGGAATATTTTTCAGGAAAACAGAATTCATCATACAAATCTAGTAAATATCTGCAGGTATGTTCAGTCCAGCATAAAGGGACCAGTTCAGATTCAGTTATTTGAGAAGAGGTTTTTACCATTGCAATATTCATCCTGCAAGTCCCTATTTCAGAAAAATTTCACAATGTTAACTTTAAAAATTAGGACAAAAATATTCTCACAGATAAACATTTGGCTTAGAGAACTTGCAGTTGTCCAGGAGTGAGAATATCTGTGTGTTTGTCAGCTTTTGATGAAACTATTTTTCATATAGGATGATAGCATAAAAGCAGTGCACAAGTTCATGCTGGTGCAGAATGCATTTGCCTGCCACTATAATAGCTTAGGCTGCTGACATTTCAAATGTTTTGAATGCTTCTGCTGCCATTTCTGACCTTCAGAGCTGTTAACAGTTCAAATCAGAGCTGCTTTTTAGAGCAGCTGTTCCAGACTTTACTACTTGGACTTAGTATTAGAATCATCTCATGAGAGTTAAATGGGAAGGCATGGGACTATTGTGTCATTTCAGTAGAAGCACTGTGGGATTGAGAGACAAATATTAAAATAATATTAAATTTTAAAATGCTTAATATGAAAGTACTAGAATGTGTGGGTGAGCTGTAAAAGCTACCTATTTCTCTCTGGAGCAATAGAGAGAGGCTGTTCCCTATTTATGTGACATACATGTAAAGACCTACAATGTAGAGGTAAGGCAGCTGCCATAGAGCACCAGCTTCCTGGGAAGAAAAAGTGTCATTCTCTGTCTACTCACCACCAGCTATGACAGGAGAAAAAGGCTTTCACACTTTGGTAGCTTTCTGAAAAGGGGAAGCTGCTGTGAACTATAGAGAAACAGAGAAAACAGAATTAGTTTTGCCTGACTTTACAGACTTACATTTTTTTTCACGAAGGCAAGTTGGCTTAGGTATAAACTTTGTTATAAATGAAGTACAAGTCAAAAGAATACAAGATAAGCAATACTTAACATTTTGAAATAACTGCTTCTAGAATGCTTATGTTTTCAGGAATGTGTGTGTAAATATAAAATAAAAATAAAAACAAAAAACCTCAGAACTTGCTGAGTCAACCTTTGCAAATAAAAGTACTGTGGTAGATTAAGGGAGATGAGAGATTTCATAGATCATGCTTTACATTAGTAACTTTAAATGAATGTAAATATTTTTTTAATTTAAAAAAGAAAGTAACGTCTTACCTTTAGCTTTCTAAAATGCATCAAAAGTAGACATAATCTGGAAGCATTGTACATCTGACATTGACAAGTTTGAGATTCAGTATCCCTGTTTGTGTTTTTTTAGGATGTATTTAGTTTCCAGGTGTCTCCTAACATGAATCCCATCAAGCTGAATGAGCTGGCAATCCGAAAACGTTTGACTATCCATGGAAAAGAAGATGAGGAAGTTGATCCTGCTGATTATGTGCTGCAAGTTAGTGGAAGGCTAGAATATGTTTTTGGTGATCACCCATTAATTCAGTTTCAGGTACGTGGAACTGTTTGGAACTTACCCTTTAAGTTCAGTGGTGCCTTGGCCAAAATGTGGCTTCCCATACCATTGGATAGTTATCTACCAGTGGATAGTTATCTATGCTGAACAGTAGCACACTAACTCCTCGCTACTCCTCCCTTTCCAGTTGTAATTGTTTCCTTTGTATCTTTGTATTATTTGTGTCTTTGATTTAAAAGTTGCCAAAGAAATAGTCTGTTGGCTGATAGCTTTTTTCCATGGGCTTTTAGTATATACGCAACTGTGTGATGAACAGGACTCTTCCTCAGCTGACTCTAGTTGAGTGTTGCACCATAAAGAAAATGTGTGAGCAGGAGATGATTGCCATAGAAGCTGCCATAAATCGAAAATCATCCAACCTTCCTCTTCCTCTGCCACCAAAAAAAACAAGAACAACAACAGTGAGTTGAGACTTTCAATATCTAATACATAAAATGAACAGACACTTGTGAAATACCAATCACTGCCTGGGATTTGAACTACTACTGCTGTTTTCCAGTGTAGGTCACCTGGCTCTATTCAGAGCCTCCTGTTGCTTCCAAACATGTTTACCTGAAAAATAGCAGACCTTCAGGCTTTTTGGAAACTGCTTACCCTCCCTTACTTCATCCATCCTCCTCCTCCCTCCACCATCTCCTTTCTGTTGCTGTTGATTCTACTGTTAACCACAGCCCAGAAGAATGGGTTAACAGCAACTGCATGAGTTATTACAGAGAATTTGGATTCTCCAGTCTCAAGGCAATGTTAAGGCTCCACTAGCTTGGGCAGTAGTGGTGGGTGATCTCTTGTATTAGCCCATAGATCTTGCACGGCATTGCAGCTTCAACGATGGTATCTTTTGTTATAACCACATCTGATGTTCTTTTAGTATAATGTTCCATTTATTGCTAAACTTACAGCCTTACAGCATAGCTGTAATTTACATGCTGTCATTCTAAGAAATGTAGATAGGCTTGGCTCTATCCACAATATATATTCATATGTATATGAATATATATTCTCTATATATTAAGAATGAAAAATAATTTTGAGGGTTATATTCAATTGTCAACAAGTAGTGTGCAATGCATTTTTTCAACCTCACTCCCCCCTTTTAGCTGAGTGGGTTTTCTAACCTTTTTTATCCTTTAGGGCATCTTGTATGCTCTTGTAGTTATTAGAACCAATATATTTTTTAAGGTTTCAAGTTTATATTTTTTAAAAGGCATCACTTTTAGTTTGTATTAATGAATTTTGCTTAAGATACTTAGCTTATAAAATATGTCTCAATATTTTAAATGGATTCAGAATGAACTTGTATTATTTTTTCCCTTCTCAGAGCGTATGGGATATTTCCAGCCCTTTCAAGATTGTTCTGTTAAAGGGTAATAAATTAAATACAGAAGAAAATGCCAAAGTAAGTAAGTATATCTAGTATCAAAAAGTTGTTCTGTTCCTAAGTTTAATGATATTCATTGGTTAGTGAACTCAAAATCATTCAGATTTCAATTCAGCAAAACTGCAGCATTTTTAATTGTTCCCTGTTACATTGGTATGACTGGTTGAAAGCCTGCTTTATTGCTGAAGTATTGTTTTGTTGGATGAATTTGGATGTGTGCATTAGAACACTTTCAGTAACCATGCATAGTATGGCACCAGTGTTTATATGGTACTTGATTTTTTTTTTTTAGGATGTTTTCTGTAAAGTACTTTTATTGGTATGAAATAAACTTATTCAGACTAAACTATCATAAACATTTGACAAGCACAAGTAGGTTTAATATTAAACATTTTTCAGTGTAACATAAGGTGTTTTTGTAGTCTTAAATGTATTTGAAGTGTGCCTAAGTGTGGGCTGCATGCTTCTATACAATCTGTCTTTTATTTTCTAACATGCTGAACACACACACACACACAAAAAGCTGTAGTAACACTTCCTGTAAAAATGTACATGACTGGGCTACTAACTGTTTTACAGACCACAAGTTGTTAACACATGGGAATTTATTGCACAACTACTTTAAGACCTTACAAGATACTTGCTTGTGAGGTAGTACAACATTCATTTCCTATATTTTGTTTGGCAATCAATAAATTATATAGCTAGTCATGAAGATTAGGAAGAAATTCAATTATTGGAGTTTGCTGTTCCAATGCTTTAGTCAGGATACTCGGTGCAATCTTTTCTTTCCAATCTACTGGCATAACTTCCTTGTTTATTACAATACTACATTTTACTACGTAGCCAAATGAGCCAAATTTTGCTGCCTGAGACACTGGGACTGTGGAAATGGATTTCTGAAAAAATGGATGGTTTCCTTTTGTTTGTCTAAACAATTAGTTAGCTATCTGTAATATCTTCTTCGGTCTGCATTCTGTAATTTTTAAAAGTAAAAGAAATGGAAAAGAGAAATGAGATTTCAGAAGCAGTATAGCAATCAAGTTTGGTGGGGGTTTTGTTTGTTTATTTATTTATTTATTTTGTTTGGTTTCATACTTTCCAGAAATAACCAAAACTCAATTTTTGTATGTTTTCAAAAGAAAAAGAAAATATATTAATTTGTAAACTTTAGAAGAAACAGGGAAAGCTGACAGCTCTTTGATATTAGTGCCTGCATTTTGAACGCTTTTTCAGTCTTGAAAACTGTAAAGTCCTGTAGCTACCCAAGAACAAGAGTGCGTGTAGTACCCTTGCAAGCTTTTGCTTGTTTCCCTGCATTGCCTGCCTACACTATTATGGAATTGTCACTGTTGAGAATTTGTTTGTTCTCCAGTCCTGACTCTAAGGCTGTTTAATTCACTGCCATTGTTCTTTCAGTTTCACTGTGCTTTGGATCATCCATTTTTGCTGAAACCACCAGCAGGGTTCATAAATACTGTTTGTAGTGGGAAACAATACATTTGTCAGATGAATAGCACTTCACTAATGTGAGCTGGATGGAGAATTTTCACCTAAAGCACAAGTGACTTTGTTCAGCTGTCTCACACTCAATTTTCCAAATACATGAAAAAAAAAAAAGAATCCAATCCCTTACATTGATAGGATTGGAAATGATAGAATTAGAACTATCCAAAAAGGAAGCAAAATAGCAGTGTGTTCCAGGAGTACAAAAAATAGGTGGTAGTAGTATTGCTGGAACTGAAGTGAATGTATCTTTCTGACTGAACTTTTTCTGTGATTGATTGTAAGCTCAGAAATGAATTGGAATTATGTATATGTTAACAAATAAGTCAATTTAGTGATGGCTGTTCCTATGGCACCTGTATCAATAAAGAGTGTAGCCAGCAGGAGTGTGTTGGAAGCAGACAGCTTTCTGTGTACATATGTTAGAAATACAGATATGAGCTACAGCTTAGCGCTGACCTGTAATGAGTTTAATTTCAGTGCCAATGACTCCAACTGCTTTCTCTTCTTGACCTCCTCCTTTCCTGTTCCTTATTTTTAGTACTCAAGTTAGCTGCTTTGTGGGTTTCTAGGTGCTAGAGACAAAACAGAATTCCTGGAAGCTCTGTACATTTTGGTTTTGTTATTATTACAGGTGAATTAATTTTTTAGGTGAATCTGCTCAGTTGTTTGTTTCCTACAATTTCCTTCTGCATTAGATAGGCTTTGTTAGAAGCCTTGAGTTAGAAGCCTTTGTGTTTACAATACATTGTATTTGTAACTACAAATTAATTATTATTATTATTAATCCTATGTGGCAATAGAAGTAATTTAGTACTGAAGAAATTTGTAGCCAACATGATTTAAACAAATATATTTCTATGAGGTTGAGGAAATTATTTGCAAATTAAAAGGAATTTGTTCTCAATAATTGGTTCATTTTAAAACCTCAATATTAGTAGTTCTTTTAGGACAGAAATATTGATGAGATGCATATGTTCTGTGTAATACTTTATATGGAATTCTGTAGTTTCTATGGCTAGCTTAAAATTTCTCATTTCTTTTTTGCAGGTTCATGTTAGGGCTGGTCTTTTCCATGGTACAGAGCTACTTTGTAAAACTATTGTAAGCTCAGAAATATCTGGGAGAAGTGACCATGTGTGGAATGAAGTATTAGAGTTTGAAATAAATGTCTGTGATCTACCAAGAATGGCCAGGCTCTGCTTTGCAGTTTATGCTGTGATGGATAAGATGAAAACTAAAAAGTCAACCAAGGCAATGAACCCTTCCAAATACCAAACCATTAGGAAAGCAGGAAAAGTGGTAATTGTTTCATTGCTTTTCTTGAGTGCACCTCTGAATTATACTGAAATAACTATTCAGAAAGAGTTATGTCCTCATTTTAGTGTTCAAGAATGCAACATGCTAAAAAAAACAATTTAAAAGAGCGTATATAAGAATTGAGCATTTTGGTACAAAAAACCTTTTCAGAGACTACTTCTCAGAGACTGAAAAAGGCATGAAAAAATTGTTTTTAAGGCAATTGGCAAATGGCTGTTTAAGGAACTGCAGTTAGTTTTCTTCTGTGATTGGGAAAAAAAAATCTAGGTTTACATTCATGGAAAAGCTTGCATTCTGGGAAATGTGCATTTCTATTCGCAAGTAAATATTTTATCTGGAAGATATTACTATTTTTATAAAGGCCAACATTGTATATTTTACTTACATTGTACTGCTTGCTGCATAATAGTATTCCCTGGCATCTTAGTTTCCTTTTAAAAATCCTTTCTTTTAACAGCATTATCCTGTAGCCTGGGTAAATACCATGGTATTTGATTATAAAGGACAGTTGAAGAATGGAGAACTGGTACTGCACAGCTGGTCATCATTTCCTGGTAAAGTTTAACTTTTAAGACTTGGATTTAAATACTTGTAAGACTAAAGAAGAGTAGTATCAAATAATAGAATATCTACTTCATGCATGTCAAATTCTCCTGTCATAATCTCTTTACTATGTATGTTTTTTTATGTGGATAAAATACATATATATGTCTTAATCTTTTCCCTGAAAGTACTCTGTATTAGGAAGGAGAAAGGAAATAGTCTGCTTGGAAATAGTATTCTAAAAGTTTCATCTGTTATGGGAGGAAAATTGCGTAGCAGTAAATGTATGTTTATTCCTGGACTTACCTGGTTTTAAGATGCATTTTAGGTTTCCTTTGTTTCCCCATGGTTTCCTTTTTTTCACCTGTACTATGCATCCTAAACTAAGCTGTATTGTATGTGACAATATTTGCATCAGCAAAAAATGAAAATTATAATTTCTGTAAGTCTACCTTCCCTGATGTTCAGATTGGTTAGGAGGAGTGTCTGAAATCTCCACACCACTCTACGTTCCATCCTGAGAAACCAACTATCACCTTGGCTGTAGCATGGAAGCAAATCTCACCTAAGACTCTTCTTTTCTTGTTGTTTTATATAGAGGCAGCATGTGTAGTGGTTTACAGAAGCTGCAGATATTACTGTGATTTGGTTTAATATAGAAATACCTCAGCTTTCCATGGCTGTTATGTTTATTTTGTAAAGAAAAAATCAGTTTCTCACTGGGTGAAGATCCAACTTGTGTGATTGTAGGAGGTATGGGTAGTTTTACTACAATGCACTGCACTTGCAGCATAAAGATCTGTACAGCAAAACATGCTTCTGCCAGTTGTTTTTAGTAAGCAACTGGTTATAGCCTCTTTGCCTTTTAGATTTTTAATTTTAATGCATGCCTGCCCAGTAATATTAATTATTTTGTCTAATGTTTCAGATGAACTTGAAGAAATGTTGAATCCCATGGGAACTGTCCAGACTAACCCTTACACTGAAAATGCAACAGCTTTGCACATTAGATTTCAAGAATACTCAAAACAGTCTATTAATTACCCTCCCTTTGATAAGGTAAGAAATGACCAAAAAAAGCAGTCATGAATGCCTATGTGTAAATAGCCATTTCTTCTTTCCTTTAAGCACTGCTTTTTACACTGAATTCCCCTTTTCTGCCTTGTTACCAAACTTCACTTCATTAAACTTGCACAGCCTGAGGGTACCAATGGGCTGGCTTCAGCATCTTCAGACAGTATTTTGAAGACACATACTTGTAAAGCTACTGTGTACATAGGTTCTTGAGGGTCAGGAGCATATTGAGTTTCAAATAACAAGGATCTTGCAAGAAGCTAAACTTTCATTAAGCTTATCATTCTGGAAATCTTCAAACTGTGCCTGCACTCTCTAAAGAGCCATTACTATTTTATTCACGTGTTATCCACTCTTTGGGACACTTCTCTCCTCTGTGAGCTAAAAACCTAAGCATAAGTAGAGTCTTAATTCCTTATAAAAGGGATTCCTCGAGCTCTGTTCTTTGAACTAAACAGACTGGAGTACACATGGCAATGTTTGTAGTGCAAACACTAGAATGCCAGCACATGAAACTAAAACCAGGAAACGAGTAATAATGACAGCTAATGATGCACTGAAAAAACTGCATACATACATTGGTCTGAATATTGGTCTTGGGAAAGTTAATAATCACGTAGAAAATATTGCCATTTTTAAAGAGGGGTTTGTACCTTTGGGGAGGGACATGAACAAAGAGACAGAAACTACCAAGCTTTATCAAAGAGGGGTTTTGGGTTTAAGGATCATCAAAATGAAATGAAATAACTAGACAGGAGCTTTTTTTGTTTTGTTTTTGAGTTGTTGTTTTTTCTCTCCCCCCTTTTTGTCAGTGAAGTACTCATCTTGTATTAAAACAGCATTTAAATTATTTTAAAACCTAGATTGATACTGACCAATTGCTACTTTCATTATAAGTGACCAGTTTACACTTCATACTGGACATATTTTGGTCAGTTTTGTTATTAATTTATTTATATTTTGTTATTGATTTATTTGTAATGCTTTTTCCCCCCTTTTTTTGTGATTACACTATAATATAATAGGGAATATATTACATTTCTTAAGAAAAGATCTTGTGTATATTCTACAGTAGGTAAGTGCCTACTTATTCTAGCAATATTGTTCCTTTTATTTATATCTGTGATACTGAGTTAAAAAAACATACAGTATGTTAAAAAAACCCAGGGGTGAATACAAACAAAGTATTTTCTTAAGTTATCAGTTGTATTGACATGAAGGTAGTGTCTGATGGTCTTCACCATCCTCTGCAACTTTCATGTGACTGCTGGCTTTTTCTATTTGGTGGCTTTGCCCCCTTCTTGAACTGTACCTGAGAAAGTCCATCTAACAGAGGGAGAAATCCCAGAGAAATTTTATAGAGTGATCTTCTCAGTCACAGCATCAATGCACTTGCACTGAACAGCTGCTTGGGGCTGAGTCAGCAAAAGTGCCTTGACTTGTGTAATGCAGGAGGAATGTCTTGGGCTGCTGCTGACACACTGAGCAGCTCCTTCAGTTGAACAAAGCTGGACTTGCAGAAACTTAGAAAGCTTTGCAGAGTGTCTCCAAGAAGAACATGGAGGCAAGCATCAAACAGAATTAGAACACTGTGGTTTTGTTTATCTATGTTTTCATATATAGTATCTAAACAAGCCTTATAGCCACATAGCAGATGTAATGCATTAATAAGCATTTCATACAAAGAAATAAAACCAGTTAGTATACCTTTTCAAGAATTTTAGCTGCTGGCTATTATTTATGGTCTGATTACTGTAGTCATTTGTTGTTTCTCACACTGCCTGAATAAAGACAGTATAAATGGGGCTGAATCTCTCTGGGGATGATGTTTTATTCCTGGGTGATGGGAGAGGCAGACCTCTGAGGGAAAGAAGATGGTGTAGATTTTCAGACTTCTTTCTTAATTAGTATTTTATATTATGAGTTGTTCCTCAAAGCAGCATCACCTGACAGCTGTAGATAGCCCTACCTGACCAGTTCCGCTGGTCTCATCAGCTCAGGCAGTCACTATTCCAGGGTATCTCTGGTGGCTGCAGTAGTGTGCAAAATACAGTTTGAAGAACTGTATTTAACATCTGTACTACCATCAGAATTTAATTTATGAACTTCAAACACTAAGTAGAATGTTCAAAAGTAAACAAACAAACAAAAAACCCAAACCAACAAAACAACAACAAAACCAAACAAAAATAAAGAGCAAGAGTAACTTGGAGCTCAGCTTCTAGCGTATGGTTTCTTTGCTGTTAACAGAAGCATCAGTCCTTGTTCCTGAGGGCTGCTGTGTATTAACTGGTGCTGGGAACTTGTTGGTGAAATAGTCACTTGATCATTAAATGAATTCTTGTTGGAAGCTGGTTGTTCAGCACATTACACAAGAGGAAGTCCCTAGATTTAGAAAAGTAACTGGAAATGCAAATTGAGATAACCTGAGAAGATGGTGTAAAGGCTAAGTTTGTGGATTCATGCTGAAAAAGGTAACTGGAAGTGTGGATCTGTGGGTAACAGTATATGACGCAAGGAAGCAGTGACCTCAAAACCAGCAGAAATAGAGGTGAGAACTGGTTTGCTAGACTGAAAAATAAGCAAGAAATAAAAACAGGAACCAGCATGGTGTAGAGAAGCCCAGGTGTGATGAAGAAGAAGAAACTGGAGGTACTAAGGAGCTCCTGCTCCTGGTTTCCATAGTCCTGCAGATTAGCAAAGAGGCACAGTTTAGAAGTTCATGATATGCCACTGTATACACGGAATAATACTGTTGCAAATATCTAACAGAGCAAAATTTCCTTATCTGCTTCATTTTGGTAATACTTGGGGGTTTTGGGTTTTTTTTTTTTTTTTAATTTAATGTATTTAAAATCATCTTTTTGCAGATACTTGAAAAGGCAGCTGAGATTGCAAGAAGCAGTGACAATGCTGCAATGGCGGTAAGAATCTGCTAAAGACTTGTAGAATTTATTTTCTGGGTTTTTTTGCTTTTTATCTTCTACCATTCATCTAGAATGGTACCTCGCCCTAACTTCTACCATTCATCTGGAATCAGCTGCTGAAATATTGACAGTTCTATTGGCTCTGTTTTCTTCTGTAGTTCACTTTTATGGACTGCCTTAAAATTGATGTATATATCAACTGTTTCCAATATATTTTGGACTTCTTGAGTATTTTTTGTCAAAAAGCACAATTGCTTTGCAAACTGTATGAATTTGGAGCACAGCTCAGATTTACATTAGATCTGGAAAGCATTCTTAAGCTGCATAAATTATTGCTGGAAAAATGCTCAGTTTTAGCAAGTATAATGATTTGCATGATAGTCAGATGCTTCCAGGAAGTTCTCTCAAAAATGGTCATTGATATATAAGATGCTTTTTCTTAAATATAGTGATTATATGCTTATATTGAGGAATTGGAGAGTTCTAATCTGAAGAAATATTTTGAAAAGATCATTGAAATCTGAAGGAGCTTTCTTTTCAGAATTTAAGATGATGAAAGCACAGTTGGAACAACAGTAACAATAACTGCATTTTATATAATAATAAAGCTGTTATAGTGCATCCCTTCACTGGAAGTGCTCAGGAAAAGTGAAAACTCACTGCTACTTCGAGTGCCAGCAGGCAAGCTAGGGTACGATTAATTGGAAATCCTAAGTTGCAGGATTCCTACTTAACAGTAGTGTGACTATTAATTTCAAAGGTGAACATTTTAACACATAAAAGAATAATCTGATTGGTGAGACAATGTACTTATTTTGAAACAGAAACAGAGAATGTACTTAGTTTACTAGTCAACTAGTACCTAGTACTAATCAATTAGTGTAATTCAACTAGCTTTTGAAGTATTCTCTCCTAAAGAATTTATACTTTTTACATGAAAGTATTTACTTAAAACATTTCAGCAAAATGCAAAGCATGGGCAGCTTTAGGAGTAAAACTGAAGTTCTCTCAGTTTAAATATGGATTTTTTTTCTGTTAGGTGGAAAAAATGCAAGATGGCATTTCATAAGACCTGATCGTTTTCTATGTATCCTAATTGCTTTTGCCTACCATTTGTTCTGAACTTTTTTTCTTTTGCATTTTTTCTTCTTTAACTAGACCTACCTCTCAAAATTTTGTAGAAAGTTATTCAGCTTTGTGAAGCTATAGTTGAATTTGGTATTTAAATTTTGCCATGCTGTTTTTCAAAATATGTATAGAAACTTATTTATTCCCTTTGATCACTGCCTTCTGACCCAGAAGCAGCAGTTTCTTTTGTCTCTCATGAACTAATGGAATGCTGTTGTTGCTGATGTCACTGCTTTAATTTCTGCCCTTACATTTTACATAAGGGCATGGCAGAGGACAGAAGGTGTTGACTGTGCTAGTGTGAAATCTCATTCATACAAACTCATTTACAGAATCAGTACTGTTGTTAGTATTTCAGAGAAATGGAATGGAGCAAAATATCCATAAGAGACAAGTCTGGATTAGAAGATTCAAGTGTGCTTGTATGCTTAGAAAACACACTTTTCTTTGATTATTGTTGAATAAGAATTTTTTGGCTTTTAATTAAAAAGAAGAAAATTACGTATGTATTGAATTTGCTCACTAGAAAACAAATTATGTGCATCCTAAATGTAAAGTTCTCCAGGTTACTGTTGTAAATAGAAATATCGCCATCTAGTGTCGTTAACGCTAAGGTTTAGTTACTTTTTAGAAACTTAAGTACACTGAATTTTAGCTATTAGCTGTAGTTCTTATGGCTTAAGAAATCTGAAAGAAAGGCATAGTGGTCATTGCCCTGTGCTTCAGGAGATTTATCTGATATTCTTCCTGGTGTATGATTTCTGGTATTTGAGCAAAAATATAAAAATCTTACTGGATATATATCAAAGCATTATATATTTCTCATTTTCTAGGGTCGAGGTGGTAAGAAGTTTTATATTGTTTTAAAAGAAATAATGGAAAGAGATCCTTTATCTCAACTGTGTGAAAATGAAATGGATCTTATCTGGACTTTGCGATACGACTGTCGTGAAAATTTTCCACAATCATTGCCAAAACTGCTGCTTTCTTTGAAATGGAACAAACTTGAAGATGTTGCTCAGGTAAGGGAAAAGATGATGGGGAGGAAAAACGCTGCAGCTAAATCAAGAATGGATAGGGTTTCTTTCCCAAGCACAAACATTTTAAAATAAATATAGTAATAAAAATAAAAATTATAAATAAATTTATTTTATTACTTAAATTAGAATTATAAATGAATCACCTTATTCTTTTTGAGCAGTTTAACGTTTTTTATAAAAATCCAGGTCTTGGACGAAGTAATTAAACCTCATTGAAACAGAGAGATGGTTTTCCAAAGAGGTATGGTACCCCCTAGTGGTAACAAGTACTTAGTTCTCATCAAGTTTACTGACCGAATAGGGTCTCCTTAACGTTAGTAATTAGAGAATTGAAGCTCGGTGCTGTGATACAAGGTTCCACTTCCAATGCAGTGGTATAATTTATTTGCTGTATAAATGTGCAAGTATTATTGCACTATGTTGTGAAGAAGTTGGTGTATCTGCCTTTTTCTGTATGTACCCAAATAGAATCCAACTCTTGTGATGCTTTTAGGGAGGAGGTGAAACATCAGTGTGGGAAAAATTATGGGAATTCATAACGAAGTCATTCCTTCTTGATAGACTAACTTAAAAATGGGATTTGTGTTATAACTTTTAATCTGATTGGGTACAGAGCAGGTTGGAGAAAAGTGTGGAAGTCTGGTCAGTATTAAGAAGCACAATGCTTACTCTAAGGGCTGAACACAAATGATTTGTTTATCTGCTTTATTCTAATGGAACTGCACATAGAAATGTGCTCAACTTCTTGCAGGCTGTTAAGCTAGATAATATTTGTGTCTTTCCATGACACTCATTTTTTAAGAATTCTAAACTATTAAAAAACAACAGAAAACCCTCTATCTTTGAGCTAGAAAGCATTATCTGTGAAGGATTATGATTCATAGCATAAATTTATATTCTAATTTAGTATTCTGACCTTTGCCTGTTACAAGCTAGATGTTCTGGAGGAAAGGAAACCAATCCATGAAAACTCAACTTCCATCTATTCATCATGTGCTTTTTTTTTTTTTTTTGGTGATAATCCAGGCAGTTGGAATCTTAGTTTGCCTCCAGCACAGAGTTTATTTTCTATTACATCCTTCCTACCAGCTAGATGTATATGTTCTGTGAACTTAGAAAAATAAATGAAATTTCATCCTAGCTCATTGTCTGTGCCATGAACACTCAACTAACAAAATGTAGCACCCACACATTCATTGCTCACTTGTGTTCTTTCATGTGCAAGAATCCTTTGTTCCTTACTAATTCCACTATGTGCTTCTGAATTTATTGTTCATTATTAAAAGTTATCTGGAACTGTAAACTAGAAATATAAGCAGATATTTGTTTAGCCTTTAAATTGTATGAAGGAAAAGGCATTCTGATTGATTGTGAGGGGCTTTGAAATACACCTTTCAGTAGCAGAGTTCTGTAAAGTTATTTGGAGTGAAGGAAATGAGTTGACAGCTCAAAGCCCTTTAAGTTTGGGAATTAAAAATATGTGTAAAGCATTGGATTTAAACAGATGGCTGAAAACACTTAGTCATCTTGGTTGTTACCCTGCTATCTGGAAGGAATGTAATATTTCTGTCTGCTTATGTTTAAACAATAGTGCAGTTTATATTTTAGTGTTGTTTTTGGCAGCAACAATAGTCTATCTGAAAAATGACATCTTATATTTAAACATGCCAAATATTTCTGTAATACACAGACATGTAAGTACTCCCAATGACTTACCTTTTCAGGTAAGGTAGGACAGCCTCATTAGCAGGACTCAGTGTATCTCATTCAAATGAAATATATAGAGAGCTAGCTGTATATTACAATATTTGTGCTGATAAACAACGTACTCTGTGGTACTAGAAGTTTTTTAACGCTTATTATTAGCTGTAAGTATTTCAGTAAAAGTCTTGGCACTTAACATAAAAAGTTAAAAACCAGACAAACACAGAAACAAAATAAAAACCACCCCAAAACCCAACCAAACACCAGCCGTTTATAAGAAAACCAAATGAAATAACTATATTCCTGTTTCCATCAATGCAGCTCAGAAGTAGAAACTGTTTTTTTCAGAAATTGTGTATTGTGTTTGATTGTAGGCCATCTTTCATCTATTCACTCAGTAAATCAAAAACTCTTCCAGCTCAGCAGAGCTGTTAGCAGAATTCACAGGCAGTGTTTATTCTCTAAGTAGAACTTAGTCATTATTATTAAAATAATGCACCCACTGCCAGTGTTAGTTTCTTACTGTATGTCTGACAAGCATAGCTGCAGGTTGTGTTTTCACCATTTCATGGTATGAAGTGTCTGCTCAGTGTTGGTATTTCAGAATTCAGTGGAAGTCAGTGTTGACTGGTGTTACTGAACCTTTACTGGTCTTGACACACAGACTGGTGTTACTGAACCTTACAGAGCTATGGATTGGATATATTTTTGCATTTGTATTTCTGTGCTTATTATGACCTCTATAGTTTAAAAAATTGCCAATTTTACTTTATACCTTTATGAATCTTGCTGATGCTCACACTCGTATCTGCCCAGGAAGACAGATTAATTGACTAATTTGTAGGAAAGGGTATTTTTTTCACCAGTTATGACTCATTCCTACAGAGAAGAAAGATCTGGTGATGCACTGCATTTTCATATTCAAGATTGTTTATCCTGAGTAATGGTGTACTATATCATAGAACTGTATACATATTATTAAAAATATGCTCTCAGTGAGTAGCTTCATTACAATGCAATAGAACTAGTTTATTTTATGAGACCTTTAGATGTTCTTGATTGTCCAAAATAATAGTGTTCTCTGTAATTTTTTCCAGCCTTTTTTTTTCTTTTCTTTTTTCTTAATTTAAAACTTTTACCATTGCCAAAATGTTTATGTATTTATTAAAGCATTTACAAAACATTATTTAAATTTTTTGAAACTCTGTTTCTAAAGCATACATATCTGTGACTACCTAATTTTTGTTTACTGTGCATTGTGTGTACCTGTGAAGAAACAATTTTTCAGATTATGTGTAAAAGAGAGTTGGTTCCAAAATAATAATCTGGATCAGTAAGAAATTTAACCAGAAGGGGACACATTTTCCTAGAATTATCTCCTTCAGACCAGTCTGTAACCTCCTCTTGTTAATATGAATGCTTTCATGGGCACTTATACCCATCCTAATTGTCTTTTTTTTTAAAACAGCTTCAGGCTCTCCTTCAGATATGGCCAAAGCTGCTGCCTAGAGAAGCATTAGAATTGTTGGATTTCAATTATCCAGACCAGTATGTCAGAGAATATGCAGTGGGTTGTTTAAAGCAAATGAGGTGAGTATATTGTATTATTTCAGCATGAAATAATTTGGGGGGTGAAATTATTTCTGGGGTAAAAAACTGCATTCCGTGAGTTCATCGAAAAAAAAAAAAGAGCACAAAGAGGAATTATTTGGATCACTGCTTGCCATGAATAGATGGCCAAATAAAGCAGTCTAATTTCTACATAAGTACATTGGCAGCCACATAAAACTTTTTTAGTCTTACAACTTACATTCAATAATTATTAATTTTCATGCTGTTAAAAGAACACCAACATCCCAGAACACCTCTGTCCCAGTGAAGGAGTTGTGTCTTAGCCCCATTCTTTGTCAAATGGAGAGCAAGATAGTGTGATAACTTGGTAATAACAAGGGGGGAAAAATACAGTAGCCAAGTACTAAAAAAGCTGTCTTCCAACCTCCTATTCTGTCAAGTATTGGCTACATCATTTTATAGAAATGTAAGCTGTAGCATATAATAAATCAGAAAAAAGGGTTTGTTTGTCCTTCATAGTAGCCTTTGCTATCTTCACTTTTTCCTTTATTGCGTAATTATTGCTCTTCCTGGTTACCTAGGGCAAGATTTGTATAACATGATAATTTGTAGCATTGCTGCATATTTCCTGTCCTTGAGTTCCAAATTCTCTGGTTTAGTGATAAGTTTTTTAATGATCATGGCTAGAACTTTGGGGTAAAAAAAAAAAAAAAACCAACAAAAAAAGAATACTTCTACTTCTTTCAAATGCAAAGAAAGAATTTAGCTTCTGGGCTGTCCTATTAATGCTGAATTGTTACATCTGAAATTAACTCCAGAATTCTTAGTTCTGGCTCTGAAGCAAAATCATGTTCAGTTGGGTGTCAGAAATCAATTTTCAGCTTCTTTAACAAGTCTGATTAAGGCAGTTCATAAAAACTGTAAACTGTTTTTTAAAATAGGCAAAAAATAAATACAATGCAGCATAATAGCAAGTTTTTACTAAGATACTGAAGTTTTTCAGAGTAAGATGGAGAGAATGAAAGAATTCACAGTACTTGCATCTCTGAAGTCTTCAAGTGATGGACAGAATTTCTGCTCTTTTCCTGCCATCTTAGGCAGAGCACTTGAATGCTGCAGGCCTGCTATAAGATAAGATATGCAGATGTTAAAAGGCAAGGAACATTCACAATTACTCTAGAATAACATAACTGTCAAGTGTGAAGTTTTTTTCTGGGAGGGAATTCTATAGAAAATTATTGGCATTAATATGTCAATGTTACTTGCAGTAGTTAGAGGCTTTTCAAAGGGATGTTTATGAACTATTTCTGAATACTTAAATTTGCACTAACGAAGTAGGAGCAATTTGGGCATTGTTTGCTTTTCATGATGTATTTTCCCTTATCCCCTGAAAATCTTCATGTTGTTTGGTATCTAAAAACCAAACCAAACAAAAATGGAAACTCCAAACCAAACAAAATATTTTGGCTAAATGGTTAACTTTATAGTAATAAATCAACACCTATTAGCTGACAGGTAGTAACATTTAATGGCATGTTTACTGAAATGCTTTCAGCGGAATGAATACTCTTCTCCCCTTCTTTGTAGGCTGAGTTACTTTGGCAGGTATTAGAAATTATTCTCAGTTCTTATCTTTATCCAGTGCAGCTAATTGCTGGATTACAGAGGTTCTTTGTGGTTGCAAAGGTCCAGCTCCACAGTCAGAGGCTGACTGGTCTAATTATTCCAAATTATTTCAGAATGGTCACTGGCTCCCTTTATGTCCCAGGTACTTAACCTAGCACTCAGACTGAGATCTTTATTTTGTAAAAGCCTGTGACTAAACACCAGGTTTCTGCTTATGGATTTGAGGGCCTTAGTATTCTATTAGAGGTGTAACTTGGTGGTGAATTTATCTCTCTGGCAGTTGCAATGCATCCTGGTCCTTTCTCCATGCGAATGAAAACAGCGGGGGACATTCTTGCTATTGAAACAAATCTGTCACCATTGGGCTTGTCATATGGATCTGAATTTCTGGAATATCATAATCTAGTTCTCTGTTACTAACTGCTTTTATGTACCTCATTCTAGTGATGAAGAGCTCTCTCAGTATCTTCTTCAACTTGTGCAAGTCCTGAAATATGAACCTTTTCTTGATTGTGCTCTCTCCAGATTTCTCTTGGAGCGAGCACTCGCTAATAGGAGAATAGGACAGATGTTGTTTTGGCACCTAAGGTAGGAGTCTTTCTCTTATGGCCTTCTGAAATTATGGAACCTGACTGGACTTTGATTAATGATTTCTTGTGGATTTTTCTAAATAAAACAGTATCATTGTCTCCAAGTCTTCTTTTTATGTTTCTTTTCTTTCAGCATTTATAGATCAGAGCCTATCATTCAAAAATATATTACAGTGTAATCTATTGCTGGATGAGTGTATCCAAACTTCATTCAGCTCTTACTATCTGATGAGCTAGTTTTGTGTATAACCTTAGTGTTTGTTTTGGCTGTGTGTGCAGTAAAAGTACAATACTTGTACCTCATGGTTGGGAAAAAGTTATATTATGGTTGAGAGTGTAACAGAAAATAAAAGCAATTCTGTGTTGCTACTTCTGATAACCAGTTCCATGAACAGCAGAAACCTTGCAGGATGGGCTACAGATTGATTCTGTCTTCTAGGTACAATTTCTTTTATTATTTCTAAATAAAAAGAGCAAGTACTACATTAAAATGTTTGAGGATAATTGACTCTGGTGTAAGGTTCAGTGGTTTGTTTCAAAGTTGTCCCCCTTAGGCAGATTTTGGCATTTCCCTTACAAAGATTTAAGAACACATACTTTAATGTCAGCCCTTATTGTCAGTATCACCTTCTATGACTTAACAGTGCTACTTTCTTGAGTAAAAGGGGTTCCTGAAAACAAATATCCAATTGCTACCTCTGAACATTATTGCTTCAGAACAGTTGTAGACCTTGAAGCAAGTGGCTTGCGCTGACCCAGCCAGCCCTCAGCCCATAAAAGTTCTGTTATTTCATAAAGCAAAAAGCCAGATTTTTAATCTCCATGATGTGAGGTATTGCAGAGGGTTGGGTTCTTAAATTATTCTTTTATTCTAATAACTTGAATGCTAATCTGTAAATGTCTGATGAGACACTTTTCTTCTTATAGGTCAGAGGTTCACATCCCTGCTGTTTCAGTGCAGTTTGGATTGATACTTGAAGCTTACTGCCGAGGAAGTGTGGCTCATATGAAAGTGCTTGCTAAACAGGTATAGACTTCCCTTCTCCTTGAAATCTTGGCTTATCCTGGCTTGTAATGCAGATGTTTATTCCATTGCTCCAACGGGACATATTGGTTACCTTGACACGGTCCAGCTGCTGCAGAGCAAGGAAGGGAAGGTTGCATGGGTGAGACAGAGAAATGAAAGGACTAAATAGATGGATGACGGAGCAGTCCTCCCTGGCAAAGCAAGCACCTTGTGCTGTGAGGCCTCAGAGGCAGAGAGTTGGGTTTATGCTGTTATGAGATGCTTCCAGAATATGGGATGCTGGGCAGGTAATTAACTGAAGAAAGCTTTCTGTGGACTTGAAACTTGTAAGCTATTTTTTCCAGTAAGGGTAGTTGGTTCAGTAGAAAGTATTCCTTTTCTATTTTAACTTTATTTAGATGACTCCAGCTTTAGTTTTTCTTGAAAGGTGATGGTAAAATCCCTGAAATAGTATTGGTATAATGTAGTGCTCCCTAGAGATAGGGGTGCTGAAGTAAAGTAGATAGTAATTTTAGTGTTAATGTAGATGTGCCATTTACAAGAAGAAAATGTTTGCTTTTTAATATCCTAATTAGTGTGAGAGATTTGCTTCTGAATACACTAATACGTGTACTGACATATCATTAGGAGACACAAATAATCTTTGAAGTCTCTAATGAAGTTTTAACAAGTTAATTTAGATTACAACCATAAAAGTTTTTGAAAACTGATCTCTCTCTGGACTTGGTGTGTCGGGCTACAAATGCTAACTCAGCAGGTATGTGATGAATGTTATTTCTAACAGTTTTGATACTCTCTACATTGAAACTGTGCTGTGAGAGCACATATGGCACAGGAATGTACTGTTGTGATCTGCATTACTGCAGTTCACAGGACACAGAAAAGACCATTTCTTACACGTGTGCTTGTTAGCATTATCAAAATCATAAGAAGATTAGGTGATGAAATGCTTTAAGCAATAGACCTAAGGTCAGTGAAGTTTTTGTGCACTTTACAGGAAACAAATGTCAGTACAATCAAAGAAGGGGCAGAAAAATTCCCAACTGTGCAAACAAGGAAGAAATTCAAAGTAGAAATACTTCAAAAAGTTCCTGTTTGTACAACACAGGTTCCATTTTGTTCCCTTGTCACTGATGTTTGTACAGCTCCTAGAATAGTGGAAAAGCAGAGTACTCTTGGTTTTGACAGATGGCTGACCTGGCAGGTCTCCATTGCCTCACTTTTATAATCAAACTGCATACGATTTCCACAGCATCCTGCCTGACAGGGTTCAGTCTGTCTGTAGAAGTGGTAAGTGTTTTGACTCAGCACCTTGTAAGTTAGACTGAAGCTTCCTTGTATAGAAATCCACTTTTGTAATTATTAAGTTTAAGCTGTTTGCTAGATGATGTGTGTATTACTGAGCATGTTAACTGTGGCTAGTGCAAATACAGCTGATTGTTATAACAACTGGTTTATATTTGACTAACAAATTCCTTGGATGTAGGTGCCATGTAGAAATTATATGTTGTCTGTGCTGCCTAGGTTTGTTACCAAAGGACATTGCTCTGTTAGTGTTGTATATATTTACGCCACAAGTTTACTTCTCTTCTTAGAAACTATGTAGTAGTAGAAAATTTTCCAAAACAGAAGGGAAAAAAATGGGTTAAACCCACCTGTATTGATTGCAAATAATTGTCTTGCCTTTGTACGCATTTTTAAGGTAACAGATTTGCATAGATGATGCTATGATTTGTAATACCTTAATTGATTAGAGCATTTATGTTACGCCTAACTTCTGCAGGATTTTCATGAACAAACATTTAAGTCTATATTCCCTAAAAGTTAAGTCTGCTATGTTATCTGTGTGGAAATTGTTTGCAAATACTGTTTGGCCATACTGTTTTGTATGCAACTAACTGCATGTATACAATGAAATATCTGCATCCTTAGTTCATCTCAAGTAATGTTTGATTTTGTGAGAGGTATGAACCACTGTTTCTGTTGGCTTCAGTGTGGATATGGATATAGGATCACCTCTGCTATGTGTCTTGTTGAATTAGTGAATGAAGATTGTATTTTGAAGAGAGAATTTGTGTAAATGTATCATGAAAATATCTCATTCATTTTGGGGGCAGTGTCAAGTCATGCTTTAAAAAAGTGACTTGAAGCTTAGGAGCTTTAATAGCATTGGTGTCTTCTGTTATGAAAATGGGTCTCTTAGGCTGTTTTCATGTTTTTTTGTGAATGCCACCTTAATTTCCATTTTGAAAAAATTGTAGAATTACTTTAATACTTGGTTTGGTTTTAAATGGGATTTTGCATTGTATTATGTGTAAAATCAGAGCAATAGCTTGCAAAGATAAAACATCTCTTTCAGGTGGAAGCCCTCAATAAGATGAAGACTTTAAACAGTCTAATTAAGCTGAATGCCATGAAGCAAAGCAAAGCAAAAGGAAAAGATGCAATGCATACGTGTTTGAAACAAAATGCTTACAGAGAAGCACTTTCTGACCTCCAGTCTCCTTTGAATCCTTCTGTTATACTTTCAGAACTACAGTAAGTTCAGAATATGTGAATAGAATTTCACTGTAGCTTTTGCACAGAAACAGTAAAGCAGAAACACCTACATACTTTAACTTGCTGTAGCTTTATTGTTCAGGGGATGTGCTGTCACAGGGAGCTTTTTCTGTAGTGAGAGCTCTGTTGGAAATCTTCCTAGGGTTAAGATATCTGTTAAGTTAGATTTTTTTTATCCTCCATAAAACTTAATGCTATCTTAGCCACTGCATTACCATAGTTAAATATATTTAATAATAAGCATGAATACCATTAAAACTTTTTAACAGCACTTAAATATACACTCTAAAAATTGATGGACAATGGTACAAGAAAACTGTTTTGTTTTCTGAAAATGCAGGTGCTTAATTGAAGCACTAGATACATGTTTGCCAGTTAAGGTATCTTGTGCAATCCATATGTAACAGATATGTTTGTAACCTAATAAGTGCATATAGCAGAGAAGAAGAAAGAGAGATAACAATTAAGTACTTCCAGACTGGAAGCTGACCTGTTCCCTTCTGTTTTGAACAATGTTTAGACCTTTTTAGTTGGATTACTCTTACTTGACTAAAACTTTTGTTGTATTTGCTTCTAGTGTTGAGAAGTGTAGATATATGGATTCTAAAATGAAACCTCTGTGGATAGTGTACAACAATAAAATGTTTGGAGGAGATCTTGTAGGAATCATCTTTAAAAATGGTGATGGTAAGCAATGATGAAAATTTTTAATTTTTCCTTTTCCTTCTTCATTCCCACACTTGCATTTACACTGTGTTGCTCTGTATTTCAGTAGTACAAATGTGGTTTACTCTAACATGGGTAAGCAAATTAAGCATCACCTTCTGACTGGGTTTCAAAGTATGAACACCATCAGTCATGATGCTATAGTTATGGGTAATCCCGCTTTGACCTTTAGGCTTGATTATTTTTACACACCTTTTTCTGAAGACTTAATAAACATTAGGAGGATTTTCTACAGCAGACTGAGAAGTAGCAGTTTCAACCTTTCCTTCTAGATCTCCGACAGGACATGTTGACCCTCCAGATGCTGCGTTTGATGGACATACTTTGGAAGGAAGCCGGTCTGGATCTCCGGTAAGGATCTCTTGAGGGCTACTTTATTTGGATGGAGAGTCTACTTTTAGCAGTAAAGCTTTCCTGTTTTTAAAATCTCTTCCCTACTGTCCCTTTTCTAAACTTCTCTGTCTATGGCCAGAGGTTTCAATTGTCATATAAAAGGTGAACATACTTTAGAAAGCAGTTACCTTAACGAATTAGATCAGCTTCTCTTGGCTTTTTCATACCCTAGATGGCCCACACTACAAAAGAATTTAGCCAGGAAAACAAATAATGGAAGAAGGCAGGTTTTGTGCCTTTGTGTCTGCAACCGTTCAGAACAAAGGTATTTCATAAACTCCTCATGTAACAAACTTACCTCTTAACAGTCGCTGCATTTCCTGGAATATGCAAAAATGGAGACTTAGTGATTATGGGAATTGCAGCACTTAAGATGTAACATGCATGTGCAAGTGAGGCACAAACATAGAACACAGATCTGCTGGCAGAAAGTTAGATGCTGGAGACTGCATCTGGAATGCACCGTCCAGATTCTCTAATAGGTACCACTAATAGGCAAAACCCTCTCTCAAAATGAGACAGCTTTAAATACTGGTAAATAGGGGAATAGGGAGCTTTGTTAATAGAATTTCACTCTCTGGTTAAGAATTACCAGAGTTGTGGAATACATAAATATAGGTTCTTCTTTCTAACCTTTTCTTGTTTGTCTTGGTCTTTTTCTCAAGGACGTGTATGATTTGTGCTGCTATGAACACAAGTCAATGTGTTACTGTCACAAATAATGTTTATATTTGCAATCTATTTTGTACAAATTTTAACAGATGAATGTCCATCTTGTATTAATTATGTAACAGGCATTATGAAGATGAGGGTCTTAGGAGAGGAGAAGTCATTTTCTGGGTGCTTCTCTTTTAGGAGTGCTGATGAGCAAAGCAAATTACGATGGTTGGGAACAGTGTGGATTTACCAAGATTGAACTAATTGCCTTCTTTGAGAGAGGGAAAGAGCAGTGGATGTCCTTACATTGGGTCTCACTCCCATAATATTCTTGCCTCTTGAGTTAGGTGTTGCATTAGACAGCTACATACTGTGCCTGGAATTTATTGACAAGTGGATTATCACTGGAGTCTATATGGGAATTTGTATCTTCTTAGCCTTGTCAGTATCTTGCAGTCAAAAACATTATTTAAGTATGTATGTAAGAAAAGTACCATTTTATGCTTACCATCTGCTGATCTTGGTTACTGCACATTCTCAGCCATAATTTTGAATCTTGGTAAATAGTGGATCATCAGTCAAGAGCAAGTCAAGATTCTGTCAGTAAAGTGATATATTTAGAACCACTACTATATTGGGACAAAAATACATAGCAGCTTCCTTAAAATGTCTCTATTCAATGTCATTTCAATGAAGTAGTTCCAACCTAGTTTTCAAGTCAGTGGAGAAAAAACTTAATACGCTTGGACTAAAGAACTTGTTACAGTATTGAACTTGACTGAATTTCATGCTAAAGCTTCCATCTTTGGTTCCTTTGGGCAGGTTTTGTGAGGCTGTAAATGTCCAGTTTAAAACCCATAGTTTGAGTATTCTGTTAGGGCAGAAATACTCTGAAAATAAGCTTCTCATTTGTTTTCCTCTCCTACAAAGCTACTTCTCTCAAAATGGAGTAATAAAAAACCTTTCCAGTTACAGGAATTTCAGAATGACGAGGACTGTGGGATTTCCATGTATTTATTAGTTCATTAATGAAGTCTCTAGGGCAGTCTGTCCTCCCATGCAAGCTGGTCACATTTTAATGGGTTGTGTAAGTAGCAATGGAGGTTTTGTGGTAGCCCGTTTTCTTCCTGTTGTTCTCTTACTGTTTACACCAAGACTTGCAGTTATTGTGTTCATCTTAAACATACATTCTGAAGTCCCCCTCTGCATTCTTTTCTGGAGAAAACACTATTTTGACATAAAAAAAACATTCTTCAGACAAGAAATATCTTTGTACCTTCTGAAGCCCTTGCAAAACAGCTTTCTTACTTTCATGTGCTTGCTAAGGTAAGCATGACCTCTTTGTAGGACTACTAGAGGATTCCAAAGAGAAAGAAACAGTATCAGGCATTATTCAGTGTAACTGTCCAACCCTCTAGTACATGGACAACTTCTCCAGCCCAACCTTAGTTTTAGCTAACATAATTCTCAAATTCTGTTTTCTTTTTAAAAAGAAGAGTTCTAAAGAAAGGTACTGGGTGTCCCATTATTATAAACCACTTGGAGGCCGTAAATTAAGCTTTGTATTCCTGCTAGAGTGCCATAATCCTCTGTGTTTAGTTTTTAAATGTTGTTTACTTGGCTAGAAGTACTTATTTAATTATTGAAATACTTCATTTAGATTCTTTAAACTCATTTCAAGTTTTTTTGTGGGTTAAGCCAAATACCAGGAGATTCATAGGGCTCCTAACATCAGCACACACAGATAAGTAAAATTATCAACTTGCTACTTATGCTGCTTATAGAAAGATTCCTTTGAGTGAAGTGTGGGATAAGGTAAAAATCATAGTGAATTGCTTCTAGAAGTGTATGTTTGCGATGAGGGGGCTTAAATGTGTGTTAAGTTGAACACTGATTTGGGAAAAATTTAGATAATTTCTGTCATTATAAATAGGCTGTGAGGAGACTGATCCAGCATTTAGGGGCAAGGACAGCTCTGGCAGCTGTGAAATCCCAGATGAGACATTCTTTGGCTGCTGTCTTCCCAGAAGCTTAGTTTGTGCTTTCAGCCTGGGCCACACACTGTGCCTAGCAAACAGGAGTAGTGATTAGGAGTCATCACATAAAATTTGCCAAGTTAAGGCATTTTTTTCAACTTGACAAAGGAAAACCAGTGGCTTTTATGTCCAAGATTTTTCTTAAAACTCTCAGAAGAAGGAAAAATAGAAAGGGAAAGTTCCTTGTAAGAGTTGAAGTTCTATAATTCTACCCTTCCTCTTCCACTTGATCCTGGGAGCATCTTCCTTCCACCCATCCTCTCATAGTTAAGATTGTAAAATAAAATAATTGGATGGAGGCATGGTTACAATTCTGTGTCTATCGAAGGGAGATTAACCAGGCAGTTGCCAAGGGAAGGTTCTGAAATGGCCTTAACTGAAAACAGAGTTGGACAAAACAGCACTCTGAATGACTGGAGCATGAGGAGGCAGCTAAGAGGGTATGGCTTTCTTAGCTCCCTGCTTACAGTCCCCATGCGCCTTGAGTACAAGCAGGTCCAAAATCTACGAACTAACAGCAGTGGTAATGAGTTCTGTACCTTCTGCATGAGTTGGTATTGTTGGTCAGCTTCTTTTTGCTTGGGGAAGAGGCATGGTGTCAGGTGAAAAAGTAGTGTCAAATAGATCTGCTTCCCTAAAAAGTGCAGCTTCAGACATCCTTACCAGTTAGTGGCATTGTTTCTTCTCTCCCTGTAGCATAATCCTTTGAGGCTTTAGTTTCCCTGAATCTGTTGCTTCCCTTTTTGCTTCTTTGGATGCATAATGGATTTTGTGCTTTTCAACTTCTTTTCTACTACAGAAAGTCTGGTACCTCCATGCATGTATAAGCAGTGCTCTTTGTTTAATCTGTGTACCAGCAGAAGCACTTGCTGCTTGTCTCCCTCTTGCAATCAGTAATATCTTGCCACAAGCAAGTTCTGCAGCTTTCATGACACATGGATCAAATGGCAACCAATGTGCTACCATCAAGGTGATGGGATAGGATCAGTTTCCTTATAATTGCACTGCAGTCCACAGTCAGTTATTTAGTAGTAATTTAAAATGAAATCTTAGCCCAATCTGTGTCTAAAGCAAGCACAATACTCCCAGTGGGATTTCCCATCTGTGGAGAGAAATACCAAATATATGCCGGTTTTGACATCTCCAAAGGTAAAGAAGGAGAAAGGTTGGATGGTCGGTTGGTTTGTTTAGCTGTCAACTAATTTGTCTCATGGGTAAACTGGCCTCTTTCTTGTGGTGCTTTTGTTGTCTAGGTTCCTGTGTGTGCATGCTGACTAAACACCAGGAGCCCATGGTTCGTGTGTAGGCTGAGACAACAGTGTTCTGCAGTGGGCCCTTCATCCTGGGCTATCTCTGGGTGGACTGTGCAGTGCACAACTGAAAAAAACTTCAGATGTAAATTTCATCTGCTTCTTTGTACAGACCCAGCCAGTAAATAGCAGAGATCATCACCCCAGACAAACTAAATCTAAGCCAGACTTCTCTAAATGACAGAGCAGTCAGTCAAGTGCCAAAGAAATGAGAAAACAAAAAAGGCATATTCTTTAATTAATCCCTATACCTATTCATTTCAAAGACCAACTGTTACCTGATAACTGAGCAGGAAATAGTTGACATAAAACATTAGTAAGTATGTGCAGCCAAACTTCTTCAGTTCTCTCTGTAGTTTGCCTCTAGTTGTTTCTTGTAGTTTAGATATGGGCAATTATGGAACAAGCACACTAACCTAAGCAGTATTTATATTCAGATTACATCTGCAGTGACAAAATGACATTTTGGGAGGTTCAAACCCCTATAAAAGTTACAATTTCTCAAGTTATTGTACTTGAAAAACTTCTACTCCTGAAGTCATGTTCATAGTACATTACATAACTTTCTCTATTTTTATGAAGGGTGTTTAAATATTACAAATACTTACCTCAGCAGAGGAGCATAACTTCTGTTTTTCCAAGCATGCTGTGGAGTCTGCAGTGTTGTTTCTCTTAGCAGAGTAATCCTGGCACCAAAAGGTATTTCTGCTGCTTTACCTGAATTTATAGCATTGAAAATTTCTTAAGGGAGGAGTTAATAAAGTAACAGAGCAACAAAAATGTGGAGCTATGTTGAGTGACCCTTGCTGTGGCGGAGTCATGAAAGTGTTTAGTTCTTGGTTAGTTTTTGGACATACAGAGAGAGTTCTCTGAACTTGTTATTTTCACTGCCTATTTTTAGTGAGCTTTCAAAAGTTTTGACCTCCCTTAACATGCATGCAGTCTGATGTTAAGGGGCTGTGTATGAATGAAATCAGAAGAAAAACATATTTATTACAAGTTTAAAGACTATCATAAATTTGAAACCATTTGATCTGAAGTTACAGAGAATTTGTTACTAAGTTGCCAGAACTTAGCATTGTATTTGGAAAGATACTTGTTTGGACAATTAAACTCTTGTAAAGAACTGTATTAAGTGGAGTGAAGAAGAAAAATTTATATCCTGGATTGCTGAATTGCTCCATCTGTGGTCTTTACTGGCATTAAGAAGCAGTGAGCATATCCTGCTGACAGATGTTGAAGTCAGAAAGACCAGGATGAGGTGGAAAGGACCCAGAGGATTTGTCCCTAACTTGACTCCTGTCAAACTGTCTCTCTGACAAGGATGTTTTTTCCTCCAGTTGCAAGCACAGAGTCCTCAAGGGGCTGAAGGCTTTCATCATTGCTTGCTTTTGAAGGGGAAGTTGTTGGCTGTGTGCCCAGTTAAGCTGCAAGTAGGGTGGGTTGAAATGCCATGGATGGCAGCCAGCGTGCACTTTAACCTGGCAATATTTGGCTCCCATTTGTCGTGTCGTGATAAGGATGGGCAGTGCTTCCTTGTCTCATGAACGCTGGTGATACCCTTCTGTTCATTGTGAGAACCTCTGATCTGGAGAGCTGGTGAATAGGTTAGAATACATTTCTTGTTTTGGAGTGTTCTCTAAATACCCTCTTGAATGGGGTCTTCAATTTGCTTTGTTGCCAGTAGAGAAGAATCTTCAGCTATATAGTTGTTACTACAGTTGTAGTAACTACTTCAGTAACAACTACATTATTGTTACTACTTCAGCAGCAGTTGTTACTGCTGCTTCAGTTGTGTGTTATCACTGAGGTAGAGAACACGTTCAGTTATTAATAGTTATTAGAATAGAACTGGAATTTCATTTATTTTTCTTCTATGGCTTGGGGTAATAGGCTGTATCACTGAAGAGATGTGGTTCTGCTTTGTAGCAATCAAACTTAATATTAGTTTTATATATAAATACTGGTGACAACTCCACTAGCAGTTCTATTTATTACATGTACACATACATGCATACACACAAATTCTGATGTGTCCTGCAGTTTTTTATACAGCTTTGTAAGCTAGTGAGTGCCAGTCTGTGGTGGTACACTGCAGTTAGATCTGCATGGGCAGTTTTTTTTTTTTACACATGGATCCACAGCCAGAACAGAGAATATCTTGACATGATGTGCCTGCATAAGACTCTACACTCAGTTAGTGATGTGATGCCTTTGGAGAGTTTGCATTATGTTTCCAGTGCATGCATTGAACTCCCATCTAAGTTGCAATCACCTTTAGTATTTTAAGCATCTGCAGTGAGGAAATATTTTGGAGAAATACAATTCATTTTTTAGACACATCTCTGTTTGGTTCATATTTTCAACTATGTGTAATTTGAATGCAATGAACTAATTTGAATGCAATGATAATGTTGTACATAGTTTTGCAAAGCAAACTATATGATTGCACAGGAATATTGTATATCAGATGGGATAACAAAACTATTCTGTTTTTCAGAAGGTTTCTATAAGAGCTGGAAAAAAATATTAGATTTTAAAATATTTCTAGCATTTTAAGTTGAAATAGGAAGAATGTAGAAAAAGAGACACAAATAATTTAGTCTACAGTGAGCATGAGTGTAACTTAACTATCTAGCAAGTAAACAAATGAAAGCAAAGCACTCCCTCTATGGTTTCTCCTATAAAATTACAAGTTATTGTGTTCCCTAGTAAACGTGGAAAATTAGAGTCGCTTATAAGATCATTTTTTACACATACGTGTGTTACAGGAAAAATTAATATTTTAATTGTATTGCTGGTATTTTAACATTGCAAGTAGTATCTGATGTTAACCCTTGAGAATCTAATATTCAAGTTAGAATGAATATTCAGCCTGCTCAATATATTGAGACACTAAAGAAACTTTCCTCCTATTTTTAGCATGATTTTGTGTTTTGTTTCAGGATATTGCCCTACGGCTGTTTAGCAACTGGAGATCACTCTGGCCTTATTGAGGCTGTTTCTAGTTCAGAAACAATTGCTGACATTCAGTTAAATAGTAGCAACGTTGCTGCTGCTGCTGCCTTCAACAAAGATGCTCTGTTAAACTGGCTGAAGGAATACAATTTGGGGTAATTGCTACTGTTATTTTCTCATTTGTAGTGTAACCTACAAAATTCCTGTAAGTTTCTGTTTCAGTACCCAGGACTGTGTGGCTCTTCTGGCAGGCTTCTTACTACTTGGTTTTCTCCTGTCTCACAGTCTGACTCAGATTCATGGTGCTCTTGGAATTCAAACAATGATCCAGCTGAAGTTTGGGCATTTGCAGCATTTTGGCTGCATTTTTATGAGTAAGATATGCTAGATTTGTCAAAAAAACAAAACAAAACAAAAAACCCAAACAGACCCAAGAAAACAAAATGGATCTCAAGTCTTGATGTTGTTGCCTTTCATAATAGTTGCATCTCCTTTGTTCTCCATAGCTGCTTTCTACAAGTTTTGTGTTTGTTTGGTTTTGGGTTTTGGGTTGGTTTTTTTTGTTTTTGTTGTTCGGTTTTTTGTTGTTGTTGTTGTGTCATTGCGTTTTTGTATTTTTGTTTGTCTTTTTTTGTTGTTGTTGGGGGGGTTTGTTGGTTTGGTTTTTTTTATTTTGTGAGGGGGTGTGTGGAAAAAAAGTCTAGTTTTAAAGCATCCCAATGGGTGTCTGGTTTAAACATCCAAAAATCCTATTTGAGGTCGAAGCATGATATGAATTAACAGTAGAATGCACTAACATTGTTTGTGGTTACAGAGATGACTTGGATCGAGCCATTGAAGAATTTACACTGTCTTGTGCTGGCTACTGTGTAGCTACTTACGTATTGGGGATTGGTGACAGACACAGTGACAATATCATGGTCAGGAAAAATGGTCAGGTAAAAATCTCTTCTGTATGCAGAATAACTGTGGTATCTCTGTTGTGCAAGAATTGTCTGAAGAACTTTTTATTTCTTTAGTGTCTCAGTAAAATCAGATCCACATTGTTAGAACTGATGTCTTCATTTACTGAGAACTGATGAGAGCTTCAAAGAGAGGAAGTGTAAGACTAGTGGAAGAACTGGCCAATGCCTGCTTAGTGTAAGCCATTCTATATCAAATGAGGCTGTTCTATAGAACTTCTTCAGACTCTCCAAAATCCTGTTAATATTCAGACTATTGGAACAGAAGTACCTAGCAAAGGACCATGCTTAAAAAGACACAGACTCATAAATGGCTGGGGTTGGAATGGCACGGTTGGGACCATGAATTGTAGTTTTGAGCAGTACCTCTCCAAAGTTGGTCTCTACTGGCCACCTCTGCAGAAATTTTCAATATGCAAGTTGGTATAAACATGGTGCTCTGATGACAAGTCTCAAAACCTAGAACGTAGGTAAATTCTTAGAGATGTATTTTCTGGTTTAATTGTTGCATTCTACTGTAAGTGGTCTGATTTTATTTAAATTATGCGGCCTAGAAAACTAGCAAGAGTTGCAGGAAGGCAAGTTTTATAGACACTTTCAGTGTTCTTTTAAGTTGTTACCTACTAGCAGAAAGCTGTAATCCCCTTTCCCTTGATTCTAAAATGGGAGGACTGTGATAGGTTCCCTGAAATTAACGTAAGTTCTGTTTGCCTTCTGACTTTGTGTAGAAAGCCCATGTGTATGATGATGTTGCACCTCATAGGCTCATCACTGGCCTCATTTTTCTCTCTAATATTACAGACAAGATGTCTATTGGTAAGCATCGAAAGCTTAAAACTGAGATCATCTTTTGCACGCTGGTTTGTAGCAGCAGTCACATAAGAGCATGGATTTTATCACTGACTTGAAATAAATTGTGAAATGTTGTACAGCTAAATACTCCCTAGGGGCTGAAACCATGGGCTATGGAAAGTACAACTGTGAGCTAACTGTTCTTGATAACAGCATCTTGTGTAGAGATATTAGAAAAGTAAAATATTGCACTGGAGAAATTAATTTTCACTTCTGTTTCATTTTTTTTTTTTTAGCTCTTTCATATAGATTTTGGGCATATCCTTGGAAACTTCAAGTCCAAATTTGGAATTAAAAGGGAACGGGTACCTTTCATACTCACCTATGATTTTATTCATGTTATTCAACAAGGAAAAACAGGGAACACTGAAAAATTTGGTCGGTGAGTATTTGATCTCTTTCTTCGGTAATGGAGATGATCTCTGGTGATAATTTCCAGAACACATATCTGGGTCTGGTTTGCTTATTGATACATGTGTGGAAGTGTGCTAACATGCATTTACAATAGTATCTATGGGTGTGCCTAAGCTAGAATATATACATGCAAATTATTTAATTCATCGGAATCTGCAGCTTTGCAGTGGAGAGAGACAGTTTCTTATTATCTCCTCCAGCAGGGGGATGCCAGAACTGTAGAACATGGAATACTTTAAATGGCAGTACATTCCATTTTCACTTTAACAATGCCTCAGAAGATAATTTGTTTCTTGAAATATAACTTGCCAATTTAGTCTGAAGATCATTTCATTTTGTGTGGAAAATTCATTCCACATTTAGTGTGGAAACTTACAGGTTAGTCTCTGGACTACTTTTGGAGCCACATTTGGAGATATTAAACAAGTTCTCGAGTGTCTGCATGACAGATCTTGATAGCAGAGCTGTCAATCGGCTCAATTTTTTCTGCGTTTGCAGGAAGGAATTGCCTTACAGAGACAGGCTGATTATTGGAAGGGACGGCCATAGACCTTTTGTTTATCCACTGTAAGTCCACTATATGGGATCATCAGGGCATTTCACTTAACTGGCAGGGAGACAGGACATTGGCATCTTTTGCTCTTTCTGAAGAACAGTGCTGTTTTTAAAGCTTTTGATGGTTTTTTTTACCACGCTTTAAGGGCTTGTTTTAGATACATGGGATAATTTTGTGGAATGCATTGGAGGTTCCGTAGACATCTCTATTGTCCATTCTGCTACTGTTTTCCTAGGATATGTGTGTCAGGCCAGATAAGAGTGTTTGGACATGGTTAGGTATACTTGTCCAGTGTGTCAGTTCTCATGTGTTGTCTTCATTGCATGTGCTTTGCCACTGAACATGAAGGTTCCGCCAGTATTGTGAAGAAGCATACTTGATCCTGCGAAAACATGGAAACCTATTTATTACACTCTTTGCACTGATGTTAACTGCAGGGCTTCCAGAGCTAACCTCTGTCAAGGACATCCAGTATCTCAAGGTAAAGCAAAATTAACATCTCAGCAGGATTTAGTATTTTTCTAGTGTGTGAATTTTGATTCCAAGATGAATACATTTAAATTGTTTTTCATTTCTCTCAGGGTTTTTGGTTCCTAAAGCTTTAATTTTCAGCTGTCCAGAACAAGGTCTGTGGTCAGTCCTATGGTCAAAGGAAGCTTCCTCTTAACTGCTCTAAGTTCAGCTTCCATGCATCTTGTCTGTAATCATTTTGGGGGGTGCTTTATGTCTTAGCTTACACAAAGACCTGTAAAAGGAAAATTATTTGATGAATTCTTTAGTCTTATCTTTAGACCCAGAAAATGCTGATCTATTGCTTAATGAATAACAGGTGAAAAAGCATCAAAACAGAAAAAAATCACAGCGGTTTGTGTTGAAAGGTGGAAGAGGCCCTGTGTTTTTAAAAACAGTTTCTAACAGTACTTGTTCTTGTATCATCTTAGGACTCCCTTGCCTTGGGGAAGAGTGAGGAAGAAGCACTAAAACAATTTAAACAGAAGTTTGATGAAGCACTTCGGGAAAGTTGGACTACTAAAGTGAACTGGATGGCTCACACTGTTCGAAAAGATTACAGATCCTAGAAGATATTTACATTTGCACTAGTCTGAATGTTACCTTGAAAAGTGTTTTTAAAGGAGATCTGTAGTATGGATCAACAAGACTTATTTTAAACAAGAAAGGAAACAAAACCAAGAAATGGGCTGAAATAACTCCTGAGTCTTTTGCACTCTGCTTCTGAAGGCTTGATTCCAAGACTGTCTCTATGAAAAGTGAACATCCTGGATAATCAGTTCCTGCTGACTTTGCACGCTGAGAGCTACTAGGCATTTTAAAAAATTCTTTGGTACTTTATGGAGGTGTAAATATTTGTTTTTATACGTTAGGGTAACATGCTCTAACATACTCAGGAGGTTTGAAGACCTCTGATGGAACTGTACTTTACTTAAGGTTGAGACTTGAAGAGTAATTTTTTTTTTCAATTTTTTTTTTTTTTTTTTTTTTGTATCCTAATCTGGCTAAAAATTACCATATCATGTATATTTTTCATATGAACTCTGCCCTACTGGCACAGATGCATTAATTCTGTAAATAGCAACCACAGTATCATTGTACTGCTGGGAGCTGCTTAATGTCTTATACTGCTGCTGAAAGGAAAGTAAAGCAGATGTGGGTGGAGGGTGAGATGGGGTGGGAGAGACTTTGAAAATGATGCAGCATCCCAGTGTTCAGGTTGCACAGTTTTGCTCCCCTGATGTGACAAACACACAGAAGCCCTTCGATAAGAGGAACATCAGGCCAATTCCTAACGTGTCTGAGAATCCCTCATTGGTTCCAGTCTCCCATTCAGCCTCTGGGAGTTTGTTTTTAGCTCCTTAAATGTACTTTTATTTCAGGTTGAGTAAGAAGCTCCTTACACTGAAAGTCATATCTCAGATAAGTTATACCATGCAAATGTACCAGCTTCTGTAAGGGAAATTTTCAACTATGTTACATATAGTGATTTTTAGAGCATACATACCAAAAAACCCAAATGTTTGGAAAAGCAAGTGTTTATGGGAAAAGATCATTCCATAAAATACCAATGAGTAGTCATTAATCTTATCTTTCTGTATTTATTAAAAACTTGTGGTAATGTTGCTTTACCAAGATATATGTGGAGGATGGTTGCTGAAGAAACTGGACTTGTTTTAATTTATTTAGTGAGGTACCAGGCTTTTAGGTGCTTAAATGGAGAGCAAATTTGTTATGTGCAATAGGGAACTGCTGGTTAAAAGATGTAACATGCTGGTTTTGAACATCAGCAAGATAGACTTTAACTACTGCTTGTTCTCCAAAGAACACTGGTAGCTCTCAATTCTTGTTGATATTGGAATGAGAATTAAACATAAATATTTACTTTTTGACTAAACGATTGTTTTGCATAGAAATGTTGTTTTATGTAGGAATTTAATTAAAGGTGGTTTTACTTTGTCAAGAGTAATTTATTGGTTTTTATTGTTTTGGAATTTTGTTTCTTTTTATGGTGAAGAACCTATCTGGAGCCAGGATAGCATTTTCTGTAGTGGTTTGATGCTCTTGTCCCTCACCCTTTGGGGCTAATCTACCTGAAAAGACCTCTGCTTCTAGAATATTGTGAAAGAAACAAGTTATTTGTGCTTTGGTTTGTTTTGTTGTTTTCATAATATAGTAGTATTTAAAGTATTCATCGTCCCCCTTTTTATTTATTTTTTTTTTTTAATTTCTAAAGCAGATGGGACAAAGGGTAAAAAAACCTACTTTGCAGGTGACAACTCTGAAAAAAGTAATTTCATCTTTAGCTAATTCACAGTATGTAAGTTTGCATAAGTATGAATTCCTGGACACAGTTATATTTTGGTGTGAGTGCTCAGGCATGCTGTCTTGCTGAGGTGGACATAACCTCTCCAAAACCCAAGACAGAGTTGGCAAGTTCATCTTGACTGCTTGGGGCTGGTGTACAAAGGTATGTGATTGATATCAGGAGTATGATGGCATCTCTAGATCTGTAGCCAAAAGGCAAGTCAGGTCTTGCCTTTTGTAAATAGTCTGAGTCACCTCAGACTTCTTGTGGGGCTTTGAACAAGACATTTAAGTCTGTGCCTTAGATTTGTGTTTACAAACTGGCAGAGGTAGCATTGACCTCTGGATGCAGAAACCCCTGCCCTTGCTTGCCACTGGGATATTGTGAGTTGTTGGTTTTTTTAAATGTGTCTTTAATGCATTTTACAGGAGTTCTTGAGACAGGCAAGAGATTTCCTCACCATCTTATTTGAGATAACCAGAATTTAGAGATGATTAGAAAATACTACTTTGGCATAGTATTTGTATTGGCTAATAGCCCTGGAATGGGATATATTGTAACTGGTTGTCTTTACCTGCACTATCTTTACTCTTGGCAGTTTATTAGTAAGAATGTAGAAGCTTTGGAGAGGATGTAGCTGGATAAAAGCTGTGGAAAAGGAAGTGTAAGCTACCTCACCTTCAGTTCAGATGGTCTTGTGTTAAGTTCATCAGTTTTCCTCAAGTCTACTTCTAAACTGGTCTGCACACTTCCCTGGAAAATAGCTTCTCTTAAGCCAACTCTGCTTCTCAAGGCCTTTGTTGTATCTGGCGGGGAGAAATGAATCATGGACTGCTTGAAAAACATGAAAAACATGAAATTGGGTACATCTTGTGTGTATATTATATAAATGTGTTCTGGTTTTCTCCTGTTGCATGATTACTTCCTGGGTTTGCTTTCTTTACCTTGTGTTATGTGGTTTGTGCCGTATCGTGACAGCTGCTACTTTTACACTCCTGCATTCCCTCTATTTGATTTCCAAGGGAAGAGCTTCCATGCATTTTCTGCTCACCAGTGGAGTTACACCCTTTCTCTTTTATGCTTGCATTGGTTTTATGGACAGTGGGTTGATTATTATTGAGTCATTCATGTTCTAGTGAATGCTTTTGACAGAGCCTACTCGTATATTTCATATAATGAGTTCAAATTCCTCTTTAATTTCCTAGAGCTATTGAAATCGGATAATTAAATGGTACATCTCTTAATAATTAATATATCAGGCTATGATCATAACTTTATTCTTTAGGCATGATTTAAAGCCTAAATCTTTTAAGTATGTAATCAGTGTTTCTATCATTATTCTCTCACAGTATATTATATTAATATAATAAAGTATCTGAGCTGGCTTTAAAATTTAAAACTGGAATTCGGTGCTCACATAATGCCTTCCAGCTTTTGGCATACTTTGTTAAAATAAATCTTGAAATAACTACTCTGGCACAATACTGCCAGGACATGAGGCAGCAGAGCCATCTTGATGGAAAGCAAGTTTTTGTAGGTGCTGCCATATGAGATGGCAATGCTGGATTGCTGTTGGAGCTCACAGTTTCCGTGTGGCCATGGGTATTTCTGTACACAAGGGTGTCTCGGTCTGGCTGAGCCTGGGAGACAGAAGCCACACTGAGCTCAAGGTAGTTGGGGTTTTGTTGTAGTGGTAGTGGTTTTGTTGTCTGACCACAATACCATGCTGACTACTATTTCCAGTGCAAAACTGTTTTGTTTGAGGCACCATCTGTCTGTCACTGACTGTTGATGGATGTAGTCTGGGCATAAGGTAGTAGTGAAATTGTTTGTAACGAATATCTTTGCAGATCAGTCACAGTAAGAGCATAATCATGACATCTCAAGTGATCTGAGTGATCCTTAAATAGGAACTGCTGATCTTTGGTATTTTGGCATGTCAGTTCAGAAAACTAGCTTTGCTTTTCCTTTGAAAATTTGTTGGGATTGCATGGGTATGAAAGCTTCCTCTGACATCTGTGGGAAGAGCATGCATCCCCTAATGCCCACGTGGGTCACTCACTTAAGGGAGCAGAGCTAGATAGCCATTAATTCAGGGGCTGAGGAGGCAGTAGAGCTGGACTTTCTAATGTTTCCATGGGGACATTTAGGACTTTTTTATAAACCTGAGTGCACATAAAGAGCAAATGTCATCTCAGGAGTATGCAGTACCAAGCAGATTTCAGTAGCCAGTCCAGGCAAGGTACAGTAATTTTAACAGCTACTGTGAAAAGTTCAGTGTTGGGCTGCTCAAGCTGCCTTCACTCATTAATAAAAATCTTGCATTAAAATATCTTTCCAAGCAAGCCTGAATTCATGACTCATCACAAACAGAGGGTTTGTGCTTTAGCCAGTGCTTACCCTCTGGGAAGGGAATTTATTTATGCTGCTCATATTACTAGTTGTGCTCAGAACAGCTCAAAACAGCATTAACAGTTAGACAGTTTGAGTTTGCGTACTGTTGTTACTTGGATGTTTTTCCAGCCTCATAGCCCACATAAAGAACTGAGTCTGTCCTCTAGCCAGCCACAATGGAAAATACTATCCGTCAGATACTGATGGAACTTATGTCACCTCTAGAACACCCGGCTAAAAGCCTGCTGAATTGTGTAACCTATTTTAGCAGGTTTGCTGTATTAGACTGTTGGATTTAGAATAATGCTGTGATGAGCCCTTCGTTCTTTGAGTCTGTTGCCTTTGATTATCTGGAGAAATTTTCCCAGGACTGCTTGATGAAGAGGGCTGGGGGTGAATATATGTTTCTTAAGTGATGACAAAGCTTATTTGTGGGAAACCTGCACAGGATCACGATATAAGAGTAGCAGACATAGAGAAATGTAAAAGGTTAATTCTGTTTTGCCAGGCAGTGTTTGGCTTCTATGAAGCAAATGAGCAGAATCAACAATCAAGCACCATGGAAACATGGTTTCTGAGGGACTGCAGCCCTTGTAGTGCAAGGATATTTGTAAGATCTAATTAATGCCCAAAACCACCAAAGTCTGGGCAGAAGTGAGGAACCGCATAGTAGTTCATTCCTATTTGTGAATCCTACCCAAAGTTTCTTAATGGGCTTGGACCTGTGAGCATTCTCTGGATGTGCATTTGTGATCTGACCACCTGGGAAAAGCAGCTCATTCTAGTTTCTGAAATTGTTTCTTGACCTTTTTTGCATAAGGAGCATGGAGTGCTCCTAGGACACATCAGAGAGGGAGCTGAGCAGTATTGTTTAAGATACTCTAAAGTGTGGGAATATTGTATATGTTGTTCTGAATTCCTTCTGTAGGACCTGTTTTCCATAGTAGGGGATAAGAAGACAAAACCCACACGAATGGATGATATATCTCAGTTAAAGTACTCCATAGGGATAGGGGGGAAAAAAAAAAAAAAGGATTACATTCACCTTGCCAAACAGTCATTGGAACAACAATGGTACAGTGCCAAAAAACAAGCAGTAATGACAGAGAGAGCAAGTCCTTTCTCCTATGAACTACTGGCTTAAGAATTTAGGAAGAGTGAAACCAGAGGTCCAAACTTTGCAGCCATGTTCTGTCTGCTTGATGAAAGAAAAGAGCCTTTAATAACAAGGGCTATGTGAGAAAAAGTCTGCTTAGCCCATTCCCTACCAAATCACAGTAATTCTTCTTGCATATAGAGTGGTTCCAGTTGTTGTGGAAGAAAAAGGTGCAGGTTTTGGGTAATCTGCTGCAGAGGCTACTTCCAGCCTTAGCCTGTATTTATGAATTCCATAAAGCTCAACAGTCTTGTGTGTGTCTGGACCTTAGTGCCACCCTCCACCTGCCACGGTGCTTTGGCAAGTCACCATGCTGCTCTCCTGATCATTGCTGGGCAAGTCCTTCCATGTGCTGTGCAGGGGACAGAGACAGCTCAAGGTGTGGGTTCCACCCTTAAATTTTGAATATAGTTTTACTTGGTGCTGTACTACACAGATCTTAAACCCAATGAAGGCTTAAATACTTTGTGAGTTGTGATCATTATTGTTCCTTTTAAGGAGGGGTGCCAGATCATAAGTTCAGAGTTGAAAGTCTGTAGAAGTTCAGAGGTTCTAGAAGGGAAGTGGAATGAAATCTACAATTTTTTTTGGCCAGGATAGGCCTTAGAAGTCACCTTCCCCCATCAAGTTGCATACCCATGGTAGTGAATTAAAAAAAAATAATAATTAGAAGTTTAATATTCCAGACCACAAACAATACTGAAGCATACCTTTGCATTACAAATAACTGCAATGCATCTTGTTCTGCATTTAGTATTAACTTTCTCTTTTACAGCTCAATGGGATTATTTTGTTTCCTTGAGGGGAAAAATAAAACTCTTTGAAAGAGTTTCTGAAATGATTCCCTGTTCTTAATAGCTGAGAAGCTTCTAGTTCCTACTTAGAAAGATATATATATATATATATATATTTCAGTGTTTATGCAGGCTAAATTAGTGAAGGTACATATCCTATGAACTGCAGTGTAGTTGTATTTGGTGATGCTGCACACAGATTGTGTGGACTGGAGATACAGGCAGCCTGAGTGGACCCAAGCTGTAGTAGTCAGGTACTGACAAGGAACACACACCAAATCTTTAATCACCTCTATGTGCTTGGCTTTCTGCAATCAACATACTAGAGCTGGTGTCTCCTCCTGTGTCGTAGTGATCAAGCAGGCTGTGGGCAATGAAGCTGCTTTCTGAATGCAGTGTCTCACATTTTTGGCAGATGAGGATTTCGCATTTGGGACACATTTTCCCAGAGTGCGGCTGCCTTAAGGAACACACTTCCTCCTGCACTGGCTTCAGCACTTTGGAACTTTTCCTGTGTAAACATCTCCTCTTGTCTTCCAAAAGCAGACTTCTTCCTTGAGGGCTACAAAGGAGACAAGATTAATCTATACATTTTCTAGATGACTGAGATTAGCAGAAGCAATTAGCATGTGATTTATGAACCCTTCCTGAGGCTTCACCTATGACACATTAGGAACTGGTACAATGTGTGGTCACCTGCAGAAAACAGAAATGGACAGAAAAATGAAAGCCTGGCTCTGGTGCTGTGATGGCAGTGACAAGGCATTACTTTTAAAAGAACATAGACTTACTAAAAGGATTGTCGCAGTTTAAAAGAAAATGAAGAGGAAAAAAAAAGAAAAAAAAAAAAAAAAAAAAAAAGAACAACCTAGGTAGGAGCTTTTTCCTCGGTTCTTTAATATGCAGCTTTTCTGTGGGTGACCATGGAACGAGCCTCATGTCCGCAGGAAGACAGATTTTATGCAGCTCTGTATCTAAATTCTGACCATGCAGACCTCATCTATGCTATCATAAAGGTTCTTCCACTTGCATTGCAGTTATGATGGCTGGTAGAGAAGTGCTGTATTTCACTATCCTTGAATTGAGATGGGAAGGCTGAAAGAAAAGCACTTGTGATTAAATTATATAACACTATATGCCATTATATACTATATGACATTATATACTATATTATATACTATATGACAGTATATACATTATGTACTTCAAAATCAAGACATTATCCCTTATAGGAGCTGAACTGCAGAGATTGTGTGATTGGGCTATACCACTGTGTAAGTTCTGTAGGCCCCAATAACTTAAATGCTTTTAAAATCCACTGGCATGCAATATGTCTGTAGAAATATATCCAGTAAAGTCTTGAAGATGGATTCTCTTTCCATTAGTGTTGAGAGTACCATGGGCAGAGGATGCTACATGGTTTTGTTTTGGGGTTTTGTTTTAGGTTGTTGGGTTTTTTGTTTTGTTTTGGTTTTGTTGTTTGGTTGGCTTGGTTGGGTTTTCTGTTGTTTTATTTGTTTGTGTTTGTTTGCTTTTTTAGATCAAACTGGGGAAAATCTGTATTCATCACAAATAAGGATCAAGGCCTGGAAAGTACCATTTTACTGCTTCAGTTGTACTTGACTCCTCCTGAATGCTTGCCTGAGTGAAATTATGGACAATGGAAAAAATTCACAGCTGTACTTCACTAACTCCTTCAATCTTTGCCTGTTCCTCAGCAGTGCAGCAAGATAAATCCCCAAACAAAGCCTTTGGCATTAATTGTGCAATTGGATTCAGCCTAAGAGAACAATCTGTCTCTCAGGATGGTTTTTGGCTGGTGTGTTTTAATCTTATGTTGAGTTTGTAACCAGCTGCTGTGGCTATTACTTAATGTGGTTAGATGTGTAATTGCTGAGACCTGCATTCACTTCCTGCTAAGACAGATATTTCATGATAATTATCAAAGAGAGACTCTTTTTTAGGAGATCTGTATAGAAAGCAGTAGCAGATGAGTGGATGAGAAACAAAATTTTTTTGAAACTATTCCTGGTCTTAGCATGATGCATACACTAAGTTTACCTCTTGTTAAGGAAGAATAATGTTAAGTACAAAGACCCAAAAAGAGAACTGTAAATTCCATAAGCATGATGGTGGTAAATTGAAGCTAAAACATGAACAAAGCAGTAAGCTTAAAATAACTTTTTCCTCTAAGCTTACTTCATTTTTGGATGGTTTGGGGTTTTTTTGTTTTTTTTTTTTTTTCTTGTTGTTTCTGAAAAGTAATAAGCATAGAGGCAATTTTATAGCAACATGACCAATAACTGTGCTCTGATTCAAGAAACTCAATAGCACCAACTTTGTTAGCAGTGATTTTGGGTGCTGCCCATATGTTACCAGTGCCCATTACTCCCTGGAACTAAGGACAAAAACTGTCAATGTTATTCCTAGAAACAGCTTCCTGGATTTCACACCTAGTAGTGTTTGTGTGTATGTGGAAGCACAGAGATGCTGCCCCTCCAAGTATCTCTTGCTTTTCAGAAAGGAAAGATCATAGGGAAAGGGTTAAAAGATAACTGTGCAGAGATGCAAGGCTTGGAGACCTTAATTTCATATATATTTCAGCCAGTGACTTGATAGTTTTTAGGTCATTTTGTTTGATTAGCCCAGAATTGTTTCTTTCTTTGTGAAATGGTTAATACAGTTGTGGTAGCAAAGGTGTTTGTGGCTCTTTGGAGGGTGCTCTGGAAATACTTAGAAAATGTATTGGTTAAAAATGTGTAGAAAATATAATCTTGGTGTACTTACAGTTTATTCTTAGGAGACGCAGAGAAGAGGCTCAGTCTAGAAAATCTCTTCTTAAATAGTCGCTCTCGCTTTTTTCGGCTGTGCTTCCCATCTCCTTTGCTTTCTTCTGCAAGTTCCTTTTTTCCCTTGTGCGAACTCATTTTATCTGTTGTAACAACAGCACCCACTTAGATGAAGGCAGTAGTCTGAGAGTTTTTTTTAAATCTCTCCCTTCCTGTGCTGCACTAATGAAGTCTGGATCTATTTTTCTACAAACCTGTAAATGTCCTGGTTATGCAGGTTGAGATCAGTGAGAAGCTGCTTTCCATCAGATGGAGCAAATACCTGCTTTGAAAAATCCTGCAGATCCCAAAGCAACTCTGGGTGATCTTATTCAAGCAGTATTCTACATAATTCTGGAATGTGGGCTTGGACATTAAATATAATAAATACTTCCCCTCTATGATTGTTCTTTCATGATTAGGCTCGTTGCTGAAATTCAAGAGAGGAGGCAGCTCACTTGATAAAAGCCAAGAACCAGGAGCCAATGAAACAGTTTTGCGCAAAGAACAGAAGCAGTGAAACAAATGTGAGATGGAACAAACGTTGCAAAGCAAAAACCAGAACCCTGAAAAGATGAGGAACCAACTGGGAATTTTAGTTAAGCCTTGGAAATTGTTTCCTTTTCCTTTTGATTAAAGCAGTTGATTAGTCTGCATTTCCGCATTACATTGCTTTGTCTCCCAGAATGATTCCTTTGGCCTCTCTGAATTAGTCTCTCTGCTCTACATTTGATAATTAGTAATTGCATTAACTTTTGGTTGCTTGACTTGGAGAGCAGCACGCACTCTCCTGATGACTGGAAGGGCTTGTCTGTTCATACTTGTTCAACATTTTTTCCACAAATCACCTAAAGTCACACAAAGTTTGTAGGGTTAAAAACAAAGCTGAAACCCATTCTGAACCGTGCACTTTTCTGATTTTACTCTTCATCTTTTCCCTCCCCCCCTTCCATATGCCCTCTTCCCCCACAACAGCCTTTCAGGGACATTTCTTCTTACAGTAGGAATCACTTCAAATTCTTTGCAGGATCACACCCTGATACAGTTTTTCATTGTGTTATAATTATTTAGCAAAATTTTATTTTGACACACGTTAACAAGAAACTGTGAGTACCTCGAAGGAACAGAGTGACAGAGGTTTGCTCATAGTTTGTAATGAGACACCCAGGTTTTTAACAGAACATAAGGAATTTGGACCTGTTTCTCCCAGAGAAATGTCAGAAAATATATTTTTACGGAAGAAATTAAAAGCAGTTAATTGACCAGTAAATGGAAAATGTCTAAAGAATTACTATTCTATTAAGGAATACATAGAAGTTGTAAATGAAAGAAAATTGTACACCTCACATTTGTGGACTTCCTTTCAAAAGTTTTAAGTTTGTGACAAAATCATCTGCAAGTTCAAGCATACCATTTTAAGCATAGAATGGTGCTGAGGTCAAACTGCAGGACAGACCAATCTGTGGCTTATAAAATTCAGCATCTGGGGAGGCAGAAATCTGCCTTACCTCTGAGAAGTGAACTTCAAAGACTTTACTGCAGGATCTTTGAGTCTTCTTGTCTAAAATTTTGATTAAGGGAGGAAAATGTAACATCAAAAGTACAGATGTAAGTGTATGGAAATTGGTAACAAAGGATCAAAGATATACAGAAAGTGTCTTTTCTAAAGCCTTTTATTCAATATTAAAGAAAAATTTACTTTGGACATATATTGTATGGTAATTAATTTCTCCTCTTGCTCTGAGTTTCCAATGCAATTAATTCTATTGATATAAGGGGGATTTTTCCTATATTTTAGCTATATGTTTAAATATGTTGCCAGATCAAAAGATTTGAATATTCAATATTGGAATAATTTATAATTTTTTTGCCTTGCTTTTCTTAGCTTAAATCTTATGAACTTGACTACCTTTGCTTTCAATATACTTATTAATTACCCTCATCTTTCTTACTTAGCAACAGCAGTGGTTGTGCCAGAGTAACCAGTAATAGTGTTACTGTGGGTAGCCTTGATATTGACTTTACTATGTCAGTCTTTAAACCTTTAAATTACATAACAACTCTTGAAATGGGAATCCTACCTGCAGATGAAGATCCCCTAACAGCAGTGGGGGCAGCATTTTCAGGAATCTGTAGGTTGTCTCTAGTGAGGTCATTTCCTGCAAGACTTCAGGTGTCAAAACTGATTTGTGCTGATGTTTGCTCCTGGACCACCTCAGCAGTGTACTGGTGCCTCTATTCTGGCCATCATATTTATAAATATAATTTTAGGACAAAACATGAATTACAGATAGGGTAAAGAAATTGCAACCAACAATTTACAAATGAGACTAATGGTTTTCCCTACCCAGGTCTGGTGGGCTAAATGCTTTTCCAGATAAGGAACACTTCTACAGTCATCTACAGTCATCCTTCAATTGCAGCAGCACACAGTAGCCCTGACCCAGCTGATAGGTTCCATGGTAAAAGAACCAAACAGAACATGTGGTAAAATCCTCGTGATAGAGACTGTAATTAAACACACAGAGCAAAAGATGCCAGACAGGAAGGAAGGTCTGGAGAGAGGAAATGACATGACTAGCAACTGGGGAAAGATTTCTCTGTGTCCCCAGGATGCAGCTTTTCCAGTCCAGCTCCATGTCCTAATTAGGTAACATTTAACTCTTTGAAATAATTCTGATCGTATTCTTTTGCCACCACAGGGTGTCTCTGTATCTCTTCTTACATGAAAAGCTTTGGTAGCCTTTAATGGCAAGCTTCAATCTCAAGGGAATGTAAGGCTAAAGAAAAATGTCCCCACCCTTAGCTGTGGATTTTCTTCAGGATCCATGAGCCTTTTTGGACTGGAATGGTGATGCCTTCATTCAGGTAAGAAATTCTTCCTTAGCAAGTAAGGCAGCACAACGCCTCAATGATGTTTAATTGGGTTTTCAAAGCTCTCCCATGTCAGATCCAAGCAAGCTGTAGCCATAGGATGCAGTGCACCCATCTAGCATAAGCTTATCCTGCACTATGCTCACAATGTTTGAAGCTCTCTTCCTGGACTGGCACACTTCTGCTAACACAGACAGTGTCTGTCTGCCATTTAACCTTTTTGGTTCTCTGGCTGGTTTCCACCCTTCTTCAATCAGGATAAAGCTGATATGAAGTCAGCATAAGCACTGTATCATATGCTTTGGATATTTTTCCACCATCCATGGAATTAGGGACATAAAGTGCTTACCACAGAAAAGGCAGGAAGGTCTAGACAGTGGGTCCTTTGTCCTTCTGTTCACACTAGCCATGCAGAGCTCTTCATTTCCTCAGCATTCAAATCTGTTCTGGGTGTGAGGGCTGAGAAAAGATAATTGGTTAACATACCAGATAACATACCTGCTAGCAGGTGGTTCAAATATTTGGCTTAAGTGTTGGTGTGGCTGTATGCTATAGGGGTATTGTATAAACACATCTTTGTGTAGGATGTCTGAAAAGTAAACTGAGGAAGAAAGAGCTATCAAGGAGTTCCAGATGAGAAGTGCTGAGGTAAGTGGCCTGTGGATGGATGAAGGATAAGGCTAGTCAAGAAGCTTTTGTCCAAATGGCTTGTCATTGGGGAGTGTTAATAAGTTGAAAATCTAGCTTATCATAGACCAGTTTGAGGTGTTCTCTACTTCCGTTACGAAAAGTTTCCCAGGGCCAGGATGTTAAAAATTATATCTCTGAGCAGATCTTTACTGATATGGTTAAATACTGAAAACTAAGGCTCAAAGTGCTGCCCTAAATGATATTTATTCATGCAAATAATGAGCTTCAGTAGAAGAGACAGAATGACAGTGGCAGTAGATATGAGGAGTCTTCAATGCAGTGAGCCAGACTGTCAGGCAGCAGAGGAAGGAACAGGAGGGAGAGGTTCCTGTGACTTAACTCACTTTTAGGTGCTCCAAGGAGGTGGTTTCCCTTCAGAGCTGATAGCTGGGGCCTTGCACCTAGATCAGGCTGTGATAGCATTGGAGCCTGGACCTAGGTGATACCTGACTGTCTTAGATTCTGGGCTATGTTCCACTGGTGTGGGTGTTGACATATTCCCTGGCTGAGTTCTTTCTCCATGAAAACTTTCAAGTGGGTGATGGCATGTTTAGAAATGGAAACTGGTCTTTTGTTCACCTTTGGTGCCATTACCTTTGCCTCTTGGTTTCATTTACAAAATCACAGAATTGTTCTGGTTGGAAAAGACTTTTAAGATCATTAAGGCCAACCACTTACCTAATTCTGCTGAGCCCAGTGCTAGACCATAATCTGAAGCTCTCCAAGAGGCACCTCAGGAATTGAAGGTCTAGATACTTATAAAACCCCCTTCTTATCAGGTAGATACCTGGGGTTAAAGATTTGTGCTAGCTGGGACTGAAATTGATGGAAAGTTAGTGAAGGCAGCAACAAGCGGATTCTCTTTCTACAAGTAAAGTGGAACAAGGTACCTTCAAGGTCAGGAACATTAAGTTCCCAATTCTTGAAAAATTAACTGTGTAGACCTTTTTCTTCCTTGGTGCAAAGAAGCACGTTTTGCTTCAGAAGTTTTGTTGTACAGGGGTGGGGGGGTGTACAAGAGAAGTGCTAATGTTAATGAACAGGAATCAAGGGGGATCCTGAAGCTGAAGGCTGAGTGCAAAGTGAAGGCTGTGAGAAGTCAAAGCCAGGACAGCTGAGACTTGGTCAAGTGCTGCATTTAATCTGAGGCAATCAGTTAACAAGCAATGGCTGATTCTATTCATTTGCCTCTGGTTTTGCTTGGTTATAAGCATAGGAATTACAGTCCTGACAATATGGTTTTTTTCATTTGCAAGTACTCACCCATAGCAGCACAGAGTAAACTGTAATATCTCTCATGATTGACTTCTTGGTAGGTTTTTTTGGTTTTTTTTTTTTTGGGGGTGGGGGGAGGGCTTGGGTTTTTTTGTTTGTTTGGGGGTTTTTTGTGGTTTTTGGTTTGGTTTGGTTTTCTTTCTAGAGAGGAGAGGAAGAAAAAAGGTAATGACAGAAAGACACAAAGGTTTTCATCTAAATAATTCCCCGAGCTTCCAAGCTGGAATGAGCCCAGCCTCGGTAACCACACCCCGGCAAGGCATTCCTGATGGGCTCAGGCGGGGGAGGCTGCGGCAGGAGCCCCCGGTGCCTCGGCGTCAGCGTCTCCAGGACCTTCTTCTGCCCTCCTTAGGGTGGGGAGGGGGCACCTCAGTGCCGTGCCTCTGCTTCCTACTCCGTGATGTGAGGCGCAGGCATGCTCAGTAGCCGGCGCCTACCCCTCCTATCTCAGCAACAGTGTCTACAACACCGGGAGACTGCTTGCAGCCGAAGCCCCGCCGAAAGCCATCTTTGCTGGAGAGAAAGCCCTCAGACTCCCAGATTTCGGCATCCGTTCGGGGCGCGACATGTGAGTACCGGCCCCCGCCCCTGCTGCGGGACGGCTTCCCCAGTCCCTGCCCCTGCCCCGCAGAGCCCTGGGCGCGGGAAGGCGCCGCCCGGCCGGTGAGTGGCTGTGCGGGCTCGGCAGGAGCCGGTGGGTGTTGCCCTGTTGCTTCCTCAGCCGAGACGGGATTAACTTTTGCGACCCGTTTGGATGTCGGTGCGGTGAGGGGTGGAAAGGGGAAGAGAATGCCCGGAGCTGCCGAGTCCCCTGCGGCCGGCACCGTGCGGCTGCGGGTGCAGGGAAGGCTCCTCGGGGCGTGGGACTGGGCGGGTGTCAGCCAGCCCAGGCTGTGGCAGGCAGCATCACGGTCTGATTACGTGCCGGTGCTATTAACCTGTGAGCGCTTGGATGGGCTCTCACTGGTGTTTATCCAGCTGCCAGGCAGCACTGGAGACCATTATTGACACGTTTCTAACTAACTCACATTAATACTTAAAAAGAAATGCTGGGCCAACATCCTCAACAGGTTCGAGTCAGGATTGCTTGATAGCCTGAGTCACTGGGTGCTGCTGATCAACAGCTGCTGGGTCCTGTTTATTTTAACTGCTTAGGGTAACGTTCTCTCTGGAATATTTGCTGTCTGACCGATTCCGCCTCACCCTTTTTAGTACCAGTGGCTTCCTGTCAACAGAGCATGGTGATTATCTGTTACCTCTTGTTTGCATCTCTTCAAATATCTTTTCCAAGTCTTTACATTCAGCATTAAAAAAAGCATTAGTAGTCCCTTCTAGGCAGTAATATGAAACCAGAACTGTGCTAAGTAGGTATTGATTGGACCCCTGTTCATTCACAAACACGACTCAGGTAGCTAAATGCATCATCGTTTTACTGTCATCTCAATTCACTGCTCATTCCCAAGAAATGGGAATGACTCCTAAGAGACAGCCAGAGATGTCTATAACAGTCACTCACATGTGGTGTTGTAAAATATGTATGGGATCAAACATGTGCTGGTATTTGGTAGTTTCTCAAGAATTGGAGCTTGGTTGATTCAGACAAGATGAGGGGTGGAAACAGTCATGGTAATCTGTAATCAAATTAGTTTTAAAATATTTACAATGATCAACTGTTCTTCATGAGGGGTTTTCAAACTAAAACTTAAAATCACACATTCTGAAATGTTTGTTTTCTTCTTCAGTGTTATTTCCTATGTAGTATGTTGAACAATAAGCTTCAGACATGTTGCCTAATAGCATGGAATGCTTTGGAAGTAAAAAAAAATATTTCTATCTATAAAATGATTCTGTATGTAAACACTGAGCTCCATCTAGCAAAAGCCAGGTCATTGGTAAGCTTCTGTTGCCTGGTTATGTTTGTGTCAAGAGCCAGATGATGACATCAGATAGTTTTATTTGCATGTGAACTGTACTTCCATGACTGTTAGAGGGTTTGCTGCTGTAGTATTAGTATCAGACACAAAGCAGTAACTCAATGTTTAATTTAACCTGTGTATATTTCAGTCTTGGTCTATATATGTGTTCATGAGAGCATTTGTACTGAAAGCAGAAAGGCCACTGCTAAGAGAATTTGGTCATACTTCTTTGTAGAGGATGTGCATCAGACTTCTGAAAACAAATTAGGAGAACAAGGGAAAGCAGCTTTTGTCTATTTTGGCAATACAGATTGGCAGTTTGATAATGGAAATAAAGCCAAAACAAATAAGCAGTTTGTCACTGGCAGTGTCAGTTGGCATCCATTTCATTGCCCACTATTATAATGAAATTTTTTTTTGCACATCTGCATGAGTATCATGTCCCAGTAGCTTCTGAGTTACTGATGTACAATAGAGATAAATGTGTATTAGCTAGTGACTTACAGAAGCAGCAACAGTTGTAGTTCACTAGGCTATAAAAGCTCTCTAGAGTTTACTTCTGCTGTGACACCTGTAGAATACTGCAAACGTGCACTCCTCTGGTGTGCATACACAGACCTGCACGTGACACACGATGCTGTCTCTTCAGTTGGTGTGAGCTGGTGTTCAGGAAGAACTCCTTCACCCAGCCAAATGATATCTCCATCTAATCTTGGTCTGCTGTCCCTAAAGCAGCTTTCAAGGAGTGCTCAAGAAATAGGACAAGAAAACATGGATGTGCAGCGGTATTCTCTGAATACTTTCACAGTTCCTAGTGATTAAGGGCTCAGGGAGTGTCTGAATCTGAGGAGACTTCTCTGTATTTCCTGACTGACTGGATTTTGTTGTTGTTTCAGAAAGGTGTCTGGCTGCTCTATTTGCAGTGTCCTGTGGCAAGGAGCTCCACAGCTGGACCCTGCAGGGTGTGAAGGCATCTGCCTGTTGGTCTTGAGCCTTGCAGATAGCAGGTTCTGTCTGATCTTTCTCTTGCATTGGAGGTCTGTGAACAGTGCTTCTTATTCACCATCTTCCCTGTGGTTCAGGGTTGTGTATCTGCCCAGCAGACCTGCACTGGTTTACATCAGGTGGGAATCTGTCCCCCTGGTCCCCTCGTCTCCGTTGCAGTGAGTACAAGCCCAGGAAGGTATGTTCAGTGAACAGGCATCTTTCACCTTGGTGCAGGCAAAGGAGGGGAAGATGTGGCTTAGGAGAGAAATACAAGAGCAAGAACAGAGAAGGGCTGGATCATGTCAATGCAGCTGAGAAGACTGTTCCAGGTGTTCCAGGCAAAGAGGAGAGATGAGGACCAGTGCAGGAAGATGAGAACAAGTAAATGGTGCTCAAAGCTGAGATGCTTATAGGCTTTGTTCCTTTCTGGAAAACAGACTAACAGTAGCAGGTGAAGTACATGGTTTTGTTCCTTTCACAGTGGTCACATCTCAATAGCTAATTACATATAATAGAAGCTCATGGCATCGTGTCATCTGTTGTTTACAGACAGGTCAGTAACCAGACAGCAGGGTGCCCTTGATTACATTAATTCAGTACAAATGTGCCCTATTCTAGGGCACAACTTGTGTGAGACAAGCAACAAAGCAAAGCACCTGGCTTTCCCTGAAGCAGAACTGCCTCTCTGTATCTCATTCCTAGGGTAGCAGTTAGAGCTTTCCAAACAAACAAAAACAAAAAAATCCTTCTGCCTGTTTTAGAGCAGCAAGGAGTATATCCTGGATGGGACGGATGGGATTAAAATGGTCTCCCAAGTTGTAATGAGTCTGTTCTGGTTGTATGTCCATTCAGTTTCTTTGAAAAGAATGGTGTGCCTATGTCCTCCTGCTGTTAGTAGAGTGGTACTTTGTCCTCCTTTTCTGGGAATCACTTTATGAAGCTGGGCAAAATCTCTACTGTCATTATTTGGAGCCATTACCAGCAATTAACTAGGCTGGTGTTTTTAATAACTCAATACCTTTTTCCCTGATGTTTGTTGTTGAGCCCTCTAAACTCTTCCATTATCCACTGAACAACCACCAAATGATTGCAAGGTAGTTTTTTTAACTGCTCAGTTATACTATCTTATGTTTTTCTGTGTAAAGTAACTAATTGAAATTGATCTGCATGTACATTTGCAAGTAAGTGTTTTGTCAGCTGCAATTACATAGTAGCTTCTGTACTGGGTGATGTAATTAGATTGGAAGTCCCTGACCAAATGTTCTGAACTACCTGATCGAGTTCCTTGATCTGTTCAGATCAAAATTTAATAAGAAAAATGTAGGAAAAAAGAAAGTATTTCTATTTCAGAGTAAATGAGAAATTTAATTTACCAGGTGATAACTTACACCTGATGGACTCAGTATCACTGGGTCAAAAGAGAATGGTTTTAGAAAACAGAGATTCTCCTATGATGATCTATGATTCAAAGATAAAATCCATAGTGTTTCAGGAATTGTTTCTTGTTTATTTTTTCTTTGAAGTACATTCTCATCTATTGCAATGCTCTCTAAATGCAAACTGGTAAATGTATTGAAATCAAGAGTTGTCACTGCTTGTTTATACATCAGAACTGCAGTTCCCTTGTGTTTTGTAAACGCCAAATAGTTTGTGCTTGCAAGGAGTTGATGTTGTGGACTTCACTGTAGATTTTATTATTAAACATGTTGATACCTTGCAGAATTGAGACAGCCTTTGCAAGGAGCTGGAAACAGAAAGAGAACTGACGGGCAGTGGTAATGCACTGGAGGCTGTGATGTGTCCTCTTTCTTAGAATGGTGTCCTTATGATGGCCTCTAAGTAGGAAAGGAAGTGTACACAGAGTTTACAAAACTCTTTATGGTGGTCTACAGATGAGTTGAAGAGAGAAAATACCAAGTGATAAGTTATTGTACTGAGCTGTTGTTAGTGCCTCATACTGGATAGATGCTGATTTGCTTTTAAGCTGCTTACACCAGATCCAGATGGAAATTATATCTTGAACTTTTAATGGGAAAATGAAATTGAAAAATTGAAGAGTGTTAAAATCCATTCATTTTAGGGAAAGGGGTTTTCTTAGTTCCCATTCCGGATGTGGCAAAATGTTATGCTGCAAAATGTTATGCTACAAAATTATCAAAAAGCTTCTCTGTGTTCTGTTTGTGTTCGGAGTTACTAAAAATCCTTTCTGATGGAAAGAACTTGGGCACTGGCTTCACTGGCTTCTCAGCACCTCCTCTGCACTCACAGAAAGACCAGGCTGCTGGCTCTGGGAGGTGGGCAGTGTTGTAATGCACTGTTTGCCCTTTTAGACACTGAGGTCTTGATTCAGGCCATGTAGCAGCTTTTTAGAAATATGTGGGTCCTAGCAAAGCTTTCCTAGATGCTATGAATATCAGTAACTATCCCTAAACCCACTTGATATCTGCTTCAGGAGGTTAATGGATAGAAATTGCACTTGTTAATTTGAATTCACATGCAAATATAGCTCTTCTTTATCATGCTTGTGAATCTGGCCCTACTCAGGGCCTTAATTACAGTGTGGTGCAGTTAGGCAGAGGGCACTCCTGCTTGAAAGCATAAACCTGATCTGCTGTTATCCCCCAACTATTGGCACAGAAGATCACATGGGACAGTATTCTATATGTAACTTTGGAGTTTACATGAGAATTCTAAGATCAGATATGTCTTATTGCTGCCAGTGACCACAAAGAGCACTGAAAAGACCTGGCAAAAAGTCTTTCTCTTTCACACACACACTTTTAGGTTGATCTGTGGGAAAGCTTCCTGAACTCCAGCTAGGTTTGCCAATAGCTCTGATAGAGAATAGATCCCCCCTGTCTTTCCTTCATGTGTCTCCACTCGTATCCATTTCCAGTGTGTGCACAGAGAATAACTGCACCCAACAGCTGTCACCCATGGTGACAACTCAGGGGAAAGGAAGCAAAGAAACAAAGCTTTAATCAGTAGCAGCAAAACCAAAGTGTCATCTGACCCTGAAAGGCAGGAGCACCTTGTTCTGTTACTGAGCAGCTAAACTGATTGGCAAGGAAATTTGTGCTGCTAAAAATCCTGAGTGAGATGAAATCTTACAAAATGGTTACCAAAAGATAACTGGACTTGCCTGTTGGTAAAAATGCAAAGATTCCTAAATAGGCATCAGGCGATTGGCAGAATGACCTTGCATCCCTTATATAGGGTGAGGATGGTGGATTCTGCAGGTCTGATTTGTTAAGACTGGTTCTGGCCAAGTACTGATATTTGTGACAGCTGTGTAAAAATACAGGTTTTGTTTGTTTTCCATTACAAGTGCATTGGATGACAAAATAGCCCTTCTAGAAGGCTTTGGGTGCCTGGTTGTTTCCTACACTTCAAAAGCTGACTGAGATTTGATGATGACTTGTAGCCCATCAGCTTACTCAAGAATTTCAAAGTAGAATTGTCTGAGCTGGTGTCAGCACTGTAGTTGAGAGCCATTTTGCTGATTGGGATCCAGGGAGAGCTCAGCTTGAGACCTGGTACTGCCAGTATGAATCAGCAGATGTCTTCCTGGAAGCTGTTAACAGTCTGGATATCCCAAGTGCTTAGCAGAGATCCCACCAGGCTACAGGAGTCAGCTTCTGAAATGTTTGGCTTCTTATTTTCCAGCAAGGAGAGATGTACAGTCATTCCCTGACAGCTGTGATATTGTCTCCCACACATATATGATGATCACACAGTGATGTTTTTCAGCAACTTTGTTTACAAGAAGATACAAGTACAAACATATTTCAAGTCACTTAACATTTTGATGCTTTTTTTCCGAACATTTTGGGAAGACTAGGAGAAGGGAATGGGAAGGCAGAATATGTTCCATGGATCTTGGTATCTTGATACTGACACATTTTTTGTCAGTTCTCTTGTATTTCATCTTCATAGCTGATGTGTGGCTACAGCAACAATGTAAAAGCAGAGACCCTTGCATTGACCTTGTTGTGATGATCAGCTTTATGCAGTTTGCTCAAGGAGAAAATGAACAGATTTTATTTTCTGTGCAGGGACTGAAATGTTTCAGGAGTAGAACAATCTAACAGAAATCACAGCTGACAGATGCTTTTCTTGTTCAACTCCCACCTGGCAAAGCCAGTTACAAACTATGCAGGTTAATATTATTTTTGTTACTGACTCCCAGATAGCTGTTTGCTGAGGATTTCCCTCACCACCATGGTTTTAGAAATAGAGCTTTTTTTCAGCCCCGAGCCCCCTCTACCAACTCTACCCACAGGAGTACTTTGGATGGTGAAACCTGTCATGCAGAAAGAGGGCTCTTTGACTTAGACTAAAACATAACAATTAGAGAATTAAAGACTCTCTTATTGGGGTGGGGGAAAGAGGTGAACACGTCGGATACTGGGTGTGGATGAATCTAGAGGGGCAGGGATGCATCTTGGGACAGGGAACATTGTATCCAGAGGGAAGAGCAGCATTGCTCTCTCGGAAGTCCCCTCGTTCCTGTGCACTGTCAGCCAACAAGAGGTACCAAGATTTCTGAGTAATTTGCTGTAGTCTTGGAGGAATCTGTAGTTCTTTCAGCAAGTAGAACTTCAGAAACTTTAAGTTTCACTGCACTGAATGGCTGCTAGTATTGAAGTCACTTACAGCATCAAGTGCTACCCAGCAAAGGGAAAAGGAGTCTGAGAGGTTATAGGATTTAGGGAGTTAAATCCCAAATCCTCAGGGGCACTATGGCTGGTGGCTCTACAAGAGGCTCAGATTAGGTTCAGCTCAAACCTAAATCATTGTCTACAAGGTACTTCCACTCTGAGGTGCTGCAACAGCATAGCAAAACTTGAAGGAAAACATTAAAACAGTAGGAAAAATGTACTTCAGAAGGTAACTCCCAATGAATTAAGCATTATATACTTTGCACCTAAAAAATCTCCAAATATTGTAAACATTGAACAACTTAAGCAGTGACTAGCTGAATGCTCATTTACATTGAAACTGCAATATTTCTGTTGGCTTTTTTTAGTGATGGTGTTTGTCTCTGGGTTTGTTCTACCATTGCTTGTCCATAAGACCCAATCTGGTTTACAGTGATGGCAGCTGTTCCCCAGCGTGGACCAGAGTAATTGTGTTTCAGTGTTTGGATGTTTGAAACAGTGCAAAACTCCTCTAGCTAAAAGGATTTTTCTAGAAGGCTTATGTTTATTTCTATAATCTTTGTTTTGCTTTGAAACTGATTCGGCAGGTTGCTTGTGGGATTATGCATATAAGCAGCAAAGGAAAGTACTTATGAAGAAAGATTTCTTCATACTTTCTAAAAAAATTGTCATCAGGGATTTAGCATCAAAAATAAGAATCCTCTGGTTTGAAAGGGGGCAGAGAAGTGTTGTGAACAACAGACAGGGCATAGCAACCTGGTGAGCCTACAGGGAGCAGACAAATATAGGTGTTTACGCTTGCAGCTTGCCTCACCAAGCCAACGTTCAGTCTCTGGGCAGCACAGTCAGAGCCCAGCCTGGCAGTCAGGTGTCTCAGGAAGTGACTCACTGGCTGAAGACACAGTTTTCTGTTGTTTTCCCTGTGTTCCCTTGTTAACCTGCAGATGGGCTATCTCAAAATCTACCTTCCCTGCAACTTCCCAGTAGGGAGTGTGACTTTTCTGCCTGTATTTGAGACTTCCCTTCCTGAGGTGGCTTGATTGCAGATTGATTATAGATTTACCAACCAGCAGGCATCAACTACAGCTCCAAGTGACAGAGGGCTCCTTGCATAACTTCCCATAGAAATGGTCCACCTTTGACTGTATGGGGATGGGAGCATGCATTTTGGGGCTCTAACAGCAGAAACATCAAGCAGGCTGTCAGTGGTGACAGGAGACAGGATTGTGGTAATTCTCCTGTGTTGTCAGATAGACAAAGGGAGTGCCTCTGCTTTTAAATACAATTTCATTTTGGTCAGAGTAGAATAATCTGTGTTATCTATTCTTCACTGTCTCTTTGAGAGAATAAACTAGGCAAACTTGGCTTCATTCTTTCACAAAAGACTGCTTGTAGGCTGAGGTCAGAAGAAAATTAATATAGAATATGTGAGGAATTAAGTCAAGGGCTTCAGCTCTTTTCTTCTGAATTTCAGAAAAGCCTTTGCATTTTCTGTTGTGTCAGGCTCCAACCTTGTAAATCATTCTATAATTTTAGTGCTGTCTCTCCTCCCATCTTCAAAGTGGAACAAAGGGAAGACACTGTAGTTGGCTTTCCTTTCCCTTAAAAAAATTAAAATAAAAACTCAAGGACTTTTACTTATCTTTAATTGCTAGATCTCTGCCCGAGTAATGGAGAGTGTTGGGAACTGGGAGTTCCTTATAGCCATAACAAAGATGTGATTCTTCTTCAGAAACCTTTACTATTCCAAAATGTAGTGTATTTTGTATTTGCAAGTAAAACATAGATTTTTATATAGACCTTACTCTTAGGCATATTCCCATAAATACTCAGGATGTTAATTCAGAGATCAAAAAGACAAGTATGCTGACCTTACAGAGATTATAAGAGAAGACATTAATACTCCGTGAGAAGTGTGAGATTTGCAGGTGAGAAGATACTCAGCCCAGGACCAAACACCTCTGCCTAGGAGTATGCAGATTTTTTTCAAATTGCTGTTGTTAAAGACAGCTGCTTTGTCCCACCGTGTATATAAAATGCCCAATTTAGATGTTTCCATGATGCTGTGCAAGAGCTATCGTATGTATCAGTGCTATATCGCAAATTGTGTTCTATTTGACAACTCAGTGTTTTGCTCTGTCTTTAGAAATAAAAGCCTGAGAAGCTGCTATTTTTTTGCATGTGTGTGCATTAGATGGGTTGGCTTGGGATAGACAGTCTGGCTCTGACAAATACCGATTTCTTCCCCATTGTACTTTGCTTTACACAGGATGTGTTGTTGGTACTTAACTTGTCCACCTGGAGGTACCCTTTATAGCAAGTTCAATGACAGCAAAACAGTAACAAGTATTTTTCATGTGTCTACAGCATCAGAATAGCAGATGATACATTTCATAGAGGGGCAGTGTGTGGTGGTTGGTTGCACAGGAACTAGCCCTGTTCATAAAAGCTGAAGGCTGGAGATAGTATAATGCCATACTAGGTAAAAAAGGATGCATCAAGCATCTTTTTCATTCCTTCTTGTCCCCAGTCTGTCATATGTGTGTAAGTAAAGTGAACTGATTCTGGCAATATAGCAATAGTCCTGTATTAGTGATATACAAGTAGCTGAAATCAAGAGAAATGTGTAAATCACCCACAGGCCCCAAGTGTCTTGCATCTGGAGGACCAGAGCAACAACATGGTTCAGAGAGGCAGGCAGTGGTTGGAAAGTTCAAGTGAATGCCTAAGCCTGTAAACTCCTTGAAGAGAGGGTTGAGAGATTTCCCTCTGAAAACACGTGTCTCAAAGACAGAGCTTTTTTATTTGGGGGGAACAAGAAGTTAATTTTAGTTAGGATAATGGCTTTAATAGACTAAAACCTATTACATACCCCTCTGTGTCTTAAAGACAGTGATATTGGCATCCTCAGTACTGCACAGATTTACACCATATAAATATTGACAAATGAACCAAAGAAGAATTAACATCTTTTTTGAAAACTAAGACAAATATAGTTATTGCAGGTATTTTATAGATTTTTTTTTTTTCTTCAAAATTAGCAACTGTTAATGGAAATTATGAGAGAAGACAGAACATCCTGGCTTGGATTGAATAACATAAGTGATAAAAAATTATTTATGTAGTTCTCTTACATACTTATAGTTATCCAAGAGCTTTAATGAATGTCTTTCCTTTGCTATTGTGCTCCAAATTTATCTCACTGAATTGAGTTAGTATGGGACTGTGTCACCATCACAGTGCTCCAGAAACTGACATGTTAGAAGAAGTTAAGAATTCTGTCCTCTTTCTTCTTTCAAAACACTAGGAAATAAAACAGCATGCAACAACCCTTACTGCCTGGCTGGGAAGGTGACTTCAGGGTGGTAGCTTTTGCTGTTTGTGGTTCTTTGTAACTGCTGGCAGTGTGCCTGGTGTTTGGTGACACATAGGGTAGTAAGTACCGGGTAAGTGACAAAACAAAATAGAGGACCAACAGGTTGCTATAGCAGGATGCTGGTAGGAGGAAAGATATTGAGGTCCAGTGAGGCTCATGTAAGTGGGTTACTGGGGTAAGCCATAGCCATACATGCCTTCCTCTTTTCTTCCTCTTTCCTCACATTTGATCTGTAGCAAACTCTGACTACCTTTGAGTGCCTTTGCTCTTTTGTAGTTACTCTGGCTCACAAAACCTCTTGGGTTGTGAGTTTTCTCCAGCAGTGTGTGCACAATGCCTGTCTTTTAGATTTTTCATCAGAGGCTGTATCTTATGATATCAGAAACGTGCCTGGCTTGCTTCAAGTTTGAAGTTTTATCTCTTAAATGTTAAGAAATTAAGAAGAAAGGAAAAAAAAAAAAAAGAAACCATCATGCTGTGACATGTAAAGAGAAAACTATGGACTGGGTAAAATATCTTCTCACTAGAAAAGATCTTTGAAGAGGGAAAATAAATTCCCAATGGAAAGATCAAAGCACACGAAGTTAATGGATTATGACAAGGTAAAAAAATACCTGGAGAAAAGAGTAGGTTCAAATTTAAAAGATGGAAAGAATGACGTGTGTTTGTTTGGGGTTTTTTTGGAGATAAAGAATAGTTAGATGTTTGGCGAAGAACTTCAGGTTATGTGTTGGAGCTGAAGGGCTTTTAGCAGGAACAGGGATTTCTTTCCTCCTGCCTGGCACAGCCTTAAAGTTTAGGCAGGCTTAAAGTTGCAGTCCTGAATTCCTGTGCTCTGTGCTGGTGACTAGAGCCCCATGTATCCTGTAGTGCAACAAGATCCTCTCAGGCTGATGCAGGACTGATGTAATTGAAATTAATCTTAATGTTGCTCTGATAGTCTGATTTGGTCCTGCTAGGGTAAAAAAAAAAAATGTATATGTATATACATATGAAGTTTATAAAAGGAAAAAAAAAGGCACAAACCCCTTCTGGTGAGCTAGAAAATGTTAATGGATGAAGAACTCTGGAAAAATGTTTGTTTAGTTTGATGTTATCAAAGATGATCTGTACTGCTATAGGTATCTATGTGCCTTCTTCATTATGGCAGAGTTTGTGTTGATGACATTTGAAATGCCTCTCAAGAAGCTGGGATCAGGTGACTTTGTCCAAAGCTATGACGTGCTTCTGTGGCAGAGCCTCTCACTTCTCCCCATTAGTCACCCATCCTCCCTCCAGTCCTACCACAAAGCAGAAAGTCTCAGGGGACTTGTTCCAGTGCTTTATATGCACCAGGTGGTTTACATACACTAATTACAAACTATTGAATCTACTGAGGGATATGCAGCCACCCAGAACTATCTGCAGGTGTTGCTTGCTGATTGCCCTCTGGTTCTTCCTGTGTTTGAGTAATCTCCACAAACCTGCCTGTGACCCTGTGCTATATGAGAGCTGGTATTACCAGATGGGGTGAGGGAGGGATTAAGGTAAATCCCAGACATCCAAACATCTCTCCTCACTAAACTGCCTGTGCTTTGTGTGCTGCTCAGTTGTGTAATTTTTATTTTTTTAATAACTTCCAGGAAGTGGGAGATGTAGGAACTGTTGGGCTTGAATTTACAAGCAGCTTCCAAGTAAATTTATATTTAACTTAATTAAAAATAAAATTGTAAGCTGTTTTGTTTTGTTTTGCTAGACAGCTTCACTTTAAACTAAAAATTCTTTTTCCTTGTTTTACAGCAGTTGGAACAGCAGTAGTGTCTCTTGTCTGTCCCCAGGACACAGAAGAATCACATTAAGGAATAGAGTCCAGTGGGTGCCTAGGCTAGAAGTAGCAGAGTAACCTGAGTACAAAATTAAGTTGTTACTAGCAAAATACTTACCGTCTATTCTCTTAATATCTTGTTTATTGAGGTGTAGTATAGACCAGAGAAACAAGTGATGGGAACTATGTGCTGCAAGAGTGTATTGCATAGAACACATGGATTTGATTAGAAATGTAATGTAACAGAAATACTGTACCCATCTAGAAATTAGAAGAGACCTTGACCCTGAGTATTTGATATTCAGAATTCTCAGTAATAGGATGCCAGCAAAATTTGTAAGCAGTAACTGAAGGACAGCTGCCATTGGGTGACTTATGCAGTATGCCAAGAACTGTTACAGTATTGGGGCCTTTCCCAGTGCTGGGTATGGGGCTCACACTTCTCCCACTTTTTTCTAGAACAGGTCTGTTACAGGCCTTTCTGGGTCATGAGGAAATTGTGTACTGTGTTATGCCTGGCATCACAGTTGTATCTTTTGCTTTTACAATCTAAAACAGACATTTGGGATTGTGGATCTTGACCAAACTCTGCAGCAGCTGCTGCTTACCAGTTAGATTCTGGGCCTATACAGCTGTGTGTACATAAGGGCTAGTAGCCTGGCACCTCATAAGTAGCACATTCCTTCAAAAGGAACAAATTATGTTGAACGAAGGCCCAGAGCATCCAACCTGTCTTCTGGAGTAAAAGGGAATGCTACTCCCAAAGATCAATCATGGCTACAAAAGCACAGTATCTACTTCTCTTCCATTTCTTTCTTCTTCCAAAGCTATGTATGGCTTTTCTTTCATATATTGTCAATTCTGCCACCATTTCAGTAATGACGTATGGAAGGTGATACCATAAAAAACATTGCTACAGTCGGGTACTACTCTGAGGTTATGCTGGTAACACAATTAGCCATATTAATTTCTTCTCTTTTAATAGCTGGGAAAAAACATAAGGAATCAGTGAGCATCAAAACCTCAGTTTTCATTTGAAAAAGGAAATAGAGAATGATTCACTCTAAAACCATACGCTCCAAAGGAGGAAGATTAGAATTATTAGGAACATATCTAAACATGATGGGTGCTGACACCTTCATCTCTTATTTTTACTGCCATGGATTTTCTTCACATTCAGTGAGAAAATTTACACTACAAGAAGTGTTAATGGTGTCATGCTTCCTACCCATTTTTAGCTGCCTAATTTATGAAAAGCCATTACTTGGTGAGTCATTGCTTTCACAGGATTAGTGTGACTGAGACAGAATTTAGGGTGTTCCTTTAATTTCCATATTTGCTTGAAAAGAGCAACAGACCCATATTAAAACTGTTAGTATTTGGTGTTACAGTAGAGTTCAGAGTCTCTGCTCTATTTGATTATGTACAAATATTGCAAGTTAACAAGCTGAGCAAACAAAAAAGATTGAGACTTATCTGTATTATAGATGCCTCACAACTCAGGGTGTTTCATTGTTCACAGTCTATGTCTAATTGGATGGAGGTCAAATATTTGCAAATATTACAAACAGAAGCAATCCTGGGAATCTTGATTCTGCAATAGCTATTGTAGAAGCATATCTACACTCCTTTTGATCTTAAGTGTTGGTTAGACATTCACAGGTTACAAAATATAACAGCCAATGAACCATGCACTGAAATACAGTTGGTCTCTATCATGAATGTAACAGGAAAAATTCAGTGTACAAAATCCTCAAGCTGTGAATAAGGTGTAGGTTTCATAGGCAATATTCTATGTAACAAATAATTCAGAAAAGGAAACCTTGAGTTTATCTTTAGAACTAATTTACCCATTGATAACCTCCTAACTTGTCACAAAAGGTATGTGTTACAGATTAAGTGTCTTTCACCCAATTAGAAGCTCTAAAAAGCCTATATAGCATTTTTCTGCTACAGAGTTTCCATGCAAGTCTACATCCAGGGGCAGTATGTTTCTGTTTTGTGTAGGTTTCATAGTTAAAGAGCCTGTATCTAGCTGCACAGCACCTACCAGGCAGTGCAACTGCCTATCTGTAGCTTCTGTATTTGCCTTCCTGGGAAGTCTGTTGAGCAGTTGAGTCAATTCGACCTATGGCTGAGTTACCTTCGAACTACTCTGTTAAAGAAATGATAATTTTTGGGTGCTATCAGTAAAGAATAATCAAATGAAGCTCACTAACTCTCCTTTGTTTTCCACTGGAAAATTAGTAGGGGATCAAACTGGAGAAACGAAATTATACTATTGCTCAAGGTTCTTTTTCCTCCCCAATTTCTTTCTATTCTGTCAGCTCCTTCTTAGTCACACCAATTACTCTGACTTAAGAAATTACAAAGCTCTTCATAGCAGTGCTTGAAGACTGGTATGTTAGCTGTATAAATTCTGCAGCTGCTGCAAAGCTAGGTAACTCTGAAGCCATAACCTTTTTTTTTAACTTTTTGTTTTGTTTTGTTTTCAGCTAAAGATCTTTTGTATAAGAGAGATCCGCTTTTTTCCTAGGATTTTTAAATCCTTGAAGATTTAAAAGACAAAAAGGAAAGAAAGTAGAATAGTGAAACATACACATAAGGTTGAGGGAAAATAAGTTGCTGGTGGCTTGCTAAATGGTATTACAGACACTAAGTATAGCTCCTGTTACAGAATTGGTATATGTACATGTCTTTATGTGTAAACTTTCGAAGGAGGTGTTAGAAAGTAAATCCAAGATGACCCTTAAAATCTGTCATCAAGCTGATCATTTGAGAATACTTAATAAGTACTGTAGGTAAGTAAAATAAGACATTCTTATACTGTTGTCTTCTAGTATGAGTCTGTGGTGGACATGGAAGCCCATTGGAACTAATGTTTATAAGAAGATTTGAAATGCTTTAAGTATTCAGAATTGAGCTTTCCACTGTACTCTTCCAGTTGGATTTTTCTTAATGTGAAAGTGTTATTTACTGACCATGTATCTAAATTATGGGGCAAATTTAGCAGTTTTGTGGCTGCCTCTTTACTCTTCTGCTAAACTTGATAGAGTTCCTGAAGTGTTGGGAAACCAGTGGTTAGGTAGAGAAAAGTCAGTAAGGGAACCTAAGTAGCTATGGGTTACTGTGGATGGCTGTATGAAGGGGTCGTCTGGACCTCACCACAGCAGCAAGCAATGCTCCTTAGAAGGGAAAAGGTGGTTGAGACAGCATCTCAACACATTACAACTTAGAAAGTCTTTCAAGATTGCAAATGAGCTAAGCTGGAGGTATTTTGGTGACTGGCAAGTGATATACCAATCTTGGATATGAAGCAAGGATTTATTGGTTTGGTTCCTCCTGGAACAGTTCATAATATAGTCTGTAATAATATAATCATAAACCATGGAATAAATAAAGTAATTCTGAATATTGTTGGTGTTTTAGATTAGTAGAAGGGTTAAGACTCAGTATCACTACAAACTCACTGGGGACCCCTAACCACAAAAAAGGCAGAATCTGTATGTGAAGTGAAGAAGTACTATAATATACCATGACTGTTTGTTCTACAAATAAATAAGCCAGTGAGTTTGAGTATACTTTGCATTTTGTTTCCAAGCAAACTAACATACTAGTGGTAAAAATAAAGCAAGTCATTACTTCCTTTGGCATATATACTGAAATATATGTTTCATTCTGTTGTGTGCACCACAGAGATATGTGCAAGTCCAATATGTATCTTCAGAGTAAGAACTGACAAGTCAATCAATGCAAGAATTAACAAACTCAGACCTGCCTCTTCTTTCTTTTCATTTGACTCTATACATTCATACAAGGTTAGATGTTCTGGAGGGTGTCCATGTTTAATGGATACAGTCAGAATAGTCTTATGCCTACTTTATTTACTGGTCCTTATAACTGAATCAAGGAAGAATGATCGTTCCTCTTGGACACTGCTGATTGTCTCCAGCTGCACCACAGGACATCTAAAATGATAAGATGGAGCTATGCCCTACTATTAAAAGACCCTTGGACATTTTCTGATACATTGAGGAGTTGGGATGGTAGTATTTTACTCTAATTGCTTTCTTCAGATGATGAGTGGTGCAATTGCTGCCATTTTTCTAGAATGAGTTAAACTAAATATGGCTTATTCAGGAATATTCACTTGACAGAATGCTCTGAATTTACATGATTAGAAAGCTCTTCAGATTAAATGCAATTCATCAAGGCATTTTTCAGAAGTAAAATACCTGTGTTATATTGGCCACTTTTCCTTTGTGATGGTAGGGAAGTAAACTTACTACATTCAAGAAAAATCTCTACTACCTGTATATGCCATCAGGTACGTGGGTAAATAACACCTCTAATTAGTTCCAAATGTAAAACTGCATGTGCAAGATTGAGGGATAAGCTGAAGTTATTTTTTTAAAAATTAAAAAGAAGTTACAAAGTGGTAGCACAAACCTAGGCTTTTTCAGAAAACCAGGCCTGTCAAATCTTCTGAATCTCAAGAGTTGTTAGTCAAAATCTTAATATGCTTATCAAAGAGTGCTAGAAGGTTTTTAATCATTGCAGTTTGTTTCAGGAAGCTTGTGTATAGAAGTATGCTGCATATTCTGTGGAGCATTGTGATAAAACACAGTTATGTGGTGTCAAGATGCCAATAATCACTTACAAATTGTTCATGCTAGTTTAAAGCTCCTTGCAGAAATTCTGTTGATGCACACATATGGTGCATCATGTATGATAGCTGCTGGTAATCTTGTGAATGCAACACAGTTGTTGCAACTGGTAAGAACTTGCATTTAGTTTTAAAAAGATGTGGTATTATTCAGTATCTCAGATGTTTTAGTATTTTGATATCCTGATTATGCTAGAAACTTACTGGAGAGAAACTGAATTTCATATGGCTGTATTCAGAGCAAAATGCAGGAGTGAAGTAAAAAACTAAAAAGGTGCCCCCTTGATAAAGGAAGTGGGATCATCTTTTTTCATCATGTTTACTTCGCTATGTGGGCACAAAGTAAATAAACCTGCTTTAACTAGGTTGGCTTAGAGTTGGTGAATTGGTGACAGTTACAGATTCTTTATTGGAAACTATTCTGTTCTTTTGACTCATGAAAGACTTGAGAGTCATTGTTAGTGACTTGAGATAAAGAGTATATGAGCAAAATACAAAGAAAGAAAACATTTAAAATTAACAGTGCCCCAGAAGTTGAGATTGCTATCAGAACTGTTTTTGGCAAGTGATAGATTATCTTTCATTTACTTGAATAATCTGGATGTAGTAGTGTGGTGAGATTACCACAATCACCAACCCTATACTTTATCCTAAATTTGATTTAGCAGTTATTGATGAAAAATTAATTAAAAATGAGTTTGGTTTTGTTTTCAAATGAATGTCATCTTGAATCACAGTCAAAAGCCACAATACCATTAAATTCTGACTTCTCATGTCATGCTATATTGTTTCACAATTTACAAAAAGTAAAAATTAGATGCTATAAGTTAGTGTAAATTACAGCAAGGATTGGGGGGTTTTGTCCAGTTTTTTTTACTTGGAATCTAGTTTTCATTTAAACATTTGAACTGATAACTCACTAATCTTAGACCATTGTGGTTTTTGTTTGCTAGACTGGAGAATAATCTAATGTCTGGCATCTGCTCCCTGAGCTCTGATGGTCACTGGTTTTGAAATATACACATTTTTACACATACAAATATATGGAATTACTTCAGTCCCTTTTAAATAGTCTGCATGACAAAGTCTTGCTCTTGTAACTTTTATGATGTTGAAGTCAATCTGTACTTCACTGTGTATTATTTTTCTGACTTTTCAATTTCAAATTGCCTATGAGATGTTGGAACATAAACCAGTTTGTTTGAAAAATCATTTACAAGTAATCCCTGAGAGTTGTTACCGAGTATATTATTCACAAGCTGTTGGTTGTTTTTACTTGAAGTCTGATATATAAAATGGAAATGTTGTCTGCTCATTTAGACAGGATTAATTGTGTATTTTTTACTCTATTTGAAAACTGGCATCAGGCTACAAAGTCTGTTTCCCAAGAACATTGTAGTTTGTCTTTCTGCTAATATTTTTCTCAGCTTCTTTAAATATCCACAGGCAGCAGGTACTGCATATACTAATATTCTGAGTATATTTTTAAATTTTAAAGGAAATTAGCCAGTTCTAATAAAGACTGTGAAAGTTAATCAACCCAGTTTTAAAGAGAAAAGGCAGTGAGAAAACTCTGCTTTGACCTGAATAGGCCTCTTCAGAGGTTAAAATGTACTTTGCAAAAGATCTCTTAGACAGTTCCCCCAGAGGCAGTGATTTCTACCAAACTTAGAAATGAAAATTACTTCTGTTCGTTTCCTATATTAAATTACTCTCCAGGTGTTCAGCCACACTAGGATTTCATGGATAAAATACAGAACTTGCTGTTAAGGTTTTCATGCAGCCACAAAGATTCTTCACATTTACAGCTCTTTCTTTCCTAGATATCCCAGTCCCCAAGCTGATCCATGATCGAGGGACCTGAGCTACAGATATACTTTGGTCTCACTTAGGGGCCCTAAAACTAAATATCACACAGCATACTTAAAAGGATTAGCACACCTGACTGGTGCTGTTATAAGTGTTAAAGGAAGCATCAAAGTGTCTGATGAAAATATTGTTGGAAAAAACAAACAAGACAAGGCTGAGGAAGACAAACCTGTTTCAGCGCGCGCTGAAGTCAGTCCTGCCTGGAGATAAGGGAATGGTCAAGATCGACTCCTGAGGCCTTCTCCAGATAAATTTTCTATTTTCCATTATTCTGTTGGGGAGAGGGGAAGTAAAACCTCAGTTAAGATTGTCTTCTGTCAGAAACACTCCCAGTTATGTCAAAATATATTGCTTACATTGGGAACTGACTAACATTGTGTGGTTATGCCCCACTTCCATTTTTTCTTACTTTCCAACATTTTTACTATCTGTTCTAAACGTAAAGATTTCATATTGCTATCTAAATTAATTTCATTATTGGCTGCTTAACTTTAAGGGAATACCTTATGGGTGTGGAATGCTTAATGCCATATGTCAATTGTGCATCTAACATGTAGCAGTCTTCTAAGCCAAGGTATCTGAGATTTATAAGGCGTGGCTTAAAATTGTATCCTTTTAAAGCACTTATTAAGTTTTACTGCATTCAGTGACCATGCTGGTTATCTGGAAGCACAATGACTCTGGGCTGTGCATTGCCAGGTCACTGATCTCCATCCTGCACTCAGCCTACCAGCCATAGGAGAATGACTCATTTCTGCAAACCTCCTGTTGCTTAGTAGCTGTTTGTAATGTGAAAGAGAGTTGGGACAGTAGTGGTGAGGTAAGAGGAAAAGGGCTGGGAGGCAGTGTTCCTGGCTGCCCAAAAGGAACTTGTGAATGAATATTATTTGACCTTTTAATTGGTGAGGAATTTTCCCGTTTCCACACAGATACAAGGTGCATGAATTTACATGCTCTACCCCTCTCTGTTCTCTGCCTTATTCAGGAAAGTTAGTCATGCTTGTGGGCCTTTATGGCATGCACTTGTTTATTTACCTCCACAGTACCACCTTCTCTTTTTATTAGTATCTCTGTTACCTAGGGAACTGGTTACAGCCCTGCAAATTTCTTCATCTATTTGGTGTGTCATGATTCTTCCATATGTCATACACAAGGTCCCCAGTAGTAGCTGAGGAACTGTACATCTGAAACCATCACTAGTGTGATGACTCAAATAGAAATATACAGGAGTCAAAGAGTAATAGGAATAATAAAAAAAGTAATAGCTCAGTGCATTGAATCTTGCTCTAAGTAGGCTGAATTTGTTGTGGACAGGTGGATTTAATTCCCAATATATAGTTGGGTTAGCTGTAAAAACTTATTAGCTTTTTTTATGGAAGCAAACTGCATGAATAACATTTATTTCTAAACTATAAAGTATTTATCTGTATCCCAATCACAATAGCAGGAGGTAATGCTTTTTCCTTAAAGGGATTTAACACAGATGGAAAGACAGAGAGCTTGAAGAGTAGCTTTGAGGGCTGGAAATGTTAACTATGGAATGCTTCAGCGATCTGACTTTTTCTTTAATATAAACAGGACTTTATGGTTGATTGTAAATGGATTGCTTTGTCCCAGGTATGATTCTCACCAGTTTCTTCTTCTCACTTAAATAACATATGGGCAGTTCAAATTTTTATTAAGTCTTTGACTTCGAAAGCATAACTGGTTTAAATCTCAAACATTTCTCCTCAAATCTAGTGACTGTTTTGTTTTCGAAAAAGGATATAAGGAACAATTGGTTACTTTTGACATATTGTGAAAATAAATTAACTTCCAAGTTTCAGATGAATGCTAACCAAATAGCAATTCTCACAGCAAACACAGAGGAGAGTATTTCCATTTATCTAGAGAACCCCAAGGGCTGCTTATAATGATGCAACTCACAACAGATTTTTGGCAAAGTGTCTAAGATTTTAAGAAATTGCAGAAGGCAGGCTTTTAAGTCGAACAGGACTAAAAGATAGAACTAAGATAAACCAGTCTTTACTGAATTACTAGAAGTATATGGATTTATTTTGGGGGAAAAAAGAAAGTTCAGTTTCTGGACTGTAGCAATTTGTGACTATACAGGTGTGCACAACATGAATTTACATACCTCTACTAAATTAGAAAACCAGATGTGGATCAGCACTGATCCACAGACTATGTTTCTAAGCTTCTGGAATGACACTAGAGGGTCTGGAAACATGACTTTAACATATGTGTACAAAGCAAGTATGATAACTGAAAAGCTATCAGAGTTTTGAGAAAAAGACGGATGTCAAGATGAAGATGTGAGCATAGTCTAAGGGGAAGTTACAAGGCTCTCTGATCCCATAGGGTCAGGAGTCTGAAAAGTTTGAGACATGGCTGCCTCACGATATAGGTATGATATAGATACATGATATAGATAAATCTTATGTGTCTAAAGTGCTCAGAACATGTTCAATATGGATGGTATGATTTTCTGTTAGGCAGTGTTTAAGGAATTCACATCAATTTGACAAATTATTTATTTGACAATGTAGTCTTAAAGATCCTCTTTAAAAGGTCTTTAAAATTCTGGTTTTGCTGTGTTCAAAATGTTCTGGGTTTTTTTATCATTTGGTGAGAGTTGGAAATGAGAAATTTTCTTTTATTGCTTTTGATTGGTAAAATGCAATGTATTTTCAGTAATTGATGAGTGTTGAAACTGTGGAGAAATAACATTGCATATGAATCATAACACTGTGGGAAGGTGGAATACCTGTCATAGGGACATAGTCATTTGCAAATGGTATCTGTGTTTCACAGCAGCTCTTCAAAAACTGAACATGACCTTTTGTGAGAAATAAGTGTCAAAGTTTGGCTTCATGCACAGACACTTCTGCTGTTCTGTTTTCACACTTGCACATACTGGGTGACTGCTTTTAAGTAATGAATAGGAGCAATATAGAATGTTCACTATAATTCTCTTGGCCAAGTAGTTACAGAAGATATAAGCTTAATAAGCCTCCTGGTAATTAAGTTTTAATATAAGTAAGGATGCTAATTACCCTATAAAGTTCAGTTGTGATGAAACTGCTACTGAATAGATGTGTATAGCAAGGCTGCAAAAATGCTTCACTGCTGATTGAAATGTGACTTTCAGCTGTTTTGTTGTTGCTGGGGCTTTTTTAATTAAAAAAACCCAAAACAATAACACCAAACAGATTCATAGTTGATTTGCTCCTAAAGTGCAGCAAGAATGCTGGGAAGTTATTTACAGGCAAATGGAAATCCCTAGAGCCTCCTAAGTTTTAATTTGGGTCTCTCAGAAGACAGGCACAGAAAATATCCTTGATCGAAAAACTATTACTTTAAAGCAAGGGAAAGCATATTAATCTTAACATTCCTTTGAGAGTCCTCCTTGCTCCTCTGTATCAGAGTTAACTTTTAACTGACTGCAGCCAGCAACAAATTACAGCAGGTTCTTCTGCACCAATACATGAGTCAGTGAGTAGGGGATGTCTGAGTCAAACTCTCAACTTGAGCCTTCCCTCCCACTCCCTGCCCAGCTGCTGCTTGTTTACTACTTTGGGTATAGCCCATGATCCTGGAAGCTATATAGAAAGTTAGGAAGAGTGGATTCTTTTACTTCTCTGAAGGAGAACAGTGGAGGTCTAACCATAAGATACGATATCAGTATGAACTTCAAGTACATCAGCTTGTGTTCAGAAATAAGACTTGGGACTTAGCTAAAAGCTGGACATTTCTACTGAACTGTGTCCTTAGTAACTGGTCAAGAGGTTGAAAACGACGGTTTGTGAATCTGGAGTATCTAGCAGATGGATCAGGTTGTTTAACATCATCAGCTCATCCAAATGTACTCTGGCTTTGGAGTCCTGAATTTTTTAGGCATTTATCTAGCAGCTTATGTGGTATTTCTATGTTTCTCCTATAGTTTCCAATATACATTGTGTTTCTTCTTTTTCTTCCAGCTTGGAGAGGGAAACAACAGCAATTACATTGACTGCATTTTCAGTGTATTTATAGGTTTATTCTTGTTTAAGACATGTTTCACAAAAGCTTTGTTCTGTTTTTCTCCTATCCCACAGCCTGGTATGCCTTGGTGATTTTCTGCTTTAATCCAGTATTGTTTCAGTTTGCAGTCAGTTTTCTTTCTCTGATTTCACATCAGTAACTTAACATAAGAAAAAAAAGAAAAGGCTTTTTGTTATTGTGGATTTGATTTCTCTGTTGAATCTATTGGTTCCTGTGGGTGGGGTTTTTTACAAAAAATTTAAGAAGAAAAAATTAGTGAAAGCTTGTATACTTTCAGGTATTGAAGAGAGTATATTATAAAAGTCTGAAACCTCCTTATTGTGAAATCTTATAAGAAGTAATATAAGGTACAGTCAATACTACCTGGGAGCTAGAGCTAAAGCTTCCTCATAAGAATTTACTTTTAGTGACTTGTGTTTTGGTATTTTTCTGTGTAGACATTAGAGTTAAGATATTTTTTAGTTATTAACTATCATGAGTGTTTCACATGATGGATTTTCCACATTTTTTTAGCAAACAATTTCTAACCAAAAGCAGCCTGATGCAAAGTAAAAATTTAAACAAAATTTAGAAAATAAGAAATTGTATTATCTCCTATTGCAATATTATGTTAATTTCAATACATATGTGAAGAGAATTTTTTTCATAATTGCTTACTTATAATTTTTATAAATGCTTGTGTATTTGTGTTATTTCTCTGATTAAAATAAATCTTATTTAGTTTAGAGATTATTTATTTTCTAGTCAGCTAATAATGAGACCTAACCCTTTTATAAGAATAAGACCACACACTATGGGACTAAAATTTCCTAAAATCACTGGCCAGTCTGAGGAAATGACCTTAAAAGGAGACGATTTACTTTAGAGGTGTTTAGTTATTTCAGTTCTCTATATTTAGGTATATAGATTTACAGTCCTTGTAGCAGTGAAAAAATGTATGCAACGTTCCCAGAGATTCACCAGATCTGTAGCTAGTCTAGGGCAGAGGTTTTTTAGGGCAAAGTCCGCTGCTGATCTAAGCAGGGCAGGGAAGATTCCCCACTCTGTAGTGCCTTGCTGGCAGTAAGTAAGCAGAGGTCCCACAAGCAGAGAGGAGCAGTGGGGTTGCCCCACAAGCTGAGAAGCTCCCTCAGGTGCTCAGTAAGTTGGGGCTCTTCCTTCTTTCATTTTTCCCCAGGAGACCTAATTTGCTGCTCTGCCCTTCTGGAAAGAGATGGAGAACCCTTATCACTACCACTGCTTTTGGAGAGACAAGTGCTATGGTGTAAAAATAAAAACCAATCTCTCAGTGTGTTAAAGCCCAAACTTGGGTCAGCAGTTCCTAGCTGTGGTATACTTGTCAGACCAGGAGTGGGTCATATGGGTTACAGGTTATAATGGTGACTATCAACTTAACTGCTGCTTCAGTAGTTGCATACATATTTTTTTTTAATGTTTATTTTATTCAGTTAAAGGTAAAGATGGGACTGGTCAACCGGGGTATAAAAACATGGTAGTTAGTTTTTATGTGCTGAGGCTTTTTTTGATGGGTAATTATTGACACTAGCATATATTAGACTGTTGGCTTCTATAGTGTAGTTGTGAGTTTTTAATTTGTGAACCTAAAATGTGGACACCAGCACCAAGAGTCATGTAACTTGTAATCATCCTTCAGGCAAATCCATAGACTGCTCTGCAAAGTGTGGACAGTGGTTAACACATGAATCAATATCCTTGCACTATGTTGACTTTTAGCTTAAGCCACAGACTTTACAAAAAATGACACCAGGGGGAAAGAAGGATCAAAAAAAATCTGTATTGTTGTCACTTTAGAAAAGGGATCCTGCCTTATGGTACTTTGCTGACTAACAGAAACACTACTTGAGTATCTGCAACTGGTTGTTGTGAAGATGATAATTTAGAGAAATTATGAAAACAATGCAACTCTTTCTGGCAAATTCTTTTGTTTGTCATAAAAATCATTTGGCTTAACTAATTGGCTTGATTTAGAATTCAGGTGCCTTGGTCCTTGTAAGTAATGTAATTGGCTTGAATAGAAGATATCGGAGAAGATAGATCAGTCAGTCATTATTAGCATAACAACTGATGATCAAATTAAAGATGATGTCTTAAGGTTCTTTTATTTTTCCTCTGTGTGCATATTTAGCACACCAGATGGTAAATGCAGTCATAATAAACCGGTGGGAATATTTAGGGTTCCCAAGACATTAGACTTAGGGTATTATTCTTTGGCTGATGATCAGAGTAAATATTTCATAATAGGGGAGAGTCCTTGTAGAATATTGCTGGTAGTACATGAAAATCACATTTGGAGAAAAGATGTGGTCAAAGTAGAAGTTTCTTCACAAAAATGAAACATCTGAAATGCTAATTCCTTTTATATGTGGTTTGGCTTTTTTTTCCTACCACCAATTCACTATTACCCATTACTACCCAATTAATAAAAAAGCATGAGAAATGGTTTTTAAATTGAAAGTCTTAGAATGGGATATGTCTAAGTTAAAATCTCCAGCCATGTAATTGGCAATAGTCACTGTTACTGAAGAGCTGCAATGGAACACTGAAAAGCACAGGTAAGAGCAACATCTCTGTTAAATCAGTGATGGTTCCCTAGTAGTGAAGGAAGCCTTTTAGCTCCTGTTGGGAAACAATTCTGCTCCCAGTGTGAAATATCAGAGGACTGGAAACACCTTTCCATAATCTGAAAAAACCCTTCACCCCCAAGTATGCAAATGTCTGCTACCCCAGAAGTGATGCTCTTCTGTCAATAACCTCACTATCTTTTCACACTACCTGGTTTTATAATATCATTACTTCTTTTTGAAGACTGAGCAGCTTTTTTTTTTTTTTTTTTTTTTTTTTTCCCAATTAATGGGCAACAAAACCCAAAAGCAAATAACCTTACTGAGTGGATCTATCTTGCACCTGGGTAGGTTGTGCTGTCTATCCAGGTTTTCTTTTGAAGAGCCCTCTCGCATTAAAGGCAGAGAACATTGTTATCTACTTGTAAGGATAAGAACCTGATTCTGAAGGACACGTAATTTTATGGGGACAATAAAATTATGTTGCCTATTCTCTGAACCTCTCCTGACAGAAATAGTATGTGACATGGCATGTAAATATGATAGTGCAGAGTAATAGTCAGCCCTTTTTGGTTAGACTGGAATTTGTTAAAACTGTGTCAGACTGCACAAAAATAAAACTGGTATTTTAGGAAAGCTTTTGTGCTGGTGTTGCCTCAACTGATCTGAAAAAATAAAATTCTATGTGGTAGAAATCCATAATTAGAAAACCAGGAACTAACAAATCACTTGAGCAAGCAGAAGACTCTAAGTATTGTCTGTAAAAGCCCACCTTTGCAAACTAGCATTGGAAAAAATGTTTTATCCATTATTGTACAGGAATAAATAAAGCAAGTTCAAAACTGACAACAAACCCTGAGGACTACAGAGCTCCTTCCTTACAGATTCTCCCTCTTCACTGACATCCATAGTCACTATAGTAGTGTAAGAATTTGCATTTGAAGCGAATTTTAGTAGTTGTTTTAGAGTTAAATCTCAAGAGTACAGACCTATGGAAGTGTTCTGACGTGTTTTGCAATTAAATTGTAAAAGGAGGTTTTGTGGTATATTTTTCAAATGCTTTTGGAACCTCAGACTGTCCACCCCTGCTCAAGCAGTCAAGCCCAAGTAGCTAGATGCCTTTTGAAGGAGTTCAAGTGGAAGAACTGTGTCTTAAATATATATTTAAGTTTGGTTGCAACTGTAAATATTTACTACAGAAATATGGCTCCTAGTCATAAAAAAAAATAAAGAGGAAGAGATGCAGTGGAATTTTGTTTATTTCAACAATAAGGGAAAAAGGTATGAAGAAAGAGAAATTACACTGGTATTCACAGAAAATTGCCTCTTTCATTTTTTATAGGGATCATTAGTTGAATCTTCTGCTGCATCAATGCACTTTTCACTCCTCCCTCCTCTGAGCTTTGCCAGCTGATACCAGCTGAAGTTATCTGATGTCATTCTCACTTCCCATGTGCTGTAACCTTTAACTGTGTGTTTCTCACTGTTTAAGCCTGAGAGGTAGAAAATAATTCCTGCTATTAGAAATAGGTTGTGAGCTTATATTTTCAATCAGTAGGAGGGAAGCAGAAGGTGGCAACAAAGAGGCTGGGGCTGCTTTGCCACAGGCTCCAGTGCCACCGAGCAAGTCACTTAATCTCCTTGTACCTGTTTCCCAGCCATATGTGGGGATAATAGCTTTTCTTTAGCTTATTGCAGTGTTATTAGGATAAAGACTTTGAAGGGATTAGGCCCCATATCTGGAGGCTTTAGAAGCACTTTGGATGGCTAAAACAAGTTGCTCAAAGCAGGTATCAAGGTCCTAGTTAGTGTAAATGGTACCAAAGTCACAGTGGTGGCCTGTCCTCCTGGTTTTGCACTGTGCATCCTCTTTGCCTACCTTCATTAACACCAAAAATCTATCCTAGGTAACTCACGCATATGAACAAAAATGGAAGTTTGGGTCCGGCAGCTTTCCACAATATTAAATACATTGTTATCCTTAATGTTTATTCAGCCAGTGCTCAAATGGAGCACAGCAACACTAGATATCTCCAATTCCTTCTTAATTACAGTTGCAGCTCCCTCAAAGGGTTACAGCTAAGTAGTAAATTGATTCCAAAATACCCAGATAAGATGAGAAATCTCTTAGTCAGGATTTTAGCCTACCGTTTTCAGGCTTAGCAAGTTACCAGAAGAACTGAGTATGTCCGAGTCAGCTGAGAACACTTTATTGTATCACTAGGACACTCCTCAAATGTTTCTCCTCAGGTGGGTGCATAAACACACAGAGCCAGCACTTGATTTCAATCAGTCAGGCTGCTCGTGTGCCAACTGGCAGCATCTGGGAGGGTGGGGGAGCAAGAACCTAACGTTTATGTATAAAGAGCAACCCAATTGCTGAGACTCTAAAAGTCCTGAAGTAAGTGAACTCATCACTCTCTCATAGTGTACCTCAGTGCTCTGACATTGGTGAGTGGTTGCCATTTAAGACTCTTTAGTAGGGGTTTATACCCTTCTTCCCCAATAATGGAGCTTTGTTCCTCCTTCAAAATTAATTTGACCTATTTTGGGGAGTGAAAGTTCTAAGCATCAATGAAAAGAAAAACAAACAAACAAACAAAACAACCCCCCAGACAAGTCTGGTGGCTAAGGACCCTATGATGGAGTGTTCTATGGACTTTGCATTCTTTCATAGCTCCAAAAATCATGTCAGGCCACGAGAAATAGGACAGTAAAGTTATGATGCTTCATGTATTTCAAATGCAAGCTTCTCTAACAGGGTGCTGATGTTTTGCATAGGTTTTTTTGAATAATGCTTCTGAGAAATCATAAGTTGTTATGACATAGCACAGAGGCAATAATAGAAAAATTATGCAAATGTAGGTTGGACTTTGATTCTAGCAGTTTTGCACTAAGTTGTACTGGACAATGTCGGTGCTTTATAGTGATGTAGACCTTCAGTTCCCTTCTTTACCAGAAAACTTAGGTTCTAAGACAAACTCTTAATGGATGCCTTGTGGGACCCGTATGGAATACTACACTGGCTCAAGAGGTACTGCCTTCTCCTGCTGCCAGGCCAAGATGCTTTTTACAGGACTCAAACATAGGTTGGGCTGAGCCAGAAGCATGGGGACCCTCTGGAGCACAGCTCCAGACACCAAAGGTTTGGAAAGAGTAGCTCTGCCCTGCAGGCAGCACCCAGCTCTGCTTACTCTAGTATTGGATTTTATGTAATTAATGAAGATGGGTACAGCTTGCTGTACCTTAGTATAAAGATTGCTGTCTCTCTTTGGTAGTGTTATAGTAACTCCTGCTGGATGGCTAGGGCAGCAGTCAGAACATCCATTTTTGCTACCCATTCTTCCCTTAGGGAGCAGAAAAGCCCCAGGAAATACAGCTGAAAGGAAACTAGAAGATAGCAAGGATGCTTGAAGAGAGCAAGCTGTCGAGTGTCTACTTTATAAGCAAGATCATTTTTAAGGACACCTTGGGAGGTGCAAAGAAAGATTAAAATTACTGAGCAGGAAAGTTATATGGTAGAGCACTGAACTTTGGAGTTCTCACACACCTTTGACCAAGAATACCACTGCACTTTTTACCAGCACAAAAAATGTTCCTGGGAAAAATGTCTCCTTGCGGTCCTTTCTGAGATGCTAGCAATACACAGTTTAAGACGGGAGGTGTGTTAAGGTTCCTAGTGAGCAGTGTGACACAATGTTTCCATAGATAACATTCTGCTTCTGTTGATTGCAAAAAAGCCTATTTACTTCCTTGACTGCAAAGAAATGTCACAATTTCAATTTTAGCTCTGTTGTTGTACCAGGAACTCCCTTTGAAGTTTTTAGTGCTACAGGGAGACCTTGTTTTACATTATTTGAGTCTGATAAACATTACAGTCAGATTTTGATCCTTTGTGACAACAGCATAAACTGAGAATAAATCCTCTTGGGATCCTGGCCAATGGCCCTTCAGTGAAGTAATTCCATTGCAGGTGGCAGCTGCATCTGGTCTTTAATGTTTTTAGTAGGGGCTGTGAGGTCCTCGAAGGATAAGCTATTGGTGTATGGCTCAAGTTCTTTTCTTTCAACTAAAGCTTAATAATGAAAAAAAAAAAATTTAAAAAGTGAAAGACAAAACAGTGCTCCAGGTCTGCTCCATCTGTTTAGAGCCTGTGAGGGTCAGTGTTATCTTGAGAGATTTTAGCCCACAGGTGATACTGTTAAACTAAATTTTGCAGCTTAAGGTTTAAGATAGTTCACGTTTGGGGAACTAACTTTAGTGCCACCAAACACTTTGACAGTGTATTAATGGGGTCATAATTCCAGCAGCAATAATCAGACCTTAGGATGTAAAAGGGAATGACTCACATAGAAACACTGTGTTCTCTCATTCTGTTGTTGTGGGAAGGCATTGGTAATGCAGGAGTGGGATCTGTGATATTTTTCAGTTCACATGCTTAAGGGATTTCTTCTGGAAGCTTCAGGGAGGGTTTTATGTCTGCAGGAAGAAGTAACAGAGGTTCCTTGAAAGGAAAGGTGAGGTTGACACCAACCGAAGTGTGTGTGTGTGAAGGATGAGTGGCTAAGGCTGAGGAATCCTTTTCAGACTGGTACACCAAGACAGACTCAATCTGTTGTTGGATTTTAAGGGACTTTTGTTTTGTCTCTGGTTTTAAAGCAAGCTGGGGAAAGCCAGTATTGATGCTTAAGAAAAGAGCTGATTCACAGGAGATCAGGGCTCTGTTCACAACATTGCTGCAAATATTCATCCAGGGTCCACGGCAGATGTTCAAGCCTGACCAGCTGCTCTGGCGGGGTATCTGGGGACAGCCAGTGGGATGGTTAAGCATTGCTTGAGATGAGTAACCCCATGCTGTGTGCAATTCTCACACCTCCCTCCCCTCCTCCTCCATTTCTTTCTCCTCTCCTTTTGTTTACCTTTACTTGGTTAGCTTCCAGTCAAGCACCCAGGAACAGGGGAGTGCATCATTTAGCACAATGAGGAGAAAGGCACTGGCTCCTATAGCATCAGCACAAAATACCTGGAGCAGAGTCTGTTTCCTTAGTGGAACAAAAGCTCTGTCCTACTAGTCAGGCCTGTGGTCAGTTTGGCCATTAGCCTATGCTGGGGCAAATAATCTGAATTGCTCACTGTTTAAAAAGGTAACAAGGGGAGGGGAAAAGTTTGATATGGTCCTATCAGAAAATAGTGTGAAAACTAACTGGAGCATAGGAGAGAGCAGAACACCGGTCCTGTGATCTAGGAATGAGAAGTGTGGACTGTAAGACAATGGAAACTGCCTTTTAAGAGTTATGCACTTTGTGCTTGTTCCAGAAAAAGGGTAGTGAACAAGTGAAGAGAGCTTGTCACTTTTTATGTTCTCTGGTTTTGATCTAGGTCTGCTCCAGCTCCTACTCAAGGTCCCACCAGTGCTGGGGCTGCAGGTCCACCTCCTGCTCCCAGTGTGTCAAGCAACAAACGGCTACAGCAGACACAAGCCCGGGTGGATGAGGTAAGTGGGTCTAGGTGATTTGTTGCTCACAAGGATGCTGATATGATTACTTTTTTCTTTAAGAAGCTTTCCTTCCTACTGATCCAGCAGCTCCTGTTTGTCTGAAGGCAATGGGTCTAGGAAATAAGGTTTACCAAAGGATGAGGAGGCAGACAGTACAAGAGAGAAACTGAGTATTAACATCCTTGTGCCAATAACACTTCTGTTGAATAAATGTGGGCATTGGTAGCAATTCAGGAATTCATTCCAGATAGCCAGGTTAGGAGGAAATGTAAAGGTGCCATCAGCTCTATCAATATGTTCCTGTGTTGTGAAAGGTCAGATACTAATCTCATGTGCCATTTTGTAGGGACAGATCATCAGCTTCTCATAAATAGGTTCAAGCCATGAGAACTGTACATCTAAAGGCTTTGTTTCTTGGCCAGAACTCTACTGATTAATCATCACAATTTGTCCCCAAGGAAAGTACCTACACACAAGGTCATACCAGCATCTTCAACAAATTCCCAGTGGTTTTGTTGGTCTTGGAGGACCATAGGCCTGTTGCAGCATGGATCCTTGAATTCTTGAAGCATACCATCTGCCTCACCACCTTTGCTATAACGCCAGCACCCACCTAACTGCTGCAATAATGGGACTATGTGATCTACCACTGCTCCTGGGCGTAGTCATGGAGCATACCAGCAGCGCAGCAGCAGCTGTGGCATCCTTGCACACCTGCTGTGCAGATTTACATGTTGGGTATTAAGTATTGAGTTTTGCTAAGTCCCTACAAAGATTTAAGTAACTGATTGCCTCCTGTCTGTGGAGATGTGACGACGGCTTCTGTGATTCTTTAATGCCAGATTGAAAATACACACAAAAAAGTAGTTTTCACATGCACAAATGCCTCTATTTTCAAAAGCTGCAGGTATGCTTCGAAAATAGGAGACCCCACAATATGAGACTGAAATGTGTTTTTTTAAGTTGAATTAAATAATCCTGTCAAATTGGGCTTTGGATTTTTTTGGAATTTCTTTGCTGAAGAGCAGAAACAAGGTCTTCCTGGCCTTTCCATTACTGATGCTTGGAGCTGGTGACAAGAACATCCTCTGGCTGCAGAAATGTCTGCAGAAATTTCTAGGCCTGTATCTCTCATTATCAATGATTTTCTCATCATGCTAACTTCATTGACATTAGCAGAGTGCCCTTCATTGGGGAAAGGAATATTACATTTCAGCTTTTGTCTTAGGTCAGAATAATGAAATAAACTTGTTGTTCTGAGCATGTTACATTATGATGGTACTGTAATTGTTTATGTGACCTACAGCAAAAGTAGTTGTCCCTAGAAGAGAAAAAATAGTTGCTAGTTATTGTCTAAAATGAGTGATGCAGGTTGATGGAGCTTTTCAAGCAGATCAATGGCTAGTGAACCCTCACTTTGTGGTCAAGATACTCTATTCTGAGACTTTTCACTCAAGACCATCCAAGTTTGTCTTCTTGTGAAGCATGATGGAGTGATATTGTCAGGAACTCTTACCCTGTATAAGGGGATGTAGTAGCTCTTAAACATGAGTAGCTCTTAAAGTTGAGGATTATGCAGGTGATAATCAGGGGTTTTTTTGCTGGTTTTTTCCCCTCAAATTTGAGAGGAAGACTGAGGTTGGTCTGAGGTTGTTTTTTGTGACTATTGCATGGTCAGCAGATCCTAGTCTAATAGTGTAATCAGCGTATAAGAATATCCAAGGAAAAAAACCGCTTTGTGGGCTTTCAGTACTGGAGAAACTGGTTTAGAGCACCTGAGGACCATCCCTTAAGCATTGCTTTGAACTTCAGACGAGAGCTTTCCTGCTTGTTTTTCTCCTGTGTCTTACAGAAAAGTAATCTGTAGATGGCGCTAAACACCACAGCACAACACGACACTCCTCTGGCTCTTCTGCTCCCCTTGTGGTTCCGCAAAGCCCTTCAGACCCAAACCCAAAACTAAGAAATATGATCACGATTTTACTTAAGAGAAAATTCATGGTCGTATTAAAATGACTGACAGTTTCAATTTTATATCAGTGCTGATATAATATTTCAGCTATATCCATGCTGAGTTTTCCCCTCTGTTTTTTGTAGGCACTCCAGGGTTTATTTTCTAAGGCTCAGGTCTTCATTTTGGTCTAGACAAAGCTTTATTTACTTGAAAAAAATGCAGTCTAGGCTTGTGTTTGCTGCGGTCAGGCTCAATTCAGCAACTAGTTCTGGGCAAAACAAAGGACAGAATGGGTAGGAAATGTTCCGGAATTTTGATTCCAAATTTTCAAATAGTTTAAAAGTTTTACTGTGAAACATGGTGGCAGGATACAATTCCACTAAATACTGGCTGAGAAATGAATCAAAAGGTTTTTTTATTTGATATGAAGTAAAATGCTTGGAAGGTGAAGGTACTGGTTTGGAAAAGAAAGAAAATTTGGGTTTGGTTTTGGTTTAGCTTTGATGGACAAATGAAACGAACCTTTTGAGTTTTGAAACACCCTTTAATCCTATGTCAGTCCCTTCAAAGACCCTTTTGCTACCAGTTTCATCTCACTGAATTTAAATCATGCATTTTTTTAATAATTGGGATTTTGCAGGTAATAGTTAAACTATATTAAATGGCCTTCCTAATTACAAAGTGTGAGAAGTAACAGAGCAGCAACCATATTCACTGCTAGAATAAGTGGACACAACTTTACTGAGATTGGTATAGTGTCTAAAATATACATTAGTGATGAATTTGTATAAGATTTCTATTCAGAGTTATTAACTTGCTAGAAGAGGATTTTTGTCTAACTCTCTATATAAAACGTATGCATGAATGAGCCCTGCCTATTGTGTACTGGATGTGCACACACTTTTTACGCTGAGACTGTACAATGAAGTGGCATGAGCTCCCTGCTGCACTTTGGACTGAACTTTCCCAGGTAAAATTTTATCCTCCACTTTCAAGCAGGACTTCAAATTATGGCTGGGAATTTATCTTGTCTGCAAAAGATCTGAAGAATGAGTAAATTCCTTAGTAAGGAAATGCATGCAGTTCCCTTTAGAGTGGCCTTTATCTATCTGATTTCTTTCCTTTTGCTAAGGAAATTATAGTAAATGTATAAGGAAAACAACGGTTCAGTCTTAGTGATGACTGGACAAATGTCAACTAAACTGTAGCAGAGGTACTTGTTTCCATGAGGTTTTTGTATATATAATGAAATAGCTAGTTGTAGCCTAAATGACATAAACGACTTTAATGAGACTATAGAATTTCATAATGTCCCTGTATTTTTTACTTTCAAGGGCAACTGAGCACAGTATAGGTGCTCATAGTATAGGTATGTTCATCTTGCTCTCACTGTGTCTGTTTCCATAGGCCTGGGTTTTGAGGCACCATCCAGATAAGTGCCATCACATACTACGACGACAAATGGCTGGGTTCAGTATGATATCTGACATTCCAGAGTAGGAACACACACATGACTTTTGACCTTACTGTGTATGGAATCTAATGTGAGGCTGTGCCTTTGCAGGTTGTAGACATCATGAGAATGAACGTGGACAAGGTGTTAGAAAGAGACCAGAAGCTATCAGAGCTTGACAACCGGGCAGATGCATTGCAAGCAGGTGCTTCACAATTTGAAACCAGTGCAGCCAAACTGAAGAGAAAATACTGGTGGAAAAATTGCAAGGTAAGGGAACATCAATTCTTGTCAAAAATCAGCTCATGGCAAACATTCTCACTTGCATTTAATGGGACTTTGCATGCAGGATAGGATCTCTAAGTCCTCTCTTCTTGTGAAGGGTAGAAAGAGATGCCTTTACTGCTGGAAAGGGATGAACTTGGTCACAGCATCTTAGCTGATGGGAAAGAACTTGCCAGCTTTGACAAGAGGCTATGTCCATTGCTGGTTGTCAGCTGTTCCTAAAATTGACACTTAAATGTGGGGCATTAGCAAGTCTATTCCAGTCAGTATTTACTAGAATTAATAATGCTAAGTAAAAGCAATAAAACTGAGAGGTTAATGTCTTTCATGTGAAAACCTGACAACCTGACTCTCTTTTTTATTCTCATAACTTTGTTTTTATAGATGATGATCATCCTTGGTGTAGTATGCGCAGTCATTCTCATTATAATTATAAGTGAGTAATTAATTTTTTCTTTCATTTATGATCCTGGTAGCTCTGTGACTTAGGAGTGCTAATGTATTCAGGAGAAAAAAAAAAAAAAAAAAAAAAAGAGAGAGAGAGAGATAGATAAAAATTTAAACTGAATGATTTCTGAATTTCCCCTTCTAGTGTCATGCTGTTACAGTGCAAATTACTGCAAACCCTCTGGACCATTCTATAGGTCGAATTTGTTGACATTTAATCTATTCTACATTAGCATATTACATAACTTTCCCTGGGATTGAAGACTCACCCTTTTCATGTTCCTACAAATTTCTATGCAGTCTCAGATATCTTCCTTTCATTGCAACCACTGCCATGGTGCTGGTGTTTTCTAGTGAGATCAGTAATGCCTCAATTACCACATGCCCACAGGCAAACAGGAGTCTGGTGAATCTTTTAAAAGTATGTCGGTGCCTAGTTCCCACCAAATCAGCTGGAATTTGAGATGTTGGTGCTTCTGAAACTCCCTTTTCATCTTGAATACCTAAATGTTGTTAAAAGATGGCCAAAAATCTTACTGATTTATTGTCTCAAAAGATTGCCTCGTACTATACATTTGTTTAGGAAAGATTGTATATGAATGAATAATAGCAGTTCTGCTGGTTGAGAGCCAGAGATCTTGTAATGACAGGAACTGAGCGTTTTATTTATTTTATTCAATTTTACTTATGTAACATCTGTGTTGACAACAGCCTTATGTCACATAGCTGTAACATGCTGGTAGCTCCTAAAAGGGGGATTATTTATGTTAGCCAATCCAGGTAGAAACCCAGGAGTCTGGATTGTGGTTGTGAATTAATTCCTAGATCTCAAATTACATGCTTTGTGTTCAGCATATTTCCATTTTCCTCTGTTGTTTCTGCAAAGAGAGCTTACAGAATCACCTGTAAACATGCCTAAATGGATTGAGATGCATGTGGCAGTTTATAAGTCTTATGAATGTTGGCACCAGAGTGACACAGAATAATTCTAAGGTTTCGTAACACTGATACAGCAAGAATGGGAAATGGTTAGATATTAATTAACTATATTAACTGGGTACTCAGGCCAACTGGCTTCACAGGATAGATGGGCCTTTGTTCTGCAGTCTAGTGCAGAAAACTGGGAAGACAGATGTGCAGCCATTTAATTGATTGCTGTGTCTACATGCATGATGGAGCATTGTATGTATCTTAACAAGAAAGTAAAAAGCAGTCAAGGTAACTTCTAATTTTTCCCTGGAAGTGAAGGCTGAAATTCTGTGTAAGTAATAACATTTTTTCCCTCTTGGTTTTAAATGTTGGATGCCTGTCCTCATACTTTTAGAAGCAGAAATAGCAGTTTTTACATGGCTTAGGTTTAGGGTGTTAAATCACAGACTTGAGTGTCACATCATCAAGACCAGCTCAGGGCTCACCATAGTGAGATTAGTGCAAAATTAGTGAGAATTAAATATATTTAAGATCTGGATTTTAAATTATTTTTGCAGTCTATTTGATCCTTCTATAACAGTGCCTAAGGGTTGCAGCTTCAGGAAGAACCCTGTGTATTGAACTTAATGACACATTTATTTACAGCAGATCTCAAATATTAGTTTAAATCCTATTGACATCAAGTGTTCAAGTGCTGTCACAGACAAGACCTGCTTAGCTTCTCCAGTCACTGGTTTGAATGGGGCCAAGATCATACCCTCCATTCAGGCTTGGCTATATATGCAGAAAAATTGGGTAGTTCCTCACAGCACCAAGCTACCATAGGTGGTGAAATGACCCAAGCCAGGCTTCCTATTGCCCTGGTACTGTGGCTCTGGAAAAGCTGTCTGGCTCCCTGCTGAAGGAAGATTTACAACAGATGGCACTGCAGGTGTTGCTGGAGCTGGGGATGGCAGCTACCATCACCATCAGTCCTTGCCCTTTCTGTCTTTCGAGCTGCAATCTCCCCTGCATTCCACTTGAGGCCCCCCTCTAAACTCCTTTCGACATAGAAGGAGCATCCCTACCTCAGCTAGGAAGGCATACTGTGTGCAAGAAATGTCATGCTCTTTCAGCAAAAATGTGCTAGAGGCATTTGCCATCCTCTGACAGCACACGTTTCTGTGAGATAAAGCACAACAGCAACTTTGTAATAACTGTTGGTTTATGTCTTTTTCTTTCCCTTCTGCTTCCTTTCCCAGTTTATTTCTCCACTTGAAAAAAATGAAGAAGACAGACTTGGCACAACCTTGTTCATATCAAAAAACTAAATCAGTGTTCCTTTGTTGAACTCCGCTTTTTAATTCCTGGTGTCTTGGGTTTTTTGCTTGTAATAGCCCATAAGCATTCAGTGTGATGTGTTTTGGAATTCTGTTGTTTCCACAAGAAACTGTACCAGCTAAATACTGCCAAGTAGTTCTATACACTGTCTTATCACTGTGTCTTAAAATGTGTATGCACTGACCTTCAGAAACTGTAGTATATGAAAAGCATCCTAAACATATCAGAGAATGCAGCTGGGGGGAATCTCCTGTCTAAAGGGACACTGTCGTGTGGATTAGACCCAAACCTATTAGAAACCATTAGAACAAACATTAAAACCAAAATTCTCAATCTGAGCACTTGAAGCTGGATGTCAAAATCCAGTATGTGCTACTCCCATTGAAGAGAGTATCCACTCTCAAAGTATTCACAAAAGACAACTTACTTCAATTTAGCCAACCAAATACAGATTTTTTGAGATTAGTTGTGGCATCCAACTCTAAAAACATTGCCTGCAGAAAACAAATAGGACTGGATTATCATCTTTTATGGATTTTAAGTTTTTAACTCACAGATCTAAGTCATGGATTTTAAGTTTTCCTTATAGGGTGTTCATACAAGCAGGATAGCCTCAGTGTGAAGGACAAAGAAAACTGTATGACAACCAAAAAAAGCATTATTTAGCACAGTCTTGAAAAAGCCAAATGACATGCAAAGCTGGTAATGCAAGCATCGTAAATGACCAAGATACAGACTCTAGTTAAAGACTTGAGGCATTGTTTATCAGATTTCAAGGGACTCCCCCCATTACTTACAGCCCTAACTGAAAGCACATGATCAACTCTAGTGATGTTTGTGGCTTCACAGCTCAATTACAGGAAGCCATTCCCTTACTGTTCTGCAGAAATTATCTCCATTATGAGGACTGTTCAAAAATCAGGAAGAAGATGTGGGTAAATAGAGGCAATAGTAGAGCTACAGGCCAAGAAAGGCTAGGATGTCTAGCAAAGCTTTTCTGGAGAAAATAGGAAGAATAGAATTTCTGGAGAATAGGAAGGCAGAGGAACACTGTTCCTAAGTGATGGTGTTAATAGGCTTTTTTAAAATGTCATTTAATTTGTGTGTGTTTATAGTTCATAACCTGTGGTGTCATCTTTGTGAAATGGTCAGCTATTTTTCATACTCAATTAGTTTAAACTAATATTTGATGTAAGAGAAGTTATATAGTGTGGTTTGAGAGGAAAATCTTGTGTGCTTTTGTTGTAGGGTTTATCCCAAATGTTGAATTCCTTTTCTTTTTCTCTTTTTAAACACTGAATAGTTTAATCATAGTTAACCTCAGTAAAAATGAATTATCAAATTTTGATATAGGAAATTCTGGATGGGTCTTTTTAGGATAACTCCTTCAGAATTTCTAAGAATTCCAAGAATTTTTAAAATTTTTAATTTTTTTTTTTTTTAAGGGGGATTTTTTTGTTCACCTAGAACTTAATTAGGGCATCGGAATGGTGATAATAGTAGCGTAAATATTTCCAGTGTGGAGCATAGCATCTCTCTTGGCATGGTCTTAGATTAAAGAAGCAGAAACTCAGCCTAGTTTATTGCAGTGTAGGCATATACTAATTGCGCATAAGTAGATCTTTGCAGAGAGAATAAACAATGACCAGATGAAAGGTTCCAGTTGCATTTTTCCCACTATATACTTATTACTTCATATTCACACATAGTGTTTCATATCATTCAGCTCAGAGAGTACATAAACAATTCTAAAACCATAGAAACAAAATCTTCATGGGCCAGACAGAAGACTGCTGTCATTAAGGGACTCAGACCACGAGGTGCCACAACTGAGTGCTACGTATGATTGAACCTTCACTGGTAAAGGAATAAGCTGAGATCTTGCCACCCATACCCATGTTGAACATGGCTTGATCCTCAAAGGGCTTCCCTGTGGGAATGCTGAAAGGACTCATGAGATGAATATAGCATTCATGGTGGTACAATGAATAAGGTTATATGCTGATACAGATCCTTATCGTAGACAGTTCCTTCTCCTGTAAGAGTCTGAACTGACAACTTAGCTGATACGCAAATATGCAGCAAATATACATGAAAAAATCTGAATCCTCTTGCTAAAAAGATGCAAAGTTTCTGAATAAAACTATAATGCAACTGCTATAAGGATGCAAAGCTTTCATTCTCCTAGATAGTATATTTCAAGCAAGATAATCATGAAAGTGTGCACTTTAGAGAAGAGTAGAGAATAGAAACTTCTGGTTGTGGAATGTGCTCTCATCCTCCCTCAAAACAGTAACTAATGCAAATGACTGCTAAATGTTGGTGAGAATTTCCTATGAAAAGTGCAGTCAAGAAACCTAGCCTCTAGTGGGTTGTAAAATGTCTGTGAAAGAGACAGTTTTCTTCTGTGTGCTGATGAAATATGCTAAATCAATGTGTTTAACTCTTTGTTTTGCTTTAACTCTCTGTTTGCTAGTTATTCTGTGCTGGCTGGTTGTAATCAGTAAAACAAGACATGTAAGTTTTCTAATTCAGCCCAGGAAGTGTGAACAAGTACATCCTTCCCTGATGTGCAGGGTAATTCTTCTGCAGGGAGACTGTGGTAATATAGGTTCAGGGTCGTGTATTGTGCAACACCATCACCTATACCTAGACTGGTACAGAGAACAATATATATAAACACAACTGGAGATCTTACTTGTGTTGAAGACAAGATATTGATGGTTTTCCTCTCAGTGCCTCTACATTTAAAATGTCCCTGCAGCTACAACTGCCTACTTGTAATACTAAATCTCTGATGAAAAGGTTAACCCATTCTTGGTTATTCAGCACTGATCAGAATTTCAGTTACTGGGTAAAATTTCAGCTATTGCTCTTCATCACTAACTACTGCTGAGGCTTGGGCACAAAGGAGCTCCCTCTCTCCCACTCTCCAGCAAACCCTCAGGAGGTTGCAAGACCAACTGTTTCTTGACTGCCATCTTGGGGACTGAAGATTTCTCTGTCTGGAAGCAAGGATTTCAAAAGCTTTAGCCAGATTTAGACACTGTCTGAGACATATATTCTGCCCTTTAGAGTAAGTGCTTACTCTTCCTCTGGTTTCAGGGCTGCAGCTGTACAGCTAGGATGCTAAGTGTGATACACCATTCAGTAACAGCATAGCTGCAATGGGCAGGTTAGGAGCTGGTCTGTGCTTGTACCACTGCTGCTGGTTGGCTTGCCAGTGAGGGCACAGCAGCTTGTGAAGTTGTAGAAGTGTTTATTTGCATCCACTATCCATAGGCTAGTAAGGTCCTGCTAGGAAATTACACCTTCCTCCTTCTAATTTAGCTCACTTTGCAATAACATAAATGTGGCTTGAAACCTAAAAAAGTGGTACACAGAACTTGCAGGAGCAAGTACCCTGGAAGCCCACACAGGAACACTTGACCTGATTTCCATTTGACAACATTATGTAACAGCACAGTCAATCCAACATAGTCCAAAATAATCCAGTATCGTTAGAAGGAAGAGAAGAGAATCTGATGAAGACTCTGAATATAGCCAAGGTTCTCTTAGACAAGAAGTTATTTAGATATTAAATCAATTTATATTTTTAAAGCTCATGCTTTGATTCTATTTGAACCTGCAGGAGGTTAGCTCCAGAAACAGTTCAGGCAAGTACAGTACCTGGCTTTTTTCTTTTAAAACAGTGATCTGCAGTAACTTACTTAAACTCTCACAATGATGGAAGAGCAGGACAGTACTGTGCAAAGGATTAATAACAACAGCCGCAATCTGCCCTGCTTTTTCTCTGGGTAGCAACACCTTTTGAAATTCTGCTTCTCTGTCTCATTTCTGTCCCTGTTCATCTGACAGAGCTTCACTTTATTATGAACACTTTAACTTTTACTTCTTGTATGAATACAATGGCTTTTAGATCTTAAGATCATGACTTGGCAGCTGTGCTAGAGCATACCAGTAAAATGGTGATGTCTGCTTGTCAGAAGTGCATCTACCATGCAAGACTCAAACTTTGGGAACTTCAAAAGCTCAGATGTTACTCAACACTTTTTCATGATTATACAGAGAGAGTTCTCTGTTCTCTGGGAGGTTATCCACTCAGTGGCAGTATGTATAGTCTATTATTTGTTGATCACCCTTGTTGGTGCTAGACCCCCCACAGATAAAATAGAGAACACCTGGGTGTGATCCAGGATTTAGATCTCAACCCTGCTTCTCCTGCCCTTTAAACAGGGAAGAAGACTAAACCAATAGACATATAAGGCACTAGGCTCTCTCCCAATGTACACAGTGAGTGCTGGAAAAGGCCTCAGAGAGATCAAAGTCTCTTTCATCTGGATTTGTGTCCTGACCTGAACTTTAGACCCACAACAGATTATGACCTTTGGGCCTCCTATGTAGTCAGAAGAGTGAGATGCTCTTCCAGACAGTTACTCCTCACACCTGATTTAGATTTATAAGATACATTTAAGCCTGTGTTTATCCATGCAACAGAAAGCACAAGCAGCCTCAAACTACCTTCTTTAAAAGCAAAACCAAAATAGCCAAACAATGTAGTATTTTAAAAAAAATTAATCTAGAGAAATGAATGGCTGAAGATTTCTCAGATAGTGACATTATTTTCAGGAAATGTACTAGATTGAGAGATAGGAAACAATCAAGCCAGAACCTCACATCTATTTTTCTTTATCTGGTGTCCTTCAGAAACACTTGTCTATTCCACTTCAAGAAAGAATTTTGTTTTCCTCTTGAGCTAATTTCCTTTTCTTATTTAATTAATGTATGTCTCCATTGATGTACTCAGTAGCTTATCTCCATTGAGAACCAGAGGACTATCTCCTTTTAAATACATGCATAAAAAGAGATCTGAGTCAGCCAAGGAGTTCACCATTCTTCCTGATGCACTGACATTTAATAGCTACATCTTACAATAAAGCAGAAAATCTGTGGCAGTCCAGTTACATGCAGTTTTGGTGGAGCACACACTTTATTATTTAACAATGACTCATTTCTGCAGTAACCTCATTCTGTCATGAATATATCACGTCTGCCAGTTCTCCAAAGCAAAAATCATAACCTGTACTGGTTTAAAACATCAATGCAGCCTCGTGGTTCATAACTAACACTCTACGCACCCAAGGTAGCCACGTGCTACAAGTTTAAAGGGGCGAAGTACTTGTTCTCAAAGAGAAAATAACCATAGAGAACAAAAAGATAATTATGAAATAACCTTCTCCAATCTTTAGCTCTTCTCACAGTGTCTGGCTTGTCCAGTATTCCTCAAGTCTCTTTGTTCTCTTAGAAAGCCTTTGTGGTTTTGGAGTGTAGTATATTTGGAACATAGCATATTTGGGCTGGAGTTGTTCTGCTACCCTCTTGAGTTGACTCCCTGCCTTCTGCTGTATTGTTACTGTTGACCTCAATCAGAGCTGAGGCAGGCTTGAGGGGAGCAGAATCTTCTCCCCATAAATCCCTTCTGTCTTCAAACCAGCCTCCACTGATAGGACAAGAATGCTGGAGGCAAAATATGGCTCCTGGATCTTAATTTGGTTCAAAATGGTGTGATACCAAAGAAGGCTCCTGACTGCTAGACATCAGCATTTTTGCTACACTGCTTCAATTTTTAACACTGGAATTTTAATTAAATGTATTTAGCATTTCTTGTAACAGAAGTTTCATTGATTTTGATGGAAAAGAGGGGAAGAAGCAAATAATAGTGTGACGATGACAAGATGGGGAAACAATTTAAATATAGCCAACATTTAGTAAACTCCTTATATACTAAAAATCACCTTTCATATGTTAAAAGTAAGCAGTAATGGTTGGGACTACAGGGATATGCACAGATGAAATCCTTCCAGGATGCTGGCCAAGGACAAACAAAGGGGTCTGACCCTTGCAATCCCTCAAATTTAAACCAAGGATGACGTGTATGGGATGGAATACTCCATTTTGTCAATTTTGGTCACCTGTCTTGTCCACTCCTCCCTAAAGGAGGGTTGCAGGTGTGAGCCTTTTACTCCCTTTCTCTTTCCAGAGTATAAGATGTTCCTCAGAACTGATCAGTGGTCTTGGTTCTGCTGACCATTCCCTACCTGCAACTATAAACATGGAGTATTATCAGGCCTAGAAGCAGACACTGACTGACTGAGAAGTTTGCTATTATTTCAGCTAGTACATCTGCTTAGGAGACCTAGCTGAAAGCAAAATCACAGGACAGAAAATTGTTTCTATCTTGGGCCAAACCAGAACACAAACCCACCACCAAGCCATGTCCACACCACACGTACATGTCTTTTAAATACCTCCAGGAACTTCACAGACCATTCAGTTTCTTAATATCCAGTCTAATCCTCCCCCTACACATTTTCTTGTTGGCTGTTTCTTCCTGTTGTATAACTTGTAACTTGGCAGAAGAGACTGACACCCACCTCACTTACAAACTCCTTTCAGGTACTTATAGAGAGTAACAAGGTCCCCCCCCAGCCTCCTTTTCTCCAGGCTAAACAATCCCTCAGCCACTTCCCCTAAGGCTTGTACTCTAAGCCCTTCACCAGATTTTTTTCTCTTCTTTGGACATGTTCCAGCACCTCAAGATGTGGTGGTGGTCTGAGCTTTTGTAATGAAAAGCATTTAAGAGAATTAAGATGTCTCCATATTTTAATCTATCTTTTGAAAATTAATTTCTCCATTTGATAAGCTGCAGGTTTAAAAATAATGGCAGCTGCCATTTTCTTTGTAAGATCAATGTTTGAGGTAGAGCATTTAATGGACCTTCATAAGCAAATGTTGTTTATTGTTTTTGCCTTTTTTTATACATTGATTTGATTAGAGACAAATTCAGACCTTGTGGGAGCCACTGTAACCCTCATTTTTCAGAGAGCTTCCACTGACATCTTTTCTGTCTTCTTTTACACTAGATAGGCCAGACCTGATCACCCTGAGGATATCAGTGCATTCTTTCCACTCTGTGTATGTGAAGCTTACTTCTCTGGCACCAGAGTTAAGATAGGCATGGTGTCAGATTCAGGACATTCAGTAAAGTCTAGTTCTACTGGCCGAGGTCAGTGACAAAAACCTTGATTGGCTACTATATTACTAGACTGGCAACAAAGAAAGGATTTACTGAGATTACTAGTTCTCCTCACAAGTCACCTTAGCAATGCCACCTCTGTTTCAAATGCTGCTGGAATGGCAGTGCAAACCAAAAAGCTTTCTTCTACCTCCTTTTAATTCTTCAAGCTGCACTCCGTCTAATATGAATAATCAGAAATAAGTTTACAGTTGCCCTTTTAAAAATGAAACTCCAGACCAAATATTTGATTGCCTCCTTGTAAAAGGCCACAGTGGTGTTAAGCTATGTAGTAATGCACTCAGAAAGGATCTGAAAGTGCTGAGAAGAGCATTGCCCACCTTGTAGAAAGAAAATTGTGATTTGTGCCTCTACAGAAAACATTCCATTAGCATATTACTAGAGATACCTGGGGAAGAAAAATAATTTTGTGGAGACCAGGAAATTTCTTAAAGTGCTTTACCTGGAGGTCAGTGGAATTCCATTTATAAATGATGAATGCATGCAGTTTGATGCTAAAATTGTGATGACTTACAAAGTTTAATATTATTGTACTTTTCTGTGGACAGTGATTTTTTTTTTTAAGTGGTGAATGTATTTTACAAGAATATTGTAGACATTTGTATGTAGACATGTATATTTGTGCCAATAAATGTTGGTTTAAGATGCTTTTTGTATAATTTCTGTCCCAAATATGCACAGCTTAAGGACACTTGAACAGCTTCAGTTTTCATTCCCCCTCTGTTAAGTGCTGAATACTTCTGAAAATGAAGATTTTCTGATTCACACTGAGTTTTTATATATTCACTCTCTGCAAAAATGGGGAGGGGGGCAGAATGATGCAACCAATAAAGAGTGTGAAGAGGAACAGATGGGAGAGTGCATTTAGTGTATTTGACCTTATTCTTAAATTTTGTAATGGTAACAAATGTTTTCTCTTTAATAGGGGACAATTAACGCAGGGAGCTTACCTCCATGAGATAGTTCACAAAATTTAGTGTATTTTGGACACATTTTTCAAATTAAGAAAGAAGGATTCTCTGTGAGGGGGATAAAGACTCTCTTTGCAGGGTCATCTTCTGCCTTAAGGTGAAACAGCTGATGCTGGCCCATAGTGTAATGGCTTAAATGGGGCACGGTAACTGTTGCCCTCATTATTCCAAATGAGTAATTAAGCTCTTTGAAGGGACAAGAGTTGGAAGCTGCTTTTCTTCCCCCCTCCTAGTGACTACAAGTATATTTTAAAAGGTAGCTGGTGGGCAGATCTGCACCTTCAGGCAAATGGGGTGTTATTCAACAGCTCTTCTGATTTCCTGGCAAATCAACTCAGCATGTACCAAGGGAACAGTATCATCCCTCCTCACCCAAAGACAGCCAAACCAGGTAATGTCAAGATGGCTTTGTGTATGTCAGTGCATTTTTAGTAAAACTACAGGTTTTTTCCTTAATACCTCCTATCATATCTGGCAACAAACTGGGGGCATTTTGGGCCTACAAGCAGAAGCTGGGAATAAGCAAGGACAAATTTCATACAGTGCATATCCTGATCCATGTGAAAAAGAAAAAAAGGACAGTGAGAGTGTGAATTAGTTTGTTTGGTACTTGTGAATGTGATATTGAAGAACACAGAGAAATGGTCAAAGCCAGAATGAGGTTTATGCCAATAATTAAGAGAGTGCAATGGGTTAATACTCTGTTAGCACTGTTATAGTTAGGCTGCACAGTTAGCTCAGGGCTTTTTTCAAACATGATGTCCCCACTGCTGACTTCAAGATTACAGAGAACTCTAGCAGATTATAAAACCAAATGAAAATTAAATTCTGTGTAATGGAGAGATGGAGAGAGTAAGGTAGATGTAGAAGAATCTATAAGATTATATTAAAAATCTAGTATATTTTACTTTCTGTTAGCACATGTGCATAATTGATGGATATGCAGGGAACAAAAGGAAGGATTGCTTCTTAAGGGTTACTAAGTATGTGGAATGAATTGCTCGGGGACTTGCATAGGCTTTGGAAAGTCTATAGGTAGTGTGAAGCCAGAAACCTTGAAGTGATTGTCTGTATATTTTGTGAACTGAAGTACGTGGAGGTAAATGAATAAACAAGATGCTTTTAAGTGCTCCTGAGAGATCTAAAAAAAAATAATTTTTTTTAAAATTGCAACTGAAGATTGTCAGAACTGTAATCTGAAAAGAAAAGCAGGTAATCTTGAGGCTGCCAGAGCTCTATAAGATAGAGAGCTACGCAGGGATGATGACTATTATAAAATCAAACCATCTTTTTTTTGCTTTCCCAGGTGTTTCAAATCTAGGGGTACATAACCTTGTAACATCACCTGTGGTTCAGGCAGCTATCATCAAAAGCTCTTACCACCACGTGGCAGGTATGTTAAATACCTTTTACTAGGGGAACTTCCTGGTATCGAATACAATGAATTATTACACTTCTAAGGTAGCTTTCTAAGTGGTTTTGCAGAAATAACACCCTTGACTTCTCCCTTACCATCAGAACAGTCTAATTAAAATCTAACAGCTTTTAGATGTACTGCTTTACAAAGGAAGTAAGCCTGGCTTTTCAACTTTCTGTTGGCCATAATGCAGCTTTGTCAGGTGGGGTAACTGCAATGTACATTTTGTGCTAATGAAGAACACTTCTATCTCCATTCAAACCACTTTGGAGACACCTACAGAAAGTTCAGTGTTTATTGTCACCAGGAAATGTCTGGATTAATTTTGCCATCCTCACATCTGATTATCAGGCCCCATTTGATAACCACACATACACTTACTCCCCTTCAGTCCTCTAGAAAGCTTGATGTGAACTTCATTCATGTGCTGGCTCGGAAATGATTTCTAATGTCCTGGTTATTATCTGACAGCAACATGTAATTCTTAATCTCGTTTGCTGTTTTCTTCAGTTTCACTACTCATGTCTTTGTTAGTCATCCTGACAGTCCGTCTCTGCACAGTTGCCAGGTCCATCACTTATGACTAGAGCAGCAGTCTGAGCTCTGGTCCAAGTAAAACATCACCAAATGCTGTATGTAGTGGCACAAATATTTTGTTGTCTGTATTAAAGAAACCCGAATCATCCTACTATCATATTAGAATTTCTCACAACTACATTTAGCCTCCCACCTGCCCCAGCAATCACTCTAATTCTCCTGTGTTACAACTGTTACTTTTTCAAAAATTGTTTTCTGCTACCTCTGTGGTTTAGGACCAACAAAGTTATAACTGGTGGAACAGTAGTAAGCAATACCCTCAAGGATTAATTTGATCAAATTCTCCTGCCTCTACCACCAAAAAAGATCCTATTGACACCTTCAGTGCCTAGTCAGATGATAGCTGGGTGCCCTGAGGCATCGCCTGTGACTGGCAATCAAACAGTAATTTCATTTCAGTCTTTTGTTTCACTCAGAAGTCTTCAAGTTTGAGTGACTTTTTTTTTTTCCAGAGTTGTTAATAAACCAAAAGTAAAATTCTTGCTTATTGCAGTGCCAGAACACAGGCTGTCTTTTAAACTTTGTTTTCCTTTAAATAAACACATAGCTACTTAAAAAGAGATCTTGCTTTCAAGACTACCTTAGTGAAGGCAGGAAAAAAACAAAAAAAAGAAAAAAAAAAAAAAAAGGCAGGTTTTCAGGTGTTTGTTGGCTTGCAGTGCAGCTACCCACCCACCGCAGTGCCCAGCATCATGCAGCAGTCAGCAGTGACCCCTCCAAGCTGCACAATCTGGGCAATGAACACCAGTGAAGGCATGGGCACTGCCCTGTGATGGAACAGCCACTGTCACAGCCAGTCAGTGCCCATCATCCTAGTGCATTTATTTCCTTTGTAATGCCAGCATGGACTAATGGTGTCAAGGCTTCATCTTGAATGCAAAACAAATTCAGTTACAATTTTTCTGTATAAGACTGTACTGTCCAATCCTTGGTTAGACCTTCTGCTTTAACTGGCATTCATCCTAACAGTTTTTCCCATCTCTGTTTTTTTCTGTCTCTTGAACATCATTTACTTGAGGGTTCAAACTTCTCAAGCATTCTCAAATTTAACGTCATTTTTCTTTGTGGTTTTGGCACTATCTCACTCTGTGCTTCATCCCACATATTTTCTGTTTCATCATGCTGAATGAAAGATCATTCTCCCTGTTGTCCACAAGAGCTATTACCTCTGAAGCAATTTCTTTCAACTACTATGTTTTTCACTTTCTCTATGGAAAAAAGAAATCAGAAAAGTTGTGTCCAGTCACGATGGCTGCACACTTTGACTAAGCCTGCAAGGTCTTTGTGACCATCAGGTCATTCTCCTGATGCTTCCAGGGCTGCCTTCTACTGCTAGGATTCTCTGGTTTGGCATTGCTCAGGGTGACTGATTAAGTTGACTCATTTGTTCTTAATAAACTCTTTCAAGTCTTGTTTAAAAAACAACCATATAATTTAAATGCACCTTTGTCTTAGAGAAATTTAAAGCCTTTCCTTCAACTATTGCAAACATTAGAAACCACCACATCTATGTGGAGAAGTACCTGTTGATCTGTTCATAGAAAGACTCAAGTCAGGAGCCAATATGAAGCATGTTGCCAGCAAAGTCTCCCTGTGTCATGTGCTACATGGGAATGACCTCACCGGTTGAACAGAGCTACTGAACCAGTTAGGGATGTAGTCTGACAGTCATAGAACAAACATGACTCATTTAAGAACATTCCCTACCTTCCTTTTTAATGACTGGTTTCACCGAAGTCAGTAAAGTAGAACTGAAAGGAAAACAAAGAGTGCTGCAGTCAGCTTTGCACAGTGTTCTCACAGGGCAGCTACTCCACCACAGAAGTATATTTGAAAAAACAGTCCCTCCACAATTACATCTCCTCTGTTGATGCCTGAGCTCTCAAAATGTAGTCACTTTCTAGCACTATTGGCACTAGTATCAGTGCCAATACTGATAGTACTAATACCAATACTAATGACTTAACAGTTCTATGTCCTGGATTTAAAACCAAAAAACTTAAAAAATACTAAATATTGCTGTGGTGAGGAAAGATCATTATCCCTGATGATGATAATAACTGTGTTGAGATGAGAACCGGGTTCTGCAAACAAGGTCTGTGTCTAGTTTGACCAAGTCTTCAAGGCTTGGTTGCATGACTTCACACCCAAGAGTGCTCAACTTCCACACTCAGTTTTTTAACAGGTGGCTAAGAAAATATTCCTTGCTATGCCTTTTTTTCTCTGCCTTGCACTACATAAACAACCACTTTGATAAAACTATTTTTTGCAAAAGTAGGTAATAGAAATTATAACATTTCAGGGTAAACATTGAAAATTTGAACCTTATTTGTGAAGTCTTTTTGCTGTTATAAAACCCCAACCCCACTGATTACAACAAAATCTAGATTATATAAGTGGAACTGAGGCTTCATCTCAGATTAAGCTATTACAGCATACTAATAGCAGCATAATTTTCTGAATGTGTAATACACTAGCAGTCATACTAGGTCTTCTGTTGTTTCCATTTGATTGTAGAGGACTGGTCCTACATGATTAACTTGCAGTGGCATCCTAGCTTGTAAACAATGGAGTGCATTCACTTCACTGGTAATGGTGGACACACTGCAATTTTCCAGTATATTTTGTTAATGGACACCCTGCACAATTCATTGCACTGTAATCCACCACGTTGTTGGGGAAAGGGTTTGTTTAAATAGATTTGGCTTCTGTAATTAACACTTGCATTAACTCAGTGTGAATTACAAGATGCTCCATCTCAAAATCTGAGGTGTCATTACTTGTGATGGCCTCATGACATGCTGTAGTGTGTTATGTCTCTGGTCTTGAGCACTGCACTGTATTTCTAAGGGACATGAATCCAAGCTCTAAAGATCAAGTTTGCAGTGAGCTTTGCTTTTAGAGGATAACACAATGTGCTTTGATTGCATTTTAGAGCTTAAGAAGTGGAGATGCTGTCTCAGTAGACAGTGTGTGACCAAAAAAAAAAAAAGTGTTGATTCATTGCTATTAGGTTCCAGTAAAGTATAAAATCCGAACTTAAAAAAATCTCCCTATTTTGCTTTGCTTTTTGAAGTGCCTTGAGTAGCATATGCATCCTCTCTAGGCCAAAGCACCTCAAAACCTGCTGGCATTCAGATCTATGTTGTTCCTTCTAGAGGTATGAGGCAAGAAAAAGCTTAAATTGGCCTGAGTGATTTGTAAATTGTTTGACTTGCAGGTAAACACAAACTGATGTAAGTTTTAAAGTTATTAACTTTTTAGTTTTGGTGAATATATGTATAATAAAAATATATAAATACTATATTGGGTGGGGGGTAGGGGTTGGAAATTCTGCTGAAACTCAAATTTGGCTTCCATGCTGCAAGAAGAGATGTGCATGTGCCATGGACTAATGCAAGTTAGAAGAGTAGAGATGACAAAACTTAGAAACTACTCTTGGTTAACAACTGAAGTGGATGACCCTGATGTTTAAATACAAGCTGTTTAGTCAAAATATATGTTGGTTCTATCGCTCTTACCATGAGCCAGGGAACTCTTGCTAGTCAACCCCAGGTAGGATCATATTTGCAAACTAACAAAATAAAGGTATAAAGTTTTCCTGCAGAGGGAAATTATCCTCTTTCTAGTAATAATGACTACGAGTACATGTAAGGAAATACTTTGGTAAATTCGTCAGGCACCACCACTCAGGAGGATACTAGCTGCAAGGACTGCAGCAGTGACCAACTTGCCCAAACTTGCTCTGTGCCAGTCAACTGGAGGAATGCTCTGGCAGAACAGGCTAAATGCCTCAGCACTGACTGAAGTCCTTGAGTGTTTTTTTGCATCCACAGTTGTCTCTGGAACTACCCAAGGAGTTTCCACTATTTTAAAGCTGCTTTGAATATGTCTTCATAAACTGTCCCTATGATGCAGATTTAAGGGTGCCTCAAGGCACTGTTTTCTCTGCACTGTATTAATCTAAAAAAGAAGAATGCTATTACTGCATGAGAGGCATCAGTGTCCCCAACTTAGTGCTTGCTTCAGTGTTAAAAAAAGCTTACCAGCAAAAGCTTACCAGCATTATTAACAATAGGGGGAAAGTAATGACCAGTGGAAGAGCAAGCCTGGGGACACAAAATAACCATTGTAAATTACCCAGATCAATCACAGGCAGCTGGATACATGGTTCAGACCCACTAGAAGGAAGGAAATCCTGATGCTTATTCGGTTTTCCACCCAGACACCAAGGAAACAATGACCCTTGCAGCATTTCTGTCATTGCCTACAGGAGGCATATCCTACCGCTCTGTTTTCTGGGTTTTTTTTTGGCAAGGTAAGATTTGTTTCAATTTTTGTTTTGCTCTAGCTAACCCTTTTTTCTTAAATGTATCTCCTTAGATTTCCTGTAGCACAGTGCTTTAAGATGACAGCAACCCCCTTCCTTTAATTAGCAATAATTAGCTAATATTACTAAGGTTTACTAATCCCTGCTTCATTTTTACACCCGTTAACCGTCTCCTTTAAGAAATGAAAGGAGGGCTATTTTTTCCCCTTTTGACTGAACTAAACTGCTGATTTAATTTCTTTTATTGTGTAATTACACAACAGAAGCATTAAATTTCAAAGTTCTCCTACTGCTAATGGAGTATCATGTTACAAGTGGATAGAATATGTCTCTTTATAACAAGTATTATATTTTAGTGTTTTTCAATGTAAAGAAGGCTCATGTGATTCTGTCTGCTTGCTTGCATCTCCCCATTCATCTAATAATCTGAAATTTGTTGGGTGATGTCTGTAACAAACAGTAAGAAGTCCTAAGGATCTTTCAACTACATAATTTCAAACAAATTATATACTTGGGAAACCAGATAGATGAGAAAAGTCTGCCTAGGGCTCTGCTAGGGAAAAGGTTGTAGTTAAGCTCATACCAATTAAATGCCAGATAATTCACTAAGATGGGAAAGATTTCTGCTCTCTTTGTTTCAGTAGCAGTGTTCTTTAGAGCAAGTTCCCAGAGCTATTTAAATCAAAGGGAGCTATCCTAAAAGAATTTGTATCAATCCTTCACTTCTTGGTGCTGTGAATAAATGACAGGGCACAAAGTGTGCTGCCCTTTCTCTTTTTCTTTTAATGTATTAAAATTAAAAGAAAAGAAATTCTGATTGCTTATCAGAACTTCCTAATTTATTTATGGACAATATCTGTGGAACTTGAACTACTAAAGTATCTTGAGTTGACATAGTCTTACAAGGGACTTCTGCAGTGCCAAAAGGGCTTTTTAAAATCCCTACTTTGTTTTCTGGTAGCATGACCAGGTATGACAGGCTTCTTTTCCTGAAGCAAACTCAGCTAGCCAGGGTACACCCTCTCCTGGAAACAAAACCAAGCTTCCACTGACTTCATTAGCAGCAACATTCAGTTGAAAACAGCTCATGTGTGAAGTAACACTGGAAAACTAATTCAAGCAGAACAGTAATGGGAAACTCAATCTGAAAATGAAATGTTTTTAATTAAGAGACGCTTCTCAGAATTATAAAGAAAGGCTCCTTCTCATCTAAAATTTGGCTCTTCCTTCTTCACCAGCTTTAAATCACTAATCTATAATTACTATTTGTAGTAGAGTGTATGCCTGATTGTCTGGCTTATGTCTATGGCTGCAATGAGGAAAGCCACAGGTGTGTTGGAACAAATTCCAACTAGTCTGCTACTTACCATCCAATTTCTTACAAATATTTGTCATAATCTGTTAGTGTTATAATCTGTTCCTTAAAAATGAGAACAAATTAAGGAAGAAGTGTACCTCTAGGTTCCTGATCGTTGAGAGCAGTGGCATGACTCCATGGCACAATGATTGGGAGCTTACCTGGGGACAAAAAACAGTCCAGCTCCAATCCTGTGCCAAGACCTAGTCCAACATTTTATGTAATGACTACTTAACGAAAATTGCGTAAATTCTCACGGGTGGGGAAGCCAGTACCCAGATCTTGTCCCTCTGTCCTTATACTCTTTTCAAAGGAAGGTACCTATCACTCCCTTTTTGTGAGAGACTGATAATGCTTCATTCTACTTAGGTCCAAAAGGAGATCATAAATGTGATGGAGGTCAGTAAACTGACGCTGGCCAGTAAACACCGAGCTGAAACTAAATAAAAGAATTGGGTTTGATTGCTACTTAAACTAATATCAAAAGTGTAATAGAAATCGGTGTTGAGAGGAATCCAGAGATAGGACGTGCTGCATTACAGATGTGAGTTAAGGAATGCAGGTGTCTCGAGGACACCTGTTGTGTGCGGCCATGCTTAATCCACAAAGTAGCTTGCCTCAGCAATCAAAAGGTGTGGAAATGTTGTACTGCTGCCTCACTACCTTTAAAAGAGCTATTCCATGCTATGCATGGGCTCAGAAGTACTTCCTGGATGTATGTGCTCATCCAGGAATCAGATTCTGTTGCTTAACAGGCATAAAACTAACTCAGAAAGCTTTCTCACGCACTATCAAATTGAACTGGCTTGCTGAGGAGCCAAGCAAATAGCAGGGGTGGCGGGGATAGGCTGCAGAGCAGCACTGTCCCCCCCATTATAAAAGCAAAAGTTAGATGAGCTCAGAAGCTTCGTGTAAACTGCCTTTGGCATCTAAATCTGGATGGCACCTGATGGAGTCACTTTCTTTCAGGACATAAATCCAGCACAGTAAGCAGGAGTGAGGATGCACTTTTCTGTTTGGTATCTCTTTCTAGCTCTTTTATGCTAGTCTCATGACATGTACTTTCTTAAAGTGCCCAACTCTAATTCCATGTCTTGGACATTCTGGTGCCAGCCAAAACATGTTCTTCCATCCTGTTTTGTTTTGGCTTTTATGCTTCTGCAGCTGTGTTGTGATCCAACCAAAAATTTCTTTCATGGGATGTTTTCCTAATCTGCCTGACAGTACAGTTGCATAAGCTCTAATTTTTAACTCAGTGGAGGTGGTGGGACTGTTCCTTTTGGTGGGTGTGTAGTCTTTGATCGCCTGAGGTAGAGTGCAAAATCACATGCTAACACTCTTGAATTATACAGGAAGCTTAAAAAGCTTTTTCAGCACAAAGGATTCAATTTCAGGCCCTCTTCAGCCTTCTATGGGGCTGACTGCAGAAAATTATTTGCAAATATACACTGAATAGCAGGATCCTGGAGCTGTATTTTGCTTCTGAAATCATGTTAATGGACCTGTTGCACATATAGCTACAGTGATGAGATACGCCCCTTCCATTTTATCCTTCTAGTCCTTTTAAAACAGAACAATTCAGGGCTTCTTTAGGTGTCACTTTTTAAGATATTTGAAAACTGAAATTACACTGAAGTTACCAAGAGGGGCTTGATTTAATGAAAATAGCTAGAAAAACATAAAAATAGGGACATAGTGAAAAACTATGTTTCTCAGAACCCTTTAGGAAAGTTTTGCTTCCTGGGGACAGCCATGCACCGTTAGAAAGACTTTATGAGCTGCAGCACTTACCGGGAACTTGCTGATTGGATAGTTCTTATTTATTATGCTCCTTTATATTTTAATCAGTGTGTTTTACTGCTATCCTTCCGCTTGTTGTATTTTTTTTTCCTTCATTTTGTAATGCTTTTAGAAAAGCCTGTCTATATATTCAATGCTAATGAGGAAAGTGGTTTTTTTCCTTCCATCATCCTTTTTCTTTAGAGACAGTAACAGTGACGTCTTTTGTTCATTAGCAAAAAAATCCTTTCCGGCTCTTTGCAAGAATCAATGACTGTCAGCATTGCCGTAAATTATGAGTAATTGGACTGAGGAAAGGAAGAGTTAGATGTGAGCTTTAGCTGCAAAATATTGATTTTTTTTTTTTTTTTAATTATTGGGTTTTTTTAACAATATACAGTTCCATCAGTGCTGTGGCATTAATTCCAACAGGTAACTTCTGGGAGTGATCACGGCAATAGGGAAGCATAGTTACTGGAAAGATGAGCTCTATTTTTTTAACAGTAAGGAAACCAAGCAAGAAATCTTCATGTAGCTTCTTGGAAGTCTCAAATGATCTCTTTTTCTTATTTTTTTTCATAGTGAAATCCTTATTGGGTTTTTTGTCCCCCAAAATGTCAATACTTTCAGTATGTTGCTGATTATCAGAACTGCTTGAAATGCTTCTGTTAAGCTAAAAGTTCTATTTTTAAAAATATGCTGGAAAAAGCTTCAGCTTTTTGTGTGTGTCTGTAAAGTTCTGATAATATTGTGTTAATATAAGTGATAATTCTGATAATATAAGTGCAAGAAGCAGAAGGAGTTTCATTAAAAAAAAAAACAAAACAAAAAAAAACCAACCTATTTTTCCCCTATGTAAAACCCAAGAAAAAGTGAAAAGGCCTTCTTCTACCAATTAATCTTTTGTGATTTTGGAAAGATGCTATGCCGGAGAAAAAGGCAGATGAAGAAGAGATTCAATACCATATGGAAACAACCTATTCACGGTGCAGTTTGAGCAACATCAGTTGTGCATTTAAAAGAAAACATGAAGGCCCAAACCTACATGCTAAGAGATGGACCCTACTTAAGAAAGCCTGCGGTCTTCCATGGTGTTTCACACAGACTGGTATTTCCCTTGCAAAACCAAATAGGTGACCCAGGTAGAATTTCAAACAGGACTGTGCCCCACCTCACCAGGCAAAGGCTGCTTTGGATGAATGTTAGCGTCAGATGTGGTATGTTCTATGGTGAAAGAGATGTATTTAAAGGACTTGCATATATATAATTTACTTGTTCTCACCATGTCCCAGAGTTACAGCCCATTAAAAAAAAATAAAGATGAGAAAAAACTCAAACATTTTAATGTTTTTGTTATGATCTCTGTGTTGTTTAAAACTTGTGTACATGCACAAACATTTTACTCGTGGTGTTATTAAAAGGCTTATTGTATAACTGCTTACTAGGTAGAGTGACTTTCAAATCAAAACAATGAATTTTGTCCTATAGTGCTTTGTAAAAATTTTCTTTTGCATTGCTTCTTAGCAGGTGAGCCATTGTGTCAGGAGTAATATTCTCTCCTTGGGAAGCCACGTGCCTGCCTTCTGATCATTTCACACTAATGTTCCCTGGAAAAATCAGTATCTACCTCCACAATTGCAGCTTTGAGAAAATTATCACAGTAGAAAAATTAGGAATGAACTTGTACAAGGTGCACAATCACATTTTGAGTAACACCGTTTTCCCTGGGTTTTGGTAAACTAAATAGAAAGATACAAACAGTAAAATCTGGCAGAAATAGAGCTGCCAACCTTTAAAATCCCTTTAAATAAAGGATAAAAGCCCTTTAAAAACCTTTATTCCTTTAAAATAAGTGGAATTCAAGAAAAGCCTCTGGTAGTTAGTAGGATGGAAAAGGTACTGGCTTTTTCTGGTAATGGTGATTACTCTTTGCCTGCTAGAACTGGCATGCTCTGCTACAGTGATGAATGTGTCTCCTGTTCTGTTTGTTCTGGAAACTCATTCAGCTCTAGGGCAGTTTCATAGTTTGTCTCCAGCTTCTAATGCTTGCACTGAGTGGGGGGGAGGGGCTCACAGTTTTACCTTGGGTGAAGTGCCTTAGAGTCTGTAGTAAGAGGTACAGCCCTTAACACACAGTAAGAGACTGGTATTTTTGCAAATGACATGATAAACACCATTCCATAGAAACCAAGAATGTATTTCTACTTGACTCCAACCCAACCAACTCTAACAAACAGAAAAGGCACTTAAATTTTGGATGTGAAGTCCTAACAACTGAATTGACTAAAATACACAGAGAATATTTAATCAGGATTAGTATTTAAATTAGACTCCTCGGAGGAGTGCAAACTAAGAATGGGATCCTGATAAGTTGTCTTGTGCATCACAACAAATCCAGTTGCAGAATCTGGTCCTAATGCTTCCGCTGCCCACCCCCTTCTCTTCAGGAGTTAAATACTCCTCAGTATGTTACTCAAAGGCTGTTTCCGTAAAAGTCATAGCTTAAATATCTATGTACCTAATGGACTTATCCTTAACACCACAGTGAGGCAGGGAAGCAGCATTAACCTCATTTTGCAGATAAACAGTGCGAGCCATGACGGCTCTCCATTGCATTACAACCAATGGAGCAAACACACGTACTCGGGGAGTGTACAAATGCTGTTACACCAGACTGCTGTATTCACACCAAGACTGACAAGAGCTTTGGCATGTCCCCTCTTCCTTCTTCGCATAGACACATATGACTATTAAGGCAAATAAAGTTCAGAATATGGCAAAGTTATTTTCTCTGCTACAAATTGCTCACCACAGCCTTGGAAGACATGGAGACTAGAATAATGCTACTCAACATGATGAACTATTTAAGAATGGGTAATACCACTCAAAACTCAGGTTCTTGCACAACTTAGGATGGTGCAGGGTTTTGCCTGAGCAAAACCCTGTGTGGCTCATGTCACAAAATAGATTTTAGCTTTTTTACTGTTTGCCTAACAAAAGGACAAAAGTTTTTGGTTTTTTGTTTTTGGAATAAACATGAAGAGTTGGTTCATATGGTACTTTGTGTATCAGGAACTCTTTTTCCACCAGGTAATGGGACATACCTTTAATGCCTCAGAAACTCTTTAGTTTAACCGTTTGTGCAGTTACTTAAACTGATGCTAAGTGGACGATGCTGGAGAAAGGTGAAGCTTTACTCTTGCGTGTCCTGCGTTTTGGTTTGTGAACCGACAACTTCTGAGCACTACACGCCTCACTTTTGAAACTTCAGGGCAAGCACCCAGCACGGGTGCCAATACCGGGAAACCCACGCTTCTCCCTTATGTAAGCGAACTGATCCCCCAGCAGGCCATTGGCTTGTATCTCCGAAGGCTCCAGCTCCTGCTTCTACACGGAGAGCAGTGCGTCAGTATCCTCCCACCAGGAACGCCAAACCCCCTGGCTGCACTGGCTTCTCTCTCCCCTCAGCTCGGGGGCCCGCCAGTCCTTAAACGGCGGCACTCAGGCCGCATAAATGACCCTTCCAGAGCCACTTTTCCCCGCCGGCAGGCCGGGAGAGCTTCCCGACCCGCCTGGGACCGCGGTAGGCGGGCAGCCCGGCTGCCCCTCGCCCGCCTTCTGCCGCCGTGCAGGGACAGCGTGAGGCTCTCCGCCATCGCGCTTCTCCCCTCAGAGCAGTTAAGCGCGCGACGCAGCCGTTAGCAGCCGGCGCGCGCGCCCCGCCTCAGCTCTCGAAGGCGCGCGCCCACCGCCAACGGTCCCCCGCGCGCCGAGCCAGCGGGCGAGCGCTGACGTCACGGACGCCTTAAAGGGGGCGGGGCCTCTTCCCTCAGGCGTGATGTAACCTCTGCCCTCCTCGGCCCAGCAGCGGAGGGGCTGTGCGGGCAGAGGCGGCGCGGAGCAGCGCGGAGCAGGGCGCCAGCGGTGAGCGCTCTGGTGACAGCCGGGGAGGGTTGCGTCCGTGGCGAGGGAGCAGACGGGGGAGAGGGGGCGGAAAGGGGGAGGCAAGCTGACGGGGCAAGCTCGGAGGCGATTGTGGCTGTCGGTGGAAACATGGTGCCACACGTGAGGCTTATGTAAAGTGAGCGGCGTCCGGGTCCGCCAATGGGAGAGGCGCCCCGCCCCCGTCCCCCGTTCGCGTCACGCTCCCACGGCCAATGGCGCCGCGGGCTGGGTGGGCTCTGCGGGCTCAGTCACGTTTCTGCCTGTATGAAGTCGGTGCCGGGCTGCGCCGGACTGGGTGGACGTGGTGTGCTCGGTGAGTAGGGCTTTGCCGAGCGCTCTCCCGACGGCCGGCCGGGGCTGGGGGTCGGGTGGGCATCCCGGAGGTGGCAGGAGGGGACAGTGGGCGGCCTGGTGGGGGGCAGGGGGCTGCTCCGGTCGCCGGGCGGAGGTTACGTAACCCCCGCGCGCCGGGGCTCTCCAGTTGCCGGGGAGACGGGATGGGGCCACCGGGGGAGCGGGCAATGCCGCGAGGATCCGGATAGGGACGAGAAGGGGGAACGGGACGACTCTCCTCAAACCAGGGAGGGGGTGGCGGCGGGCGGCTGTGACATACACACACACCCGTTTCAGACCGTAGCGGGGAAAGGGGGTGCTGGCTTCGACCCCTCCTCGGACCGGGCCGCGGGGTGTGGGGCTCTGGGGGTGACTGTGGCGCGGCGCCGCCCATCCCAGACCGGCAGCGGGGCACAGGCACTACCATTTAAACACCATCCCCAGTTTCAGGGTGGTGGGGGTAGCTGGGGGCTTCGAGGGGCGGCTGTGCCACCTCTTCTCCCTGCCTGTGTGAGACCGGCCCGGGGACCGGCGGTACGGCGGTCCCCTCCACATGGAGCGGGGCGGCAGGACCCCGCGTCCGGTCCGACGGGGCGGTGGCGCGGGGCGGCGGTCGGGCCGGTGTGGAGGAGGAGCGCGGCGGGGGGGCTATAGCTTCTCCGCCCTGCGGCCGGGGGGGCCTCTCTGCCGCGAAGGGGCCGGTCCCGAGGGACTGTCGGGGCTGCGGGGCGCGGGCTGCGGGCCCCTGCGTGCGGAAGGTCAGCGCCGGGATTTGGAGGGAGCGAAAATAGAGGGGGCAGCATCTTCGGGGAACACACGTGTCCCGCGGCGGCGAGCGTGGACCCGTACACCGTCTCATAGGGGGACAGAGCTGTGCTGGTGGCTGGCTGGGTGGCTTTTTTGACGTGAAGAGCTGTGTGGCAGTAAGTAACAGAATCTTAGCGCGCTGCTGAGATGCATGAGCTACAGGTAGAGTAGGCAACAGGTGCGGTGGATTTCCTTTTTGTGTTGCCTATAGTTGCAAGGACATGCATAGTTACTTGAGACCCCGTGGCTGTGCTGCTGTTGACATGAGTTGCACGCTATTACATGCATGATTACAAAACCGTTTATGTAAGTATAGTTTCATGCAAATTGATGAGCAGTATGGTAACAGTCGAGCTGACATTTTACAACCAACTTCTTGTGACAGAATTGGTTAGGATCTGGCTTTGCTCTGGTTGCTACAGGAAGTTAAAAATCCCCATACAGGTCAGCGTGAGGTCCCTGGTACTTGGAAACTGAAGCACTCTGAAAGTGTATTCCAGTGAAGCAGTAGCTTGTTTGAGACATGGAGGATTTTGGTGAACTGTGTGGCTTTGGTTTTGGGCTGTGACATGTCTTAGATGTTCTTTTCCAAATGTAAGACCCTGATGTTTACAATCTTATGCTGATTAGCTGTTACTTATGAATTTACTAGTAAAGGGACACAAGTGGAAATTCCATAGTGATTCTAATATGAAGATTGTCTGGTCACGTCAAAAGTAGAGTTAAAAACTAATTTAGTATACTGAGAAACTTTCAAGTTGGCAGTACTGTTTTAATCACAGAATTTGTAGATGATGATTAACATTAGTTAGCACTTGTTAAAACTACTTATCTATCTTATCAAGCTGTTCCTTGCTTATTGTCAAGGTAAAATCTGAATTACTCACAATGATGGCAGTGTAGAGTATCTAAATGAATATTAATGGCTAGTTTTGAAAACATAGTGTTACTGATAAAACTTAAGGATGTCAAGCTGACAGCTAAGACCTCAATAGTGTGCCCCCAGTCCATTAATGGGTCCCATTTTATATTGCATGGTTTAAGGGCATTGAACTTGATGAAACTCAACTTTTCATACCTCCTAGGGTGTCTCAGTGTCTGTATGTGTCCTTCATCTTCTCAGCCTTGGGCATAGTGCTGTTTATGCACTTTACAAAGTGGCTCTTCCATATGAAGTTTGTGAGCAGGGCCTTAGATTTTGATTCATGTTGGGAAAAGTGCCCACGTTGGTGTGCTGTAACATCAAGTGCCTTCTTGCTTATACTTGTGTGTATTTGCAGGCTCTTGGGTTCTTTTTGTTTTGGGGTTTTTTTCCTCTTTCTTAATGAAACTTGCACTGTTTCTGCAAAGTGAGAAAGTTTCACTGGAGAACAGGACCATGTCCTTGCTTCCTCCAAGGCTTGCTGTTAGCCTTGTGATTGGGCACTCTTCTGAGGTGTGGAATCCTTGTTCTGGAGATTGCTCACCTCACTAGTAAGCTATAATAGAAAAGAGAGAGCCTTTGGCTTAGAATAGAAGAATAAAATAGTGTCCTTTGATTTTTGGTGGGGTTTCAGACACTTCAGCTGCTTATTTCAAGGTGGAAGTGAGAATGCTGTAGTTTGCATCAGTGTCCAACACAGTGCAGGGGAAAGAGTGTGTCCTGTGCTGTGGAGCAGTGTAGTTCAGCTTGACCTAATCCAGAAGGTAAAGGCATAGAAACCAGGATTTTTGCTTTTGTGAGCTTTCTTCAGATTCAGCAATTTTTCTGATTTCCTTTATGCTGGGCTTTTTGTTTATTTGTCAGCCGGTGGGACTTGTGGGCTTGCTATGTTTTATTAACACATTAATGCCCACTGTGAAAATCTAAAAAATCTTCATTTTTATGGTTTACTCATACTCCTTCTGGATTTCCACTGTGAGGAATTTGAGTCAGCATATTGTGGCAGTTCTTGGTGTAATACCTTACTTTTTCACTTTTTTTTTCTCTGTCATGAGATTAAAATATATAACTATACACTTTGTTCAAGTAAACTTACTTGAGCCTGTCTTCGGACAATATGGTTTTACAGTAATAGATTTCACCTAATTATGTATTTTATATATAACTATATATATTTTATATATAGTTTTATATATATAACACATATATATATATTACTAATAAGTTTCACCTTTTTGTAGTAATAAATTTCAATTTTTTTTTTTAAGTAAATTGAGATTTTGATCGCGTTTAGCCACAGTATGAGAGCAGAGTGAAATGGGGAAACTGATTAAATGTTCTGGATTTTTCTGCCTCATACCTTCTTATGATCAGGAAGTGTTTTGTTTAGATAGAGATTGATAAACCATTTTGCTTTTTCCTGGATTCCTGCCACACCCTTATTTCTCTAATATCTTTACAATGCCAAAACATTCTTTACTTCCAAAAAACTTTGGTTTTAACTTGATAAAGTATAAGCACATGAGCAAGTTACTGTGGGATGAGGTATATTTGGTGCGGTATAAAAGCCAGTAGATTGCTGCTAACCAGTAGAACAAGTAAATTATCACTAGTCTACATCAGGTGTAGTGTTTTTTATAGGGTTGCTATGGTTGGCCTATGTTAAAGAGGAACGTCATGTTCTTAGGAACGTGTTGTATAACACTTGGCATGAGTGTCCTGTAGACAGTGTATTATACTCATAACGTTACCACATCATAATTACTAGATAATCAGGTGGTTCTGAAAAGGAATTTTTGTGTCCAGTTTTGTTTGGTTGCATGGCCTAGAATTCCTCGGTGAGGATGGTGGATTGGAGAGATTTTTAACTGGGTTGTCTTACTGCATTCAAACTTTTCACATCCAGTTATATGCCTAAGTGAGAAAATGTAACCTGCTTGAATATTTGTTATGTTAACCTAGCGTGTCAAGTCCTGAACAGCAACTTGGTAAATAAATCTCTATATTATTCTTTGTGTTAAAGTTTTATTACTCTGAAGAGCTTTGACTTGCACTGTTGGGTATGGATGAGGCTGGATGCAGGAAATGGTCTTTTAAAGTAATGCCAGTGTTGTTTTGTGTGCTGTGTAAAAGGTGCTGTCTCCTCTCTTTCTGTAACTGCTGCCTTAAACTTAATCACTGCTGTTGTGGATCTCAGGCTGTTAATGTTAAATGTATTGTTGGTAGTAAGGCAGACCTTTTGTTTGGTAGTTCTTGGTTACTAGAGAACAACTCTACTTTCAGACAAGAGGGTTTCTTTGTGAGCTGTTTCCTTTTAGCTACAGGTGACACTTCCTTCTGTAAAGTATGCTAAAAGGACATAGAAAAAGAGAAGGAAGCAGTCAAAAACTCTATGTGGTTTTGTGATCTGTTCCTGGGATTTCTTGTGGCCCCAGGCCACTTTTGTGAAATACAGTATGGTAGAGAGGACCAAAATGAAGGAAGGTTGGTGTGAGTGTCTCTAAAGGCTGTGGAGAGGCTCTGAAGCCACTCATTAGGGCACGTTCTGTTCATGCTGACAGTGAGCCAGCAACCACTCATAGTAGGAAAGCACCCCCACACATGGAAATCCACATGTCTGAGCACACACCTAGTGATTTGGTACTCTGGTAAGTGGCTTAGGAGATGAGCAGGCACGCTCCTGCAGCCTGCTTGTACTCTGTCTTCCAGCACTAGTGGAACATGGGCAGATGCAATGGTTTAACCCTAGCTGGCGGGTGAGCCCTGTACAGCCACTTACTGACTCCTCTCCTGTAGGATGGGGGAGGGAACCAGAAGAGTAAAAGTAAGAAAACTCTTGGTTTGAAATACAGACAGTTTAACAGGTAAAGCAAAAACTGCCCAAGCAAAGCGAGGTATTAGGTGACTGCTTCCCATGGGGACACAGGGTGTTCAGCCATCTCCAGGAAAGCAGGGATCCATCATGTGTAGTAGTTACCTGGAAAGACAAATGCCATCACTCTAAACATCCCTCAGTCCTTCTTCCCCAACTTTATATGCTGAGCATGACATCATATGGTATGGAATATCCCTTTGGTTACTTGGGGCCAGCTGTCCCAACTAGCAGCTCTGCTTCTGGGACAAATCCCAAGCACAGCTTGTACCAGCTACCATGACGAACATTAACTCAATCCCTGTCAAAAGCAGCACAGCAGATCAATCTTCTGTGCTTCTGTTGGGTATTTGTGAGATTATCTTTTAATTGTAGATACAGTCTTTGTGTCTAAATTGCCAGCACTGGAATTGTACCCATCCAGTATAGCCAGTTGGTCCTTTCTCTCTCTTGAAGAGTTCCTGAGAGACAGCAGCAATATAATAAGTTTTATGCAAGTTGCACAGACTGTACTGTAGAGCATGTTTTCCCTGTTTATCCACTTGTGTAAGTGGGGTTATGAGAATTTTGTGTATGTGAAAGTTATTGTAGGGTGAAAAAAACGTTTTGTACAGATGTTTTTAGCTGCTGGTGAGGTGGTGTGTGGCAGTCCTAGAGAAGCAGTCTGATTTCTCTAAATTTTGGTTTTGGTAGTCTGATTTAGATGACTTTGCTTGTAAGAAGACTAATTTTACCTTCCTCAAAATACAGTCATAAAGTATGATTTTCCTTTTATCTTCATTTTACCCTAATAGAAAGCAAAACTTACTGGGGTGCTGATGGGGGTAAAGACACAATATGCTGCTTTCATGCCAAGTGGACTGAATACACAGGAAACATATTTCTTGGGGCAAGAGTATGAGGTTATTCTGGAAATATTGTGAGAAGGCTGCAGAAGTTTGGGACTCTCAATACTGATGTTCATCCTAAAAAGGTGTGACAGTGGGAAATATAGCTCATTTGTATGTCAAAATGTTCAGGAAGGACTTTGGGGGTTTATTTTGCAGCTTTTTTTTTTTACTGTACTTGGTTAAAGATGTTTTTTAAAAGCAGAACCAAAGCTACACTACCTTTCAAACATCCTGTCCTAAACCAAAAACACTTTTCTGGTAAATAACACCTGTGATTTTTCATAATTGAAGCTTAGGGAGGCAAGATGAAATGGTGGTTGAGAATGTCCAGTACTTCTCCTCTTTGTTGCCTTGGCTTCCTATCCCCCTTATTTGTTGTAGCTTCTGAATCTTAGTATTCAGAAGTATGGTTTTTGTACTTGACCCTATTACATGTACTTTTATGTTTCTGCCATTATTTTCTGTAATAGTGCAAAGATCTGAAGTATATAAAGCACTTCTTTGATTTCAATTGCATCCCTACCATGGGTTCCTCTGTATCTTGAGCTCCGATTTCTTGGTCTGAGTACAACTAACTCATAGGACAGGTACATCGTGTTTGTTAGGTTGCTGTGCTTTGTGGAGTGGATTACTGATACAGTGGGGTCTGGATTAGTAATAGAGAATTTGTTTGGCACAGAGTCTTCCAGAATGAACCATTAATTCTGACAGAAGTGTTTTAAGTGGGTACAAACTGCAGCAATGTCTAAAGAGCAGCATTGGAACTCCAATTGTAATACTTCATGGTGAAATTCTGGCACTTTTTAAGGGAGGGGAGCCATAGGCATGCAAATACACTGCTTAAGGGAGACATCATCAAATATTGGAGCTGAAATAGGGTGTTGAAGATGCTTCAGATCTAGTTTCACCTGTAATAAAGGTAAAATACGTGACTGCGTGGTGGGGCATGATATTTTTCCTTCCTTTCTGTGACCACACTAACTCAAATGTATTGTGTTTATTTTGTTCTGAAAGGCAGGGAATGCTTCCTGTTCAAAAAGGACAAGAGTTGACATATGTAAATATTAGACTTCTGACTACTGATCTGCTCAGTAATTTCTACAGTTTCACACAAAAAGGGAATAGTGGTTTTGTTTACAAAGAGGAGGGAATGTCTTCTAAACTTCACATTTAATACAAAGAATTTTAATTTGCCTTTAGGAATGTACTTATGGGAATAGAAGGAAAGATGTCTAGAAATTAGCATTGGGCAAGTAAAGGAGTCTGTGTTTATCCTCTTCCCAAGATGTCTTGGCACAGCCTGCAATGATCTTGTCTGCTAGGGGTCTATGTCAATGTCTACTTGGTTTATTGTTTTGCTCTTTTTTTTTTTTTTTAATGGTAAATACCCAACCTATTGGCAATTAAACTTAGCTCTGGGCCATTCAAGGTAGAGGAATAAACTTGAGAAAGACAATTTCTTTTGGCTCTCGGGGATATCAGTACAGATCCACTGTAGACACTTGAGCACAGCTTAACAGAACAAGGAATAATTACCTGAAAGAGTAAAATAAGCTTTGCTTCTGGTCTGGCAGAAAAGAGAACAATTCCTGCTAGGTGGTAGAGGGGCTCTGACAGCTTTTGGAGGGGTGAGGAGAAGGGGAGGTTACTTTGGTTCTTGGTTTTTTATAGTTACAGGAAAGCAAATGAATCATGAGCTGGCCTGGGTTGGTCAACACAGCACAGGTGAGATTGATCCTCCAGGAGTTCACTTGATTAAGTTCAACACTGTGTTGGTACCCTGTGATTCATAGTAAAGCTGGATTGACTTTGTCCTGTTACCTCAGGCTGACTTTTTGCTATTAGTTACTCCATGGGGAGAATAAGCAGCTTTAAAAACCACAAATCAATCTAAATCTGGAAGGAAATTAAATAATAGTGGTGCCATGAGTCCTTCAGGAATAGAAATGGCTGGTGACAAACTTAGGTCCATTTAGGAATCATCACTTGAGGGTTTTACTTTTTTCTTGTTTATCCCTCTAGGAACTAATTAAGGAAGCTGCTTCTTGAGTTGTTTGGGGATAAGTTTGGGTTTTTTTGGGGGGTGGAGGATATTTTTTTGTTTGTTTGGGGTTTATGGTTTGTTTGTTTGGGCTTTTTTTTTTGTTTGCTTCATTAAAAAACCTAAGTAAAAGCAGCATAAGTTTTAGTAGGCGGGGACAGCTTTTTTTTTTTTAAGAATGTGTACTTGTATTTTGTAGTCTTGATCATGATGTCCATCCTTTTGCTCAGCTGAATTATTTCTGAAGAGTTTTTAATCTGCTAACAGTAATTAAAAACCTGGTTTTCGGTGGCAAAATCTTTTAGGATTGTAATCTGTGGAAGAAGAAACATAAAGTGAATTCCAATATGTGATACCAAATTTTATACATGGTAATACTCATTCACTCATGCTCTTTCATGAGTGAGTGGTTGATTATAAAATCACTGTGGTGATACCAGTATTACGTAAATAGTATTCTGACAGTAAATGAAGATTGCAGAAAGAGTTTGGGAGGGTTTCTTAGGTTTATAAAGGGAACAGAGTTAGGTGAATAGTTATGTTGTGCATTGCACAAAGAACCAGTGTAGAAGTTAAAGTTACAGTAATAGTTAACATTTTATCAGTAAAATTTCCTGTGTTACCTAATTTTGTGTTCGTAGTCTTTATAGATGTTCTTCAGGTGTTGAATAGGTGTTCTGCATGTCTAGACTTGCATTATTAAATTGACTTATGTTTCATAGTTTACCTTGATTATAAGGCTTATTTTATTTTTATTTTTAAATAGGAATATATTTATGACACTTTAAGATTTGGAAAGATCATGATTGCTGCATTCATTAAGGTGAGTGTCTTATGCTGTCCCCAAAGAAGTAATACCAGTTCTTTCTCTGATTTTGTTGTTGGTGCTTCTTGAGATGCTTCATTTGAGTCATAATGTTAGAATGCTGAGAAATAAGAAGATATTCAGGGCATTACATTTTTTAAGACCTGTTGTACAAATCTTGAAGCACAGGAAATGATTCCTTGAAAATGGTGTGGGTTCTCAAAATCTCTAGGAAGCTGAAATGTGGTGTAGCGTCCAGTATCAAGTGCTACATCTGCATTGTTTGCTGTGCAGAAGTTATTAATAAACTTCCTGGGTGTCCTGGTTTGGGCCAGGATAAAGGTGATTTTTCTGTCTTGTACTTGCTTTTTGCTAAGTCTCTTGTAGGTAGTTGCACTTGCTGAAATTAACAGCAAGTTTCTCAAACAGAGTATTCCATCCCATATACGTCATCCTCAGTATAATTTGTGTTATACCTTGACACTGGGTTTCGTTTTTATTTTTGAAATTTTAATGGTGAGGAAAATTCTAGGGTCCAGGAGACAAAGTAAGTAGTTAGTATTACTCAGATAATCAAAATGAGAGCTCAGGAGGAGAAAGGAAAAACATTATGCTTCTAAGCTTTGATTTAGAAAGCAGGTCATAGCTTTCAATAGTATTTTTTGGTGCTCTCCTTTCTCACAGGCTGATCCTATTCTAATCTCTGTTTGAGAAGTTGAACACTTGGCATCAGAGGTACTGACTTACGCACATTTGTGTTTGTGTGAGAAGCTGATGACAAAAAAAGCTTATTACAGCACAGGTGGGATGTGTAGTGGTTTAAGAAAGCAAAATTGATGGTCAGAATTATGGAAACATTTTGAAAGTAGAGTTGATGTCTAGAGGAGTAAAAATAGGAAATGGCTGAGAGTTGAAAAGAGAATGGTGGAGGCATGTTATAAGGGGAAAAAAAATTAACCCAAGTGGTTCTGTTATACATAATCTGATGATGGGACACTATTGGCTCAAGGCAGGAAAGACAAGAAGAGCAGTTCTGGACAGTACTGTAATATTCCAATACAGTTAAAGTTGTAATGGAGATATTGAGGATTAATGCTATACTATCTGATTAGTCTAAATGATTGAAAAAAACCCTAGTTTTTCTGTGGCTACCAAGTGTGAATAGGTTCTTAAAGCTTACAGTGTTCTCTTTTCAATACTGCAGGTGTGACTTCAGTTCTCTGCAGAAAGTGATCTTAGTTGGGATCCTGTAATACAGGTGTGTTCTTTAAAGCAGGTTGATTTTTTTTTTTTTGTTTTTTTTTTTTTTGTTTTAATTTTTTTATATTTGAAATCTTCTATGCTTAGAGTAGGTGAATCTCGCTATGGAGGGGAATGTTGTCTTGAGTTCTATGTACTTTCTCTACTGATCAACTTAAACTTCCTCCTGTGGAAAAGACCACCTTGACGTGCCATATGTGCATGAGCTCTTTTAGTTCTATGGAATTTGGGCATACTTAGTCATTTGTACATTTCCTCTGGCAAATAACAGTAGACTAGACTGCCATTAATTCTACTGAAACTGATAAAATGCCTGATTTGGATGACCTGTATTTGGTTTCCGACATAAATCCTTTTGGCTTAGATTTGTTATAGCTTTCAGTTAAATTGTAGAAAGGCTAATGAGAATTTTTAGAAGTTTACAAGGACTGCTTTTTTTAACGTCTCCCTAAGTGCATTAAGTAGATGAAGTCAATATTGCTGCTACTGCAGTTGTTCTCTTCAAACTTAGACTTTGTTTAACCTTTTTAATTTGTTTATCTATAAAAATGTCAGGATGGAAGTCATCAAACTAGTGAAGTCCTATGTCACTTCATAAATAGCTAGGAAATACCTTGTGGTTAATTTCTTGTAGATCATGATTAATACAGATATAAATTTAACTCCATTAAGGAAATAGAGATTAGAGGGAGATGAGTTCATGTTCTTTAAAGGAGAATTTAACTAGTGCTGAAAGTCATTCCACATTTTCAGCACTCGAGGTAAAAATTGCAAAATATGCAAGTAGTTCCAGATAAGGTAATATCTAATACTTCTCAAGGACAGAGTTCATAATTCAAAACCCATTTTAACAATTTATCATAAAGACAGAAGTACGGCATCTAAAGATCCAATTTGTATCATAAACTGAGACTTGTGGAACTTGTATTGGCATTGCAGCATTATACAGAATGGAATGTTGTGAATAAATTCTTCCTTAAGTCTGGCCAACACAAATGTACTTTTAACAGTTGGTAGACATGCAGCATGTTAAATTAAGGCATGTTAACATGGGCTGTCTTCCAGAATGGTTAGCTTGGGATCCGAGCACTGTTCCAAATTTTTGCTCCAAACATTCGTTCTACATATCCAAATGAAACACTAAAAGTGATGTAATTGTTGCCACAGAAATGTTTATTTTCTGAAATTCTGATTACTATTTTATTTTTTTTTTTTAATTCTAGTATTTCTTTGTGTTACATGGCAGTGGCATGTACCAAGAGACATAGTTTCCTAGATTTATTAAGAGTTGTCAGATTTTCTTTTTCCTGCTGAAATTCCCAGTGTTTTTCTTAGGAAGAATAATAGCGTGGATGGACTCTGTTAGTAGAGACTTCTGAACGTAAGGACAAACTTCTTAAGTTTTATTTTATTTTTAATTGTGAGGTTGTATAGGTTGCCCAGAGTGGCTGTGTAACCTTCATCCTTGGAGATAGTAAAGAGGCATTTGGAGATGTTTCTGGGTCTACAGCCTGCTTTAGGTGACCCTACCTGAACAGGAGGCTGGGCAGGATGACTTCTGGAGGTCCTTTTTGATCTCTGCTATTCTGTGTTAGTAAACTGCAGTTTTGTAGCTTGCTCTTTAAAGCTCATACCAAGCCTACAGTTATGTAAATGAGTCTAGATCAGGTGTTAAAATGGTATCTAGCCCAATTTCCTTAGTTTTTTAAGCTCCTATGTAGTGTATCAGGCATTTTACTCTACTATCTATAGGAGCTGTTGGCCCTTTATTTTTAGTGGCTCTGTCAGCCCGTGCAGAATATGTACACATACTATGCATATACGTATTACAAAACCGTGCCAGTAGTGAATTGAAAGGGTTATTTTATCTAGGGTAGAAGTTTCTGTAAGCTCTGTAAGACTTTACATTAGACCAAATGTATTTAAAATGCAATTTCGTGTCTTGATTCCTGTACTGGGTGACTGTTTCATAGTTAACCAACATTTATCTGCATAGGCATGGCATAGCTGTGAACATCTGTGGTATCTGTTTGAAGAGGACACTGTTGGGGGGCCCAGGTATTTCTTTTATATTTTATAGTTGTAGAGGTGTCCGGACTCTGTAATGGTCAAAGAATTCCCGTAGAAGAGGATGAGACAAGAATTAAAGGCATGTGGGAGACTTTGGACCTAGGCACTTCATGCTTTTGATGCTAGCTGGAAGGGAGCTTGATAAACACTTTAACCAACTTTTCATAGAAAAAACAGGTAAGAAACATACATAATTGTTATGATTATGTTAGTAGAAAGATGATTTCCCACCCCACCTGGAAGTAATGCAGAAAATACATTGTTCTGTGTTTGGTTTATCCTAACACTGTGATTTCAGTCATATATATATATAATAATTCAGCGTTATTTTGTGGGTGTAAACTGGAAGCTACCTTATTTGAAGCTAGAATGTTTTAGCTAAAAATGATACATATTCTTAAATTCAGGTTTTGAGTTTCTTTACTGAGGAAACTCTGGTTGGAGGCATCCTTGCTATGGATTCAGGGGACCTGGCCTGGTGCTTGTGCTGACCTCTTCTTCTATAGGTGCTACTATAAATTCAGGGTGGCTCTTGGGTTGTTCTGGGCCAAGGCTGCATCTTGATCTGTTCCTCTATTGTAAAGTGGTAGCTGCAAGCAGTGGTTAATTAGGATCACCTTCATAAATATACTATTAACTTTTATTTAAATATCACCCCTGTGTTCTAGATTCTCTTGAACTGAAAGGTGAATCCTTATCAACAAATCACAAATTGTGTTACTGTGAAATTCACATTTTTATGGAAACACTTGTGATCTTATAGATATCGTTGATAATTTTCTTGCCATATTGTCCTTTCTTAAGACAAAGAGCATAACTTATTTATCATGGTTTGCAGTAGGATGGGGAATCTTAAAATATAAATTTCTTTTGTTTGTTCGAAAAGTCTTGCAGGAAATTGTTAAGCATCTTTTGTTACTTTGTTTTATAGCGAAGTCAGAGAATACTGTCATCTTTTTCTCTCCCTGCCCCTTGCTACAAAGTGTCCTAGTGAAGATACTCTTATTTGTATCAGTCAGTTGCAACAAAAAATGAAGCTCTCAATGTTATTGCTGGTGAAGTTGTACAGATAGACAAGTCACTTCTTGGATTATTGCTTGTTTTTCAAAATTTTTTCCTAATGTTTTGCTACTTCCAAGCATTTAATTATTGTCTAATTACACACAGAGAATGCATTCATTGTAGGTGTTAATTTTCAATTTTCTCTCAAATTTCATGATATGATTAAATGCCTGCCAGTTACTTGTCATACAAATGAGAACTTTTTCCATTTTGCAAAACAATCATCCAGAAGACATGTGGAAACTCTTCTTGTGGTTAAGATCTTCACTAAAACTGAATCCTAACCATTAGGAATGTCTTTGCCCAAAGCATGCCCAAACGTTCACATGTCTAACATGTAATCATGAAGGGTGGTGTATCTCTTGCTTCATTTGTTCATTGGTAGTTTCATATTGGTAGCAAGTGTGGACTCATCTTCAGATACTCTCCTCATATTCAGTTCTTGAATTTGGACTCTGGGTTTTTAATTTTTGTTCTTTAAATGCCAGTACTAGATATGGTAACTTCTGTGTGAAAATAAATCTGGAAAAAACTGTTCTCTGAATGTAGCTAGATCTCTGAAACAAGGTTTTTGAGTTTAAATGTTATAGCTTCAAAATAAATTTGCCTCCTTGGTGTTCTACAGTCCTCCTTAAGGGGGAATTTCAGAAGCATAACACTGTTATTTGTGCATGTTTGTCTCTTCTCCCAAGCAACATGAAATAAGATAAAAGGAAATGGCCTCAAATTGTGCCATGGGAGGTTTAGATTGGATATTGTGAAAAAATTGTTCACCAAAAGGATTGTCAGGCACGGCAACAGGCTGCCCAGGGAAGTGGTTGTGTCACCATTCCTGGAGCTATGTAGATGTAGTTCTCAAGGAGAGGGTTTAGTGGTGGCCTTAGCAGTACCAGGTAAACAGTTGGACTTGATGTCATGTTAAAGGTCTTTTCCAAAAGTTATTTTATGGTTATTTATTTGAACATTTGTCTGTACATACTTCGGAATGTTTTCCTGGGATGCTGAAGTTCCATTGTCTTACTGCAGGATAGAGGAGCTTCTGTAGCAAATAATTAACCAGAAGACATTTTCTGCACATCTAACTTGGTGTATTAATGCCAATATTTATCCGTAGTAGTCAATGGAAGTATGTTGCCTTTTACATGGGCTGCATCAAGATCTTAGAGTTCTAATCTTTGCCTGAGTGACTTAAGGACGTTTTTTCTTTCTAGAAGAGTAGAACATTTTTGTGAACCAGTTGCCTTAAAATCAAGCTTAAGTGGTGCCAATTCAAGATTTTAAAAGTTTTTATTTAGAGTCAACATAGGCAAACTGCCTTAAAAGTTTACAAAAGTGTAGCAGGAAATATCAAAAAATAGAGATTCTATTGCCACATGGCTGTCTGCTCTTGCTTAATGAACTTGGTATGAGGTGCAGTTACCATCCTTCAACTGTGGTAACAGGAGACAATCTCAGACTGGCAAAGTGTGCAGACTATTACCTTTTCATTCTTATTCAGTTATTGATTGGAAATTTATTCAAGCATGTAAGTGGAATGAATATGTGCAATTTATTATGGACTTTTGCCTGAGATTAGTTTTAATGTTAATTAATCTCTGGGATGACTGACCCTCTGTGCTCCTGAAGTGTTTGTGCAGTGCTTGCACATGAATGCAGATGTTCCACTTAATGTTGTCTTCTTTTTGAGAGGAAAGTCTAGCCAGACGCATCAGATGCATCTGATCTAAAATTATAGGCACAGAGGATGGTGTAGGGTAATTGCCAGTCTGTTCTTTTTTTCAGTTATTCTCATGTCTTTGTAGAAAATACATCCAAACGTGGCATAAAGGAAAATTGCTACTTCTGTGTGTCTTGGCTTTTTTGTATATTATACAAGCTCTTGTTATAGAAACATTCCTCTTCCATTTGTCCCCTAAGTTGTTGGAAGTCTATCATAGTCTTTTTCTTGCTCCTTTCTATTTATTCTTCCTGGATTCTTTACTCTGGTATCTGCCTTTTGGCAATAAGACTTTTTTGAGATTTTGAAACAACAGAAATTTTATTTAAGGCTGACTTTCAGTGACATTCAACACCATTCTACATCAGAGTTGAGCCAATTCTTGTCAAAAGATACCTTTATAAAGATCAGGCTTCTGTCTTCTCCATTAGTGGGATACTCATTTTTGTTTCTGACACCATTGTCCTTGGGCTCCAAATCGTTACCACTGTAATGTAGTTAGATAGGAACAGCAGAAATACTTACTGTGGACAAAGCTGCAGAAGTTCTGGCATGTTGCTAGAGACAGAAGTAACACGATTTAAATGTTTCCTGACACAAGTTTGTGCCAGGTATCAGGAGGAATAAAATTCACATGCTATCTCCTATGGACTAGTAGCTCTTTCCTTTCTGTTGATGATTTTTGTAGTTTGAATGCATTGCTTAAAATAAGAATATTTTTTAAAATCTTACCTGTAGTTGAATTACTGTTGATTTATTCAAGGAGGCACAGGAAATTCTGCAGAAGTGATTGGAGAGCTTATATATATATTTGGAGTGATTCGAGAGCTTATATATATATTTGGAGTGATTCTTTCCCACCAAAGGAAGTACTATTGAAGTTTCTTCCAAATACCTGGCAGAAGCTGGCCTGAGTGTCAGAAAAGATGGGAGGGGATGAGACAACAGATAATATTTGGAGGTGGAAAAAAAAAACTCATCAGTGGTTTAACAGCTCAGAATTTCAGACTTTCAGACTTAACGTGCTAAGTATGGCACAATTTCATTGACTTTTAACCTTCCAAAGATTACAGAAAAGACATTGGGGAAATAATTTTCCAAGGAAAGTTGTTCCAAATAAAATTTGCGTACAACTCTTGAGGCTGAAAATGCTGTGGTACGGGTGATACCATTTGGCTCCAGAAATGGAGAGAAGCTTTTTGTGCTTGAAGGCTTAAGTACAAAATGTTTGCATTCAGAGTAGGAAAGTTGTGGTGGAATCATTGCCCTTCCCATAAATAACACAATTATTCTCATACATGTATTACTGCTTGTTTTAAAAATAATTATGGGCTAATTATTTTTAGAGGATTTAGGGTGATAGGACGCGTTTGTCTTCTAGCAGTTCATGTTTATGAACCTATTGATAGTGATTTAAGTAGTTTTCAGTAAGTAATTTAAGCAGCCCAAAGCTATCTTTTTTTTTATATACATACTTTTTTTTCCTACCTCTAAAGAAATAGTGTAGTTTATTGGCAGATAACGTCATTTTGGTTATGGCAGTGTGTTTCTGAAGCTTTTTCTCAGTATCATTCAGTCAGAAAAATAGAAGGTGATCCCACTCTAGACAGAGAATATAGTATGAGTAATGTTTAAGCTCACTTTAAGATCCTGCATGTCAAATTTCCTGAAAATGGGATGCTGTGGCTTTTTTTTTTTTTTCCAGAGGCTTAATTTTAATCATGATGAGCTTCATCTGTATAGCTTTGATGTGCATAAAGCATTTGCTAGAAGGGGACAAAATGCTGTAGATGATCTCTAAGGTTACTTTTAGTCTTCACAGGGAAGGTAAAAAGTCCTCCCATTACTAGCTGAGTAGCTTGCTGTATTTTGGAGTACCTTTACTTGCTGAATCCTCTAGAACTTCACAGTCTGTGTTCTCTGTCAAATAATAGTACAGCTGACACATTGGAAGTGGCTTCTTGAGAGTGGGTTCACTTACTTAACCAGAGAGATGCTCTTATTTCTGTGATACTTGAAGTAGTGCTAAGAGCATTTCCTGGGTGAGGATAGATGAGCACATGTATAAAAAACACTCTGTACTTCTATAGTAACAGGAGGTTTGTCTCATGCTGTTCAAATGGGTATTCCCAGTGCTGCTGTCTATACTCACTCTCTTTGAGTTCTTTGTTTTCAGGCACTCAGCCCAAATGAGTGCCCAGCCCTGCATTGTTAAGCACTGGCTGGGGTAGACATTCATTAAAATGTCTTACCTTAGTAAGGCAAGTTCAAGTGGGAGCTCTATCTACCAGAGAGATTAAATCAGAGATGAACTGTCTGATGTAGTTAAACATTGTGTGCCATTGTGAAAAAACAGGAGTTTCATCTAAGAGAAAATGTTCATTTATTGCATGTTCCAGTTATGTAGATTTTAAGACAAAAGTTTCTATTTAGTCTAGAAAACACTAATAGAGTCATTAAAGTGTGATTTACTGCCTGTATACTACTGTTCAATGAAATGACATAACAGGGTATCTAGGCTGGATTAGAGCACCTGAATTGAATACATGCAGAAGTAAAATGTCAGTCTATTTTACTCTACCCAAGGGGGCTTTTGTATCATTATCTGTAATGAAGTACTAGTGAATAATCGTGTAAAACAATCAAACAAATATATATATTATAATATATATATTATATAATATATATAATTATATAATATTATATAATATATATAATATATATATATATATATAATATTATATATATATTAATATATATTATATATATAATATATATATATTATTCATTTATACTTCTATACCATTACTGATAGCTTAAATGAATGTCCTTAAACTACACTTCTTTCACAGGGAAGCAGGTATCTTGTGTATTACTTTGGCCAAACAAGGAGAAAGTAGTATTTTCTTCTGAAATACTCAAAGTAAATGTAAAATGTCTGGAAAAACAGAAATTAGGAGGGTAAGAAAATAGTTGAAATTTTTTTGTTTGGTGTGGTTTGTTTTTGGTGTTTTTTGCATTTTGTTTTTTTTTAGGGTGGTGGTTTTTTTTTGGTTTTTTTTTTTTTTTTTTTTGAGGGAGAGGAGAGTTAAATCATATTACATTTTAAATAAATGTTAAGTTATAGAATTTCTAAAAATAAATGTGTTTAAAAGGAGGCTGCTGCTGTTGATAATAGCAAAACTTAGCTGCAGATTTTTTCATGGGCTTTTTTATTCCAGAGGTTTATTAGTCAACAGCTGTTATCTTGCCCAGAGGTGGAAGGACCCCTTTTTTCTGCTGATGAATTACATTGTTTGGAGAATCTTAGTTCATTAGTATTGTTGAATCTTAGTTCAACAAGTATTGTTGTCTCTGTGGGTTGCTTAAATAGACAAGGAAATGAGTCAGATGAAATATCTTTATTGATAAAGCTGAACTGCTCAATATTACTTCTCCTTCAATAGCTTTTCAATATTAGTGTGTTCTTAATTCGTTATACACTGATTGTTGAGCTTGGTGCGTTAGAATTGGATTTAAGAGCAGGGATTTTTTTTTTTTGTTCTACATTTACATTTCTAAACAATGCAGAAATCCCGCTCCCTCCTGATTTAGAGGTAATCAGTATATAAAATTTTGCTCAGGCTTATTTATGTCTTGTTTCTCAGAATTTTCATGGTTGATACCTGCATGGGTTTGTGTACTTGGTTTCCCTGTTACCACTGTATGCCTGTGTGGCACTTATACAAAGAAAGAAATTAAGTATTAGTCAAAATGCAGAACTTATCTTAAGGCAAAACCAAAAAAACCCAACCAAGCACCAAACAAAAAACAGCCAATAAAAAAGCCCAAACTACCTCCAAACCAAGTAAGGAATCCTCTGATGGAGTCTTCGTGGTTTACAAGGGAAACTGGAAGCCAAGGGAATGGTTCACTGAAAATAATAATAGCTACTGTTCAAATCCAGGCAGTAAAATTGTCAAGTATTAAGTAGGAGAATAGAAAATGTGAATATTTATAATTTTAAGGAGTTTTTTATGTTTCTTCTGCATCCTCTTTTTTGGGGGTTTTACTAAAAAATAAATACTTTTTTCCACATTAAAACATGGTTATGTTTGCCTTTGTTTGATTTGTCACTGTTAAAATGCTGAGTATATTAACTATGAGTATCACTTCTCACTTCAGTCAGTGAGAATTCCAGTTTGTCAGCAGACATACAAGAAGATAATTTTTTTTTTTCTTTCCTTTCCTCCTCAGATTTTTGGGTCTGTACTTTCAAACAGAATTTATCCCAAGAGAAAATTCTGAATATGGCTTGAATTTGCTGTTGATCTTGGCAGTGTTTCTAATGACTGTCCCATGGACTCTATCAAGTTCAGAGGGTTCTATGCTAACACTGAAGAGCAGAACTCTGAGCAGCCACCTGGTATCAGTGAAAACATTTCTTCATCATTCTCTTTAAAAGAGCAACAGAAAATGAGTGATTATTCTGGACTTGAAAATAACCATAGCCAGATGATTGCTGAAGATTCAGCAGTTCAGACAAAGCCTGAGCACTCTCATGAAGTCCTTCAAGAAGATATTGAAATGAGCAGTGGATCCAGTGGAAATGACTTCAGTGGAAACGAAACAAATGAAAACTACTCAAGTGGGCATGATTCTCATGGCCATGAATCTGATGAAAATGGGAAAGATTCAGCAATGCTTATGGAATCTTCAGACTGTCATAAAAGGTAGTAGCTAATACTGATTACATTTCACTTTATTGTCACTGAGGGCTTTGTCAGTTTCAAGGTAATTTCTGAATAATAACTGTTTTTATGAAGTTCAGATTGCGGGTTCTTTTCCACTAGTTAATTTGTACTCTCATATGATGTAAATTGTGTAATATAATGTAAAGAGAATATTCAGTAGAGCTCCATGGGGAAGAGCTTAATTCAATTCTTTCTTCTCATAATTGCATATTTAATTGGCCTTATTTGTTTATTTTCTCATTAACAAATTTCTGTAATTGTCCATCAAAAAGTATTGGGCTGTTTTTATGCAACTGTGGTATTTTCATCTTCTAAGTAATAGCTTATTGTACAGAGCATAGCTATGGTAATAAAAACCTTAGACAAACGTGTAATAGCTATATACCAGGTATAAGGTTTTAAAGTTGCTTTTTGTTTGGTTGTTTTTTCCCTAAATTCCCAGTCATTAATAAGAAAATATAAACCTCTTTCTAATATAAACCTCTTTTTATCTTTCCTTATTCCAGTTCAAGCTCAAATGCATTTAGTCTGATAATTGCAAACTCTGAACACAATCAGTCTAGCAGTGGATGCAGGTAAATCAATGTGCATATATTTTCAGTAATTTGCATATTTATGTGATGCTAAATGCTGAAAACTAGTGTTGTGTTCTGGTTTTCTTTTTTGTTTTGGTTAAACCTGGAGTAGTACACAAGAAATCCTATCTTTGATTCTCTTCCTGTCCATAATCAGTAGCATGTCCTATTAACACCTGGCTGAATTAGAGCTTTCTGTTGCTGTTCCATGCAAGTTGTGTGATAGCCTACAATCTTACTTTGAGTTGGTTCCCAAAACTCTGTAATTTTATTTTTGTTGTTCACTTGGACTGTTTCTTCAGGTCTAGTGGGTTTTTTCAGGTTATTTTAATTTCCTGCTCTTCAGAATTTAGTCTGAAGCCCTTGCCTCACAACAACCTAGTAGTATTTTAGCATGAGAATTCACCTATTGAGATGGATGTGTTCTGATGTCCAGCAGCCATATCACCTGCCTCTCCTGTGTTCCATTCATCAGGATTCAAGCCTCCAGTCTGTAAGGATAAACCAACATCAGCTGCAGGAACCCCTCCATATGAACTCTGTTTCTGACCCTGATAGTCTTGGGAAATGTAGTGACATTGCAGGCTCAAATCTGGACACTTCAGAGAGCACTAGCATACTTGTTAAGCTTTTTAACATCAGTTTCTCATCAGGAGATCAAAACCTGATCCTGAGTAGAATGAGGATATCTAGATATAGTGTACTGATGTTAAGACCTCTGCCCACAAGTATTTCCACCTGGTGCAGTTACTAAAGAAGAGGTAAATTAAAATTACCCCTTTGCACCATTTGGAGCTTGATGAACTTGCTGTCCCTGTCTGCCTTGCAGGTACCTGGAGATCTTTTTCTGTGCTGTATTTTCAAGTGAAAATTACATTCTGGAGTTCATGCTTATTAGTATCAAAGATAGAGTAAAGCAAAGGCATTTCTTTATCTTCCTTGACTGTTGATTCTGTTTTCTTCACTGCAAGATTTTGGGGGGTGTTACTTATTACAGTTTTCCTGACAGTCCTTTAAATTAAATTTCATTAGTAGCTCTCTGCACAGAAATAAATAGGAATGCAGATGGTACAGTGTTTTCCCCAGCTGTCAGGTGTAGTGCTAGAGGGTTAGAGATCAAAATCTGCTCATTTTCTGCAAACAGGAGACTGAGGATCTCTAGAGAAAAATCTTTAAAGAGAAGAGTCAAGTAGGCTGATAAGCTATATGTTTATCTTTTATTTGAAGAGTATGGGCCTTTGGACTCAATTTTGGCACCAACCACATATTTAGTTTAGTATCTGTGTAGGTATCTTTCCAGCTCACTGTCTGCATAAAGCAAAATTGAATGCTCCTATCTTACTAGAATTTGTTCTGTCCTCTGCAAGTCAAGCCTTCCCTGTGGTTGGCTACTGTGCCTGATGGTACTAATCTTTGGAACAACATTTTTGAGCTGTTTAACTGATTTTCCATGGAGCCCCATCTTCTGTATTTGCTGCTCTAGGCTACTATGGAAAGATTTCTTCTCTTGCAAAATAGTCTTGACTGTTCTCATGAAACGTTCTCAGAGTTCAAAACCAGCAGTATGCTCAATTGTTTCATAATCTTTTTCCCCCCCTCTTCCTCCCTATTGCCAGCATAGATGTTTTGTCTGCTAACAAGGGCTTTTTTGATTGCATCAGTCCAAACTGTCAAGCCACATTGTAGATGTGATTTTAATGTACAGCATGAACATAATGGTTCCTAAGGGAGTAGTATGCTCTTTTGTCTTATCCCTTGCCATTATTTCTCAGAACAAAATGACCACTGATGCTGTGTTTCTCAATAGTACGTGATGCAGTAAGCAAGAACAATGTGTATTGTCTAGTATAAGCCAGTTTTAGCACTTTCCAAGCCTACTAGGTGAAATACACCAAACACTTGTTAGATGACTGATCTACCTGAAGAACTTTTCAAACTTCCCAGGAAAGTGTTCAGAAATCCTCTTGAAAATTACTTGGAAGCTGAAGACACTTCATTGAGCAGTTCAAACAGGGCAGTGCTGTAGCCAGCCCCATTGTTTCTACAGAGCTTCTTAGGGTAACTATATTTGAGACTCCCAGCCACGACAAATCAGGTGGTAAGAGAAGACCTTCCTTTTGATGTGAAAGAGTTTATTTTCAGGAAGGTTTTAAAAAAAGTTTTAGAATATTTTTGATTGCTGTGACTAATTAGCTTTTAAAATGTATTCCAGTGAGAGATGGTGATTTCTTTTTAACTGTTTCATACCCACCTGACACCCAACTTTGTCATCTTCCCCCTCCCTTCTCTTCCATCCTTTGCTCTTCCTTTTTGATTTTGTCAGCATTTTGTAATACTGGGGAGACATAACAGGAACTGCAAAGGAAGGTGATAATGTTTGTAACATTGGCACTGATAATCTCTGTAGTTCACCCTTCTGCAGTGAGACAGCAGTTCTGAACATGCACCTGAGAAATGTGAATGAAATTTCTGTCTCCAGCCTCCTCTGATTCTTTACTTTACATATTCAGTCAAGTTTCTTTATCTTATGTATTGCCATGCTTAATGGGGATACTTTTTTCCAAGGATTTCTCCATTTGTTATGTTAACTTGATGCTCTCCTACTGCCATTCCCTTTTCAGGGACCTCTCTTATGAGAACCTGCTCCAACAGGAGGTGAAGAGTTGAATGGACCTCCTGCTTCTCTCCTTTGAAGTCCATGAACATTTCTATGAGTTTGAATTTGAAAGGAACTAAGGAAAATACCACTAAAAAGGGAGGAGGGAGACTGGCAAAAAAAAAAAAAAATCTTTTGTGCTTGGGTATAAGTACTGTTGCACATAAAAAGTACATTTTACAATAAGACTTAAGGTGGTGGTAAAACTTTTAATTTTAAATTATTATAGCTAATTATAGATTTGTTGTATGTTCCTAATGTTGATACTAAGTACTAGAAAAGTTGTATTTGAGCTTCTATGAGGATGTGTTACCTCAAGCGTGAACCTGACATTTTATTTTTTGTTTTTAATCTTACAGTAGTGAACAGTCTACTAAAGCCAAAACACAAAAGGAATTGCTAAAAACATTACAAGAACTGAAAGCTCACCTCCCTTCTGAAAAGAGAATTAAAGGCAAATCTAGTGTCTTAACAACATTGAAATACGCCCTTAGAAGCATTAAACAAGTGAAAGGTAACCTGAGTATGATACTACCTAGATAATGCCAACCTGGATAAAATTAAAATTCTAAATAGGAATTTTTAGTTGTGGCTCTCTGTGTAAAGCTAAGTTTATTATGTTTGAAAACCTCTCTAAACAGATGTTTTCATGGTGTTATATGTTGGCTCTGTTAACTTGTGCTCCTTTGGGAGCTAAAATAGCTCTTCTAGATGTTTGATATTTTACTAGGTTTTGTGGGGTCTGGAGTTTTTTTAGTTAGAAAATTTAGTTTAAAACAGTTTTCAATTTCATACAATTTCAAACAGGCTAAAATAATATGATCATGAATATTTGGGTGTATTAAGACGAGCAAATTTATCTGGGTTACTGATGAGGAAGCCCCATTGAGAAAAAACTAATTTGGAGAAGTACCTAGATTTTCCACCTGCCTGTTCTGTGCTTATGCCAAAAAAATATTTCAGCTGTTTTCTGCTTCCAGGCTGAATGTTCATCAATGAGATTTGAAATTCTGAATATAAATTGTTTAATGTTCCCATACAGCTAATGAGGAGTACTATCAGTTGTTGATGATTAATGAATCCCAGCCTGCTGGACTCAATGTGTCATCTTACACAGTGGAAGAAGTTGAGACTATAACCTCAGAATACATCATGAAAAATGCAGTGAGTATGGTGATCCAAGTCTACAGTGTGTATTGAAAATGTTTTCTAGAACTTGAATTTTTAGGCATGCCTCCCTTTTTTACCAGGTAAGAGTTGGTAGCTAGGCCAGTCATCTACAGAGTCTGGCTTTTGCCTTCGAGGAGATGTTTAGTAGAAACTTCAAGCCTTCCTAGTTTTCCCCATTCTAAGTGTTTATGCATATATTATGGAGTCTTAAAAAAAAAATTGCATATAAATTTATTAGGCTACCTTCCACTATTTATTTTTTTCCTGAAGCTTCTTCCTGAATCTGTAATTTTCTGAATTTAATAAAATTATGGTACAATGGGGGTTGTGTTCTCTAGCTTGAAGTGTGTGGGTTTTATTTTATTTATGAAAAGGTTGCCCAGAAGGTGAAATAAATACTAAGTCTGGAGTACAACAGAGAACTTGAGCCAAATAACATGAACAGTTTTCAATTGATTTGAAGGACCTGGGTTTGTGAATCCAGTGTTCTGACAACAGCTCTTAAGTTGGTGTGTAGTGTTAAGTGGATAGAGCACTAATGGCTATGATACAGGAAGCTTCTCTGTGACAAGAAGAAAAATGGTGCAAAGCTAAAATTTGTCTGTGTGGCTGTGTAGGACTTTTTTTCTAGGTGTCCACTCATTTTGTCAAGCGGTTTATAGCACTTCTTTCATTTTGCAGTGGGTGGACAGAACATAAACAGCCTTTTACAAAATAGCTGAGTTTTATAAACACAAAATGTGCTGTAAGAAGCACAAGTAAATGTGCAGTTTTATTGCTGGAAGCTCTTAAATTTTTAAATTGTAAATTAATTCTGCATCATAAATCTTTTTAGCAGTTTGACTTTATTGCTCCCTAAGAAGTGATTTTAAACTATTTCCTTAAGTTTTACTTTGAACTTATCACTGCTTTGTATCTGAAGTATTTTTCCAAGAAATACATACTGGATGGAAGAATGTTTAAACTGTCTAAATAATTTGATATTTTTGTTCTTAGGATACATTTGCTGTCGCTGTTTCTTTGATTACTGGAAAAATTTTGTACATCTCTGATCAAGCTGCTTCTATTCTCCACTGTAAGAGGGGTTATTTTAAAAATGCCAAATTTGTGGAGCTCTTGGCACCTCAGGATGTCAGTGTGTTCTACACATCTACTAGCCCATACAGATTACCATCATGGAATATTTACAACAGAGCAGGCAAGTGGTCTCATCAGCAGATATTTCTCTGATCTTTGAGTCATGCAAATGCATATACCTGGTCTGATTTTTAGTTTCTTTCTATCCTCCATCACTTTTTGAGGGTATAACACATATGTATTATTAGAATGTCTCTGAACAATACTAGATGTACAAAACACTTCTGTAAATCAGCAAGGCTTGTCCATGGGCTGGAAGTCTTCTGAATGCCATTGTTTACTGGCCCCTTTCATCCAGATGGTGAATGAAAACAAAGTAGGTATTAATGTTGAATGAAAGGTTTAATTTCCACTTCAACTGTGGCCATTTGATTGCCAGTAAATCTTTAAGTTTTTTACAGATATAAGAGGTGTAATGTTCTGCTTCCTTCCTTTTGAAATGGTTATGATTTGAATACTGGAAACCTTGATTACAGTGTAGAAAGATGTATTTCAGCTACCATCACTGTGTATTCACCAAGTCTAATCATTTCTCTTCTTTTAGCCTTGGAAAAATGGTGGTAGGCATGCTAATGGGGAAGGATCAGATGTCTTGGAGCACTTTGATTGTGCTATGATTGTTTTACTGGTGTAGCTACAGCTGTCAGGAATTTGAGAAATCATTGCCAACTGTTTCAACCAAACACTTTGAATTTCCAGGTCTGCTCTAAATGTTTGAAGTTACAGTTTTGAACTTACAGTCCATTGGCATATATTAAGTCTAATAATTGAAGTTGGAATGTGAACCATATTTAATCTGAAGAAACAAGTAGCAATAAATATATACAAAGTAATGCATACATAAAACAGGTCAAAAGGGACTTTGTGAGGTCTCTAGGCCTCTTTGGCCAAGGTCTCTTTGGCTCAAAACAGGGTCACTGTTGAATTCTGGCTATGTGATCCTAATTTCACATACTATTTAGTTATACAAATCTTTTTCTAAAACATGTTCTGTAGTTTTATTATGTTCGTGTATACCTTCAAATGTGAAAAGATGCAGTAAGTGGAGCTATGCACACTTACTCATGTATTAGCTGCCATATACTGTAATATCCCAAAGTACATCACACTGAAGCCTTTGAAAGACCAGAGTTTACCTTGAAAATCAGTCTGAGGCAACTCTAGAAAAGAAGGGAAATAGGCTTAAAAGTTGAGAGGAAGGCTTCATGAGAAATACTTTCTGGGGGAGAGGAGCAGGTAGGAGGATTTGCCAAGTAGTTTTGATGATATAGCTCTCCTAGTGCCTTTCTAGGAAAAAAGTCTGATTTTAAAACCAAGATAATAAAACATTTTTGGTCAACACTAAGTAGAGTGGAAAAGTTGATAAGAATAAACAGCTCAAGCTGGAGAACTATTTAAGAAACTTAAGGAAAATTCTTGATTTAAATATTATACTCTTGTAATAATTTTAACTTGTTATGAATTATGTTTAATATTTCTAGAGTCTTCCACCCAAGATTGCATGGAAGAGAAATCCTTTTTCTGTCGCATCAGGTAAGAAAACAATATTATAGAACTTTGTTTTATATTATGAAATCATGTATAACAAAAGTGTTTGGCTTTTATAAGAACCATATGGTATGCAAGTTTCTTACCTTCCATAACGTGAACATAAGGCAAAACATATGCAAGTCTTCTAGTTCATTAAACTTCTAGAAGCTACAGAGAAAACTGCTAAATGATTTCAGGAAGTTTCATCTTAGAAGTTAATCAGTGTGGATATTGACCTTTGCACTTGACAGGAGGCTTATCTGGTATCTCCTACTGCTATGGCAAGTCATTAGGTTAATTGATCTGTTCTGTTCAGTACCTGCTACAGTCTTTTTCATTCTAGAAACTAATTCTAAATTCATCTCAAGTGTTCTGTAGAGTAAGAGACATGGGGGTAATTTGACTTGTCTGGTTTGCCGTTACTAGGTGACAGTTCCTTTGGTTTTGCTTTCCTTCCTTTTTTTTTTTCTGCCCCCAGACCCTTTAGCTGTTTTTTTTTAGGAAATGGTTCTGACTTAGCCCATATTCTTCCTTGTGCAGTTTGTTTTACTGTTGCCTCTCTGGTAGCATTTCCAAAAACAAAAATGGTGGTTCCTATTACTTAATTAGTTCTGTAGTAAATGAATTATTGTTAAACTACAAGTAAACTTCAAACAAATTGGAGACAATGCACTTCTCCAGAGCTTTGGATTGGATGTACTGTAAAGGTACTGCTGGTGTTATTGTAGGTGTTTTTGTCCAACATTGTTTCCAAAAGTACTAGTTTTATTCATCCATCCTGTTAAAACCTCTTACATTTGAAATATATTTTTGTCACACTATCAGTAGTTATTTTCATTACTGTGCATTGGATTTTTTTAACTAAAGACCTATTACTAATCATTCTTTCCAAATCAGGATAAAAATTAAGTAAAAGGCAATTTTTCCATCGAGTTTCAATTTAAAGGTATTTATTTCAGGGAGTAAAGAGGCCAGCATACCCTTTATTGCAGTCAGTAAGCAAAAGATGCCATCAGAGTTAGGTTCACCTCAACCAAAAATTCAGAAAGTTATGTTCTTAGGTGCTATTTTAGGACATGCAGTCCTTGAGTCATGAGGAAATCAGAATAGATAAATTAGAAGGTTTTTTAGCGTAAGATGAACCTACTGAAATAATTAACTCTGCTTAATTATCAGTTCAGGGAAGGAGCGTGAAACTGAGATTTGCTATCACCCATTTCGGATGACTCCCTACCTTATCAAAGTGCAAGACCCAGAAATAGCAGAGGAGCAGCTGTGCTGTGTGTTGCTTGCAGAAAAAGTACATTCTGGTTATGAAGGTAATCCTTTCAGTGCACAAAGATGAGTCTGGTTTCTTACTTTCAAGAACTGTTCTGTGTTCCACTACTCCATGCAGTGTAGCCCAACTGAATGTCAGCCTAACCAAGCCAGTTACATGAGTTACTGGCAGTCATCTCAAGCTTTATTAAAGTGAAAGATAATTGATTCTGTTCTCTGCCCTTGCTTAGAGGCTGTGAACTAGCAGCTGCCTTTCTGCATACTCTCAGACAGGCTTTTTTACTTTACTTAGTATTTAATAGAAACATAGAGCTTGAAGTATTTTATGTGTTGGGAAAAAAACCCTACTTGTTAATCTGCTTTTATTTTTTTTCTCAGCCCCCAGAATTCCTCCTGACAAAAGAATTTTTACCACTACACACACACCGACGTGTTTGTTCCAGGATGTTGATGAAAGGTAACTTACAGCAATGTTTTTTCAATTTCCTGGTAAGAAAGCTAACTCTCCAGGTATCTTCTGTTCAGGTGGTGAGAGTAATTAAGATGTCTGTGTGGGGTTATAAAAATGTGAGTACTGAAGAGTGTTAAACACAAGCCAAAGTACATCCCCCTAATTTTCACTAAGCATAAAGACACTGTGGTATTCAAGTGGCAAGCTGTTTGCCTGCTAACTTGACTGTTCATTTTCCTTCTATTTGGGACAAATTTGGACAGAAATTTAATGAATAAAGACCACAGTCAGGAAAATTCCTGTGCTAACACATTACCTGTGGGAGGTTTTTGCAGAATTTCAGAATCACGGAGGTTGGAAGAGACTTCTGTAGATCTAGTGCAAGCCTAAAGTGGGTTGACCAAGAGCAGGTGGCACAGAGTGGCATACAGGCAGGTCTTGCATGTCTCCAGAGAAGGAGCCTTTTCCTCTCAGATCTAAACAGTCGCAGCTCAGCCTTTCCTCATACGAGAGATGCTCCAGTCTCCTCATCATCCTCTTAGCTCTCTGCTGGACTTGCCAGTAGTTCCTTGTCTTTCTTCAACCGGGGAGTCCAGAACCAGACGCAGTACTCCAGGTGTGGCCTTGCCAGGGCAGAGTAGAGGGCAATTATGACCTCCGTTGACCTGCTGCCCACACACTTCTTAATATGCCCCCTCTTGGCCACAAGGGCACATTGCTGGCTCGTGGTGAAGTTGTCCACCAGGACTCTCAAGTCTCTTCTCCCCAGAGCTGCTTTTCAGCAGCTCAGCCCCTAACCTGTGCTGATGCATGGGTTTATTCCTATAACAACCTGCAGTTGTCCTCATTGAACTTAAGGAGTTTGCTTTCTTCCCAGCACTTCAGCTTGTCCAGGTCTTGCTGAGTGGCAGTGTAGGGTTTTTTGGTTTTACATTCTATTCAATTAATAACAAACAACATGGTACTGTCATCTCATCACAAGTCTGCTGGCCCAGATACAATTAGATGTGTATTTTAAATGCAACATTAAGCTTAAAAAAATAATTCAAACAAAATAATCTGTATTCGCAGTTCAAACTACAGTCTTTGTAGTTCTTGCTGTAATTGTCTGTACAAAACTGTTCAACTTTTACTAGGTGAAGGCTTCACACTGCTTTGACAATCATGGAAGCTCATTAAAGTATTCACATATTGCAGAACCAATACACTGCCTGTGATCTTAAGACATACACATTCTATAAAGCACAAACTATTCTTGTTGCTGCTCCTCAGCAGCCATTCTTATGCCATTTGGATTCATAAAATGTGTTTATTAACTAAAACTCAGAATTATTGAGTTATTAGTTATGAGGAAGCATAATGACATTGAGGTACTGGGTCTGGTAGACAAAAAATGAAGTATTTTCAAATACAGAAGTGCTGGTTGGAAGGGACTGCTGAAGGCCTCTGTTCCATCCTTTTATGTCAAGTGAAACTGTTGCCCAGTTTTAGGTTAGGTCAACTGTGACCTTGTCTCAGTAATGCCAGAAAACCTCCAAGGGCAGATATTTCACAATCTGTAGGAGAATCTGTTCCTGTGTTGAACTACTCAGTTTGCTGAAGACTTTTCCTAACATTCAGCATAAGTTTTCCAGACTGCAATCTGGGGCCATTGCCTACGGTTTTACTGTCTAACAACACCAAGAAGATTTAACTCTTATGTTTCTAGCTCCTCTTTCCAGTAGCTGTAGGAGGTTCTTGGATCATCTTTAGCCTCCTCTTTAGTGTAACAGGCAAGTCTGCCTCGATCCCTCATGACATGCTTAGTCTTACATTCTAGATCCCTGAGTCTTCCAGTGATCTTCCAGTGATTTTCCAGTATAAAAAATATGGAGGTTTTTTAATGCATAAAAGGGAACAAATTTGCATCTTTCTTTATAACTAAGTTCATAAAAGTTTAAAATTTTATACTTTTTAGGGTAGGCATTCTGTCACAGCACAAGCAAGTGCAGTGTGCTGGGCTTTCGTAAAGCAAGTGGCAAAGAATAGAAACAGTGCTAACAAAAACCTTTCTTCTACTTATTACAGTGATATTTGATGAAGTTGAAACTGAAGTAATTCACAATTGATTGGTATTTTAAATTCCTCTAGTGGCATAACTTTTATGTGCTTAGAATTTGGCAGTGTTTTTAAATGTCAATGTGTCAAAGTGGCTTGGCAGGAGTTTCATGCCAGTTTCAGCTTGATAAAGCTGATGTTTTAAGATCATCTTACTAGCTTTTAAGACTTACTATTTAACTAATTCTTTCAATAATAAGGCAGTTCCTATCCTCGTTTTCTTGTCTCAGCCCTTTTACCAGAACAGGGGTGTTTGTTTTGGGGAACTGTTTTAATTTTAGTGGTTACTGGGAGTGCAGTGTTGGAGGCAGTTGTCCCATAATGCTTTTGAGTTCCAGTACCACACAAATCCTGTGTCTTTGGCACACTGTGATTAAAGTCTTCATTAAAGCTGTTCAGATAGCTGAGTAACTTTCTTTTCCTGGGCCTTCGGCAGTGAAAGGGGCTGAGGGGAGGTGTAAGGTACTTTGGTTTTACAAGATTGCTTCTTGGCATCTGACACCTTCTTAAACATAACTGATTAGTATTGACATAATGCATTGGGGCTTTTTCCAAACCATATTTTTGACAGTTGGTTTTCAGGATAAGGTCTAAACTGATATCTGTGAACTCACTCTGTCTCCTTAAATATGAATGCTTTAAGTGATCAATAAAAATTATTTCATCATGTAAATTAGTCATTTGCATCATAAGTGCTCATTGATAATATGCATGAATTAATAAGAAGATTCTTTTAATTCTCTCATCTAATCAACAGGCTTGCTTCCTTGCAGCTCCCATATGAGCTGAACTTTTAACCTCCCTGTGAGAAAGTTTTCTTGAGATCAAGTCAACCAGGCTGTTGCTAGTTTAGTCTTATTAATCCTGTGATCCTTAGCCTTGGCTCACAGCCTATAGATTAAGGTACTATTTACCTTCATGAGAGTTTTACAAGATTAAACTTTATAAATACCCTTTCAAAATTAGGTTAGGTATTTATTCTCTAGAACTAGGCAGCATAGAAAAACAGAACTGCTGCAGCAGACTCCCTGATTTGGTCTGATCATGTAGTTTTCCTTACGAAGTTACCAAAAAACTCCAAACAACCAGAACCCCACCACCCTGTAAATAAAATCCCCTTTGCTCAAAGAGCACTGCAGCTATTAAGATGAGGCTGCTATTTCCCCAATTTCTCTTTATAGGAAAAAGAGCGAAGAAAAAATGAAAACATTTTAAAGATGAAATATGCATTTATTCTACTTTTTTCTTTTTTTTCTTTCCTCAGAGCAGTACCTCTGTTGGGATACCTACCTCAGGATTTAATAGGAACACCAGTCTTGGTGCATCTTCACCCAAATGACAGACCTTTAATGCTAGCAATTCACAGAAAAAGTATGTAAGCTCCTACTGTGACAGAAATAGAATTTTTTTTTCTAAAACTTAGTAGCAGTTTCTGCAAAGACCTCACAGCAAGTAGTGAGTGTAAATTAATTGTAGCTATGAATATTTCTGCAAGTAAATACTCAATCTTTTACAATTTGATTACTAATGCAAATAGCTGAAAATTAGAAATCGCTTAGTTTCATCTTTGATGTGAGGTATGTGTCTGCTGTAAACAAGCTGACTGTAAATATTTCATGCTTAATGAATTTTTTGTGAGAATGCTGTGACAGAAGTTGTCATACTTAAAATTGAAGTCTTCCCAGAAGATAAAAGCCAATGTTATTTTGTTAAACTTATAAAATGTAGCTTGTGTTCTGAAGGTTATTTTCTTGACATAGTCCACTAAATTTTGAAAGTGTGCCTCTTATGGCAGCCCAGCATTTCTAAATATGCATATGTGTCTGGAATGAGTGCCTTCAAATAATTTTGCCCTCATTTGCAATTGATTAAGTATAATTGTGAAAATTAATCTGAAATTTCTTTTTGAACCATTCATTACAGTACTTCAGTATGGAGGACAGCCTTTTGACTATTCACCCATCAGGTTTTGCACTAGAAATGGAGATTACATAACCATGGACACCAGCTGGTCCAGTTTCATCAACCCTTGGAGTCGAAAAGTTTCATTTATTATTGGAAGACACAAAGTTAGGACGTAAGTCAATAAACTGTAGTGGCTTTAAGATCTCTCTCTCTCTATTTTATTATAGGGTTTATGCAGTGATCCTTACGAAAGACATAAGGGGTCTTGGGGAGGGGAGTGGAGGGCAAAATCACACATAAAAATTGCTTCCTTTCTAAATTGGGATTTTATGACGTATTAACAGCTATGAAAAGAAATAAGGAGTTCTTTATATTCTGTTAGTATCATCAGGAACTGCTTCAGAAGAGGGAAGTCGTGCTCGGAGTGATCAAGGATATGTATTTTATCAGATTCAAAAGTTTTTAGATGCAATAGAATAAACACCAGGTTCTGTTTTACTATATATAGATGATAACATGAAAATTTGGCCTCTCTTTGATTGAAGTACTTGCATTTGTGATGAGCTGGGATATGTTTGGTTTATGCAGGGGTCCCTTAAATGAAGATGTCTTTGCTGCTCCCAGTTATACAGAAGATAGAATCCTTCATCCCAGTGTTCAGGAAATCACTGAGCAAATCTACCGGCTATTATTGCAGGTACAGCATGTGCTTGAACAGCACTCTCCATTTCCCACTGACAAAGGGGCATTTATCTTTTTGTGACGTTTTGTGTCGCTGTCTACTACTGTACTGTGAGTTCTGTGATTTCTGGCTACAGTCCTGGAAATTACTTACAGTCAATTTACGCATTTCATGCAGCTATAGAGTCCTCAAAAGAAAAAAAGGCAAAAAACAAACTCAAACAAAAGTAACCCACAAATAAAGCCTTTTTTACTGGTAACTGTGTGTGTGTGTGTGTGTGTGTGTGTGTGTGTGTCTGTCTGTCTGTCTGTCTGTCTGTCTAAAATGTATTCTGTTGTTAACAGCCTGTACACAACAGTGGATCCAGTGGCTATGGAAGTCTCGGTAGCAATGGTTCACATGAGCACTTAATGAGTGTGGCATCCTCCAGTGACAGCGCAGGAAATAACAATGAAGATGCTCATAAGGAGAAACCAGTAGGTTTGGTTTTTCTTCTTCAAGGATGTGGCACAAAACAAAGTAGATAAAGAGGGTTTTTTTCACTTGTAACTTAATTTTCAAATTACAGATGGAAGAAAGTATTAAAGAAAAAGTCATCTTTTTTGCTTAACATGGAAAAAAAAAATCTTCCAAGGGGAAAAAACCATTTAGTATAGATGAAGTCTCAGGGTACTGAGGAACAGCTATAGGTGTGAAAGTTGTTGTTTATAAAGATTTTAAAACTGTACGGTGTGTTTACTTATTCTAATGTCCATTATATGTTGTATCCTAAATTTCTAGGAAGAACACTTGGTTATTCAAAAGCATGTTTATTGAGGGGAAAGTCTGTCTAAATACTGTTTTCCCAAATGATACTAAGAAAAGAAATTCAGTAATACCTGTGTAAATTATTAATTGCTTAGTCTTGGTCAATTTTTATGCTGTGGAAACACACTGTGATGTGTTTTCTGAGCTTGAAACATAACTTTGCTGTGGATGGGGTCACTGCTGCATCTTGCTGGTAAGGAGATGTAACTCATAGTTCATCAGTCTGAACAAAATAGTGGTGCTAAACTTGTGCCAGTGTTTAACAGAACTATTCCATAGGCAAAGTAGATCAGACAGACAGCAAAGTATTGAATGTGGATGTAGTCAAAGGAGCTACACCTTCTAACATCTCTAGTAATTTTGGCTTTTCTGCCATTCTTCTCAAATTTAAAGTAGCTCACCAAGTTGTGTTTAAATCTGAAAGTCAAAGTTTCTCCACAGATGATTAAGACTGTTACAGTGTATATCTATAGCATCCTGTCAGTGCTTGGTTAGGCTGCTGGCACAAAAAATGCTTGGTCTTAGCAGCAATACTTTTTTTGTCAAGTGAGATACTGTTTTTTTCTGAAGTCTTCCTTGTAGCGCTTCTTTATATTTTCCTATCTAAGACATTCAGCTATATGAAACAAAACAGAGTGGTTGTGTACAAAAAACATATTTTAGATGTCTTGTCTTTCTAATTCCAAAATTCTGCTGCTTGTACAATAAAATTATATACGTCAGGATTTCTCCCATGATCAAATTAATTGTAAGGTAGAGAGAAACTGTTGCATAGTGATTCCTCAGTGAATTAAATGTATGATGCTTTCTGTTGGAATTTTCTAGTAACTCTTTTTAATGGCCTGCTTGCAGGAGGTTTGTCAAGATGCCCGTAAGGTCAAAACTATAGGACAGTGTATTTTCACTGACAATAAAGCAAAAATGGAATGTAAGAGAGAGCCTTTTGTTGCAGGTAAGGCATTAGCAAGTTAATTATTAGTGTGCCTTGTGTAATATGACAGTAGTTTGGTTTTCTTTTTTTTTTCTAGTTGAGTTCTGATCAATGCATTAAGACAGTGTTCCTTCCTATTAAAATTAAATTGCCTTGTGTCTCTATATAGTGTTCAGGGAAATACCATGTTCAACTGTGCTTGAATTGATAATGGTGTAAAATTAAGGCATGTCCTGAAGCTGTTGTTTTTAAGTACCTTAATTGTAGTTTGTTTTCTTACAAGTCAGACATCATGTTTTCTGTTATTAGGCTGAAAATGTTTTGGTTTTTGTTTTTTCCTGTTTTCATTGTAACCTCTGGAATTTCAAAGTTAATAAATGGAAATCTAACTAATGAGGTTTAAATTCTACATACATTAATAGGTTATTCTAAGAATTTGTTATAATCTATGAGTGCTAGAGCTGTACTCCTACTGAGTGGGTTTTACCTCTCATAATAATATGTATTTTCTTACAGCCATAATAACTGTTCCTTTGAATCCATATGCATCAGCCTAACTAAACTTCACCATCTCCAAGAGTGCACAATGACAAAAATATTTGCATTATTATCTAGTAGTGTGCAAATATTTGGCTTGCTTTACCATTTTTCACTCATTATGTGCAAAGAAATATGCATAAGTTAAAACATTTACTGTTGCACTTAGAGGATTTTGCAGCAATTTAATGCTGTAGTTGCATAATAGCTTTTTCTTTTCACAGAAAAACAAAGTGGCCCTAGTGGTCAGGTGAAAGATACAGTGGCAAAGGATACTACATCAGCAGCTTCTCCTAAAAATGTTACTACAGAAGAGTTGACTTGGAAAGAACAGTCTGTGTATTCTTACCAGCAGATTAGCTGTTTGGACAGTGTAATCAGGTAAGCAAAAAGTGTGTTAATCATTCTTTGCCTCTAGACTTGAGACTTGCATATCTAATGTTAAAAATTGTATTTTAGGTACTTAGAAAGCTGTAATGTGCCTGCTACAGCTAAGAGAAAATGTGAACCTTCATCAAGTTCATGTCTGAATTCTGGAGTTCATGAACAAAAACCACCTGATAACACTATACAGCCCTTGGCAGGTATCTCTATGTCACAGCTTTTGATTGATACATTTTTGCTAGCAGCCAGCTGGATTTACACCTTTGCAGAGTGAAAGTGTAGCCTAGGCAAAAACTGTTTTCTCAGTTGTAGATGTTTGGTGATATAACTTTTATCATTAATATCTTCCCTACAGTCAAAATACTGAGTAGATGATTGAATACCTTGATTGTAGATGCAATAAGCTTATTTGTACTGTACAAAATACAGCAGGATTTTGAGTTTTAGGATTTGAGTAATTGTAAAATTTAAAAAGTTGGTTTAACAGTTGGAACTTGTAGCAACAATCAGCTGAAGAACCTGGCACTTAATTAATTGCAACAAAAAATATGCATATCACTCTTCTATTTTCTTCTTTGTGGACATTGAAAAAAAGGGGGTGTGGGGAACAAGAGGGTAAAATGCATTGTCAGACTGCCCTCAGTCTTGTGAGTGGCACAGGAACCCAATTGAAAGGAATGTCTAGCCATGAAAATAAAAGTGATTACTGAGGATAGTTACCCAAGAAGTCTGAAGCAAAAAACATTACCTTATATTGTTAGGTCTTAAGTGTAGTGCTTGATAATGGTCCCCATCTGGATGGGGAGCTAAAGTGAAGAATGTGTTTAGTACAAGTTAGTTAGTACAAGTATTGTAAAACTGGTCAAGAACTTTATGTAAATGAGGTTCTTGCTGGTTTGACCTTGCCATTATGAGGCTGAAGGGGAAGGGTCTTGTGGAGTTTCTCCAAATTTGGTTTTGGGGGAGAGCTTGTCTGCATTTGCTTTTGATGAGCTTCAAAAAGAAGTTCTAATGCAGGTTTTAGAATCAAACTGGATTGTATCTGTATACATAGGAGTGAAGAGTCCTGTGGAAGGAATTGGAATGCCTTTGAGAACTAGAGGGAAAAATGGTGGGACTAACATCATACAATTAGGAACACAATTTATCCTGCTTTTTAGAGTCCATGTAGTTCCAGTTGACAGGGGAAGGTGTGGGATCACTAGCTCTTGGGTGCACTGATGGCAGAGAACAATGAAGCTACCACTATACTGTTAGGCATGAAAATGGCAAACTTTAGATCTTAAATATGTGTTACATTAAGTATTCCTACTAGAGAAGGAACATTTTAATGCTGTTTTATGAGACACAGGTATGACCTCTGCTGGATTATTGTGTATAGCTTCCAGGTGAGAGAATTTAGGTTGGTGGGCACTCAAAGCAAAGCTGTTATAATAAACAGTTAATGATGGAGATTAGCATACAACAGTATGGGAGCTGGGCAGGGCTTAATCTTAGACTGGAAGAGGCTAGAGACTTTCTTCCAAAATTGTGCCTTGAAAGAAGAGTCAAGACCAGTAAAGAGCAAAAAGTTCTTCATTGAAAACATTTGGTTTGGCTGTATGTGAAAGTAAAGGATCGGATCTGGTTGTTCAGAAGCTATTCTATCCTAAAGCATTCTTGGAGGAATGCATAAAGTAAGGTAAAACGTTAATTTTGTGTGTTATGAAGCACAGTTTAGCCTCTCTTAGGGTTTTAAACCCTAGCAACATATAACTTGCATTTGCTTTTGTTTATGTTCTCTAAACTACAACTACTTTTTCTTTCTTGCAATAGATCCTGCTGTGTTGAAGTCATCTGGTAAACCAAATGGTCCTCCAGTGGTTGGTGCTCACTTAACATCTCTGGCTCTACCTGGCAAGCCTGAAAGTGTTGTGTCTCTCACAAGTCAGTGCAGCTACAGTAGCACCATAGTTCATGTTGGAGACAAAAAAACACAACCTGAATTAGGTATGATGTTAGTAAATTTTCTCCAGAATGGCAATTGCTAGCAACTTTAAACTTCAGACATATAAACAGCTAGTGACTTACATTTTCTTACAGTTAAAATGATTTTATGAAAATAGGAACAGAATTTGTATTTTCAACTTGCAGCAAAATTATTACAGAGTTGCAGTATCTTAAAAATATATATACAGAGCTTGATGTAGCTCATCTTGGTTTATTTTTTCCTCCTGTTTCTGCAGAAATGATAGAGGATGGTCCGAGTGGAGCAGAACTCTTAGATGGCCAGCTTCTCACTCCTCCATCTGGCTCTGCACATGTAAATCAAGAAAAGGAGCCATTTAAAAAACTGGGTCTTACAAAGGAAGTCCTTGCAGTGCATACACAAAAAGAGGAGCAGAGCTTTTTGAATAAGTTTAAAGAAATCAAGAAATTTAATATTTTTCAGCCACACTGCAATTACTACTTACAAGATAAACCCAAAGGACGGCCTGGTGAACGTGGTATGGCAATATTTTTCAAGCTAAAATTTGTGTTTATGTAGAAAGCAAATCCTTTTGAGAGGCCATTTCCATTTTTAGCTCTATTGTGGAGCCACTGTGTGTAGTGACAGTTGTGTGCTATTTTTAAAATCCACAGAAAGATTCTTTCTGTTAAGTCTTGCTGGAAGATTGAGCATGGGATATAGCTTTAATGAAATAACTGACATTTTGCTAACTCATACTTTGATTTTTATCTGTTCACTACACTGTCATGCATCTGCTTTCAAGGGACAAAATCGTACTTTTGCTGTATTTGTTCTTGTATTCCCTTGCTTTTCTTTTCCCTCTGTCTTTCCATTTGTATTTTTTTCAGGCTTGTGGGTTTGTTTTGTTTCAGTCCCTTTCTTTTCATCTGCTTTCTCCGGTTCCACTATTGTGTAGTCAGCAAAGCAATCTGATAATTGTTTGGTAGCCTTGAAGTTAATAATGTGATCAGTGGGATGGAAATGGCACAGGCTAGCTGTTATAGATTGTTTTATTTATTATTACTAGAAACTCCAGTGGCATTTTCAGAAGTGCTTGATACTGATCTGACTTTATTTCCATTTCTATCTTGCCACAGAACAGAAGTCAGACATTGCTGACATTTTTTGAAGATTCACAGCTTTCGTTTTTTATTTAAATAGTTATGCAGGTTCTTGATTTAGGAAACCTGTTCTGGAACCTTTTAGTTCCCTTGTGTCCTTTATACTCGATAAACTTGCAGCCTATCTAAATTAGCTTTAGGCAAACTAAAAGTTTGAGCAGTTTTCATTGCTAGAGGGTATGTTACAAATTTTGTCATGTCTAATCAGATGAACTTGGCAGCCTTTGCCTAGAGAAGAGTTGCAGACTTATAAAGTAAAGGTTGTAAAGGCAATATACTTTTTTCCTCTCAGGAATTTTTGTCCTTTCTCTCCTGCTTTTTTTTTCTTCACCTTTTGAGTTACAAACCTGCGTGACCTTAACTCTATAGAAATGCTTTCATTTCAATTGCTGGAGTAATTAGACATTTGCACCTCTAGGAGCCACTGTTTTGCAGCTTTGTGCCTTTTGGGTGACATACATTTGATCCTCAACTGATCCACTGCTTCTCCCTCTTCTTCCATGGTGTCAGTTTGGCTTTCATTGCCCAGTTAGCTCAGCTCCTGTGCTGGAGGTAAAAGTGAACCTGACCTCTTCTCAAATGCTTCCATTTAGATAGGCCAAGTCCAGAGCTGCTGTTTTGATCATCTAGGGATGACCATGTGGAAGGGATCCCATTAGATTCCAAGTAGGATCCCTCATGATGTTTTTCTTTCAGGTGGCCGTGGACAAAGAAGTGGCACTTCTGGAGTGGATCAGCCTTGGAAGAAAAGTGTAAAGAACAGGAAATCAAAGCGCATTAAACCACAGGAGTCTTCGGACAGTACAACTTCTGGAACTAAATTCCCTCATCGGTTCCCCCTTCAAGGTTTAAATACCACTGCTTGGTCACCATCAGACACTTCACAAACGAGCTATTCAGCAATGTCTTTTCCCACCGTTATGCCTGCATACCCACTCCCTGTTTTTCCAGCAGCGGGGACAATGCCGCCGGCTCCCGAGACTTCACTTTCTGGTTTTAATCAGTTGCCAGACTCTGGAAATACTTGCCCTGTGCAAGCGTCCCAGTTCCCTGCACCCCTTATGACACCCGTCGTAGCTCTTGTGTTCCCCAACTATGTCTACCCAGAGATGAACAGTAACTTGCCTCAGACAGTTTACCACAGCCAACCCAGCTTCCCTGCCCATTCTGCTTTCCCATCACAGACAGTATTTCCGACACAGCCCCCATTTGCTCCACCCAGCCCTTTCCCACAGCAGGCGTTTTTACCAGCACAGCCATTCCATTATAGCCCACCAGCAGAGAGTGAAAAGGTTCTTGTGACAGAGCCACGAAATGAGCCATCCCGTTCATGCACTCCACAGTCAGTGAGTCCTCAAGACCAGGCTTCACCACCTTTGTTCCAGTCGAGGTGCAGTTCTCCTCTGAATCTTCTGCAGTTAGAAGAAACTACAAAAACTGCTGAAAGTGGCCCTCCTGCAGGTTTACATGGAGCTTTAAGTGAGGAAGGAGCCATAGGCAAAATCATGGCAGCTGGTAACTGTACTGGAAAAGGGTCCTGTCCAGTAAGTATGCTGATGGGTTCTGTTTTCTTTTTTGAAGTCTTCACCATCCTGAGCTTATTGGAAGTTGTTAATGTGTAGAGATGCCTAATCACTTTTTTCCCCCTCCTCCCTATTTCCCTGTCTCTGCTATGTAGTTTTTAATCCTTTCACTTATAGAGCCAAATTTTAATGATAGATAGTAATCAGTCAATATAATGCCAGGAGATGGACTCTCAATTGCAGTGAGTAAATTCAAGATTCAGCAGACTGAATAAAACATGAAATATAATCATCAGAATAGACTTTAAAAAAATTTAAAAATGAAAAACAGTTTGTTGTTCCTTGAATGTTACACTAGGAAGCTTGAAAACACAGCCTAAAAGTTTTTTCTCACTTTTTGTGAAAAATACAAATGGAGATAAGCCCATTGGAAGGCACTGAAATAGATTTAAAGTAAGCACTTCATCTTTATCAAATAAGTTTCAGGCTAGCTAATTTGTTTGGAGGGGGAAACAATCTGTAATCTGAAAGAAGCTGACTTAAAATAAAATCACATCTTTGTTTGCAAACAAGCAACCAAAGTAAAAGAAGCATGTATTATTTGCAGACCATAACTTTATTGTTACTTGGTGCTTTAAAACTATGCTAAGTTATTGTGTAACTTCAGGGTGGGTTTTTTTGGTTTTCTTTTTATTTCCAGGCTCATTCAAATTAAATGCATCAGTTTAACAAAATCCTTACAGAAACTTCAGATGAATATATCCATAAAGGCTTCTATGAGAGAAATGTGTATGTATACTAATATTAGTGATTTTCTAAAGGCATCAGACAGTACCTAGGAAATGCTTAGTCACTGACAGGCTGGAGTTGCAACCTTAAGCCTTCTAAACAGGCTTCTTCCTTTTGTTTTTCTTGTGCTGTGGTTTGTAACTCCCCTTCTTATCACTAGGCTGAATCTCCAATGGATGCTCAGAACAGCGATGCCCTCTCCATGTCTAGTGTCCTGCTTGACATCTTACTTCAAGAAGATGCATGTTCTGGCACAGGTTCAGCTTCTTCAGGGAGTGGTGTATCTGCAGCTGCAGAGTCTCTGGGGTCAGGATCCAATGGCTGTGGCATGTCAGGAAGCAGAACAGGTATCATTGCAGGGAGTACTCATAGCATCTTAAAAGAGTTGGAGAATGAGAGATTCCCAACACCACTTGAACATAAAGTGGTTTATGTAGAAGCCTTCTCTTTAATTGCAATTGCATAGTTCATTCTTGATGTATATTTTTTTTTACATAAAATTAAAGGTTTTGTGCTTCACTGTGTAAAATAGCCAATTGTGATACTACACAGGTATGACAGAATAATGAAAATACCCTACTCCACGTTTCATTTTTAATTGAAGTAGGCTAATGATTCTGTGTCCATTTAATGGAGAGTTAGCTTGAGAACTTGAGTTCTAAAAATATTACTGCAATTACTTAGGAGTGGAAGTTACCTCTGCTTAAACAATAAGGTAGTAGTTATATGTATACTTCCAATTCTCTCTAGTCTTCTCTTATTTTCAAGTTCATTCAGATAATCTATGCATTTGACAACTTACAATGACATGTTTATATTTCTTTTTAAAGGTAGTAGTGAAACTAGTCACACCAGCAAATACTTTGGGAGTATTGATTCCTCAGAAAATCATCATAAAACCAAAATGAAGGCAGAAATGGAAGAAAGTGAGCACTTCATTAAATATGTGCTTCAGGATCCTATATGGCTGTTGATGGCAAACACAGATGACACTGTTATGATGACTTACCAGATCCCTTCAAGGTAACTCCAGTCTTGTAGTCCTTTGACAACTGTACATATGCTGGGGGGAGCAGGATGTATAGATGTAAAAACACATATCTGTCTCCATAGAAGCAAACTGGTTTTGTCTGTGTTTGAATTATGTTTGTCTGTGCCAAGAATTCTTGTTTCCTTTATCTTTTGTATACTGCACAAGAAGTTGTCAAAATGTGAAAATTAGTTGATTAGGCTTACCTTTATTTTTAGATCTTTTACCAGAGTTTAAATTAATTGTTTATTTCTTTTGAAGTTGTTTTATAGTTAGTGATTTGTAACCATTTGCCTATAAGTCCTTGTAGTCTGAGTAGAGATTCTGGAAAGTGTTAGGATCTAATGATGGTCTACACATGGGATATCTGACTGTTGTCCTTGAGATGGCACATTCAGTGGCATGCTGTTTTCTGCATTTGTGAGGTTTTTTGCCCCTGCATTAACTTCATGTTTGACTCCATAAATTCCCATTCAAATAGGAAAAGGAAGTAGAAGCTAAAAATCTTGAGGTTTTTAATAGAAAAATAAAATAATAAAAATAATAAAAAACAATAGAATAATTTTATTTTAAATTATTCCCTACCTTAGTAGCAAAGATCAAATACAGGGGGAGCGACTTGGCTGATTTTTTTTTTTCATGTTTTTTTTTTTGTATTTTTTACATTTCTTGAAAGCACAGAATATCTGGATAGGAATAGGAAGGTTCAGTAAAGGCAAGTCTTTTGATAGGGAAGGAAAGCAAACTTTCAAAATGCGGAAGTGCAGGAATGATGGTGAAAAAATAGAAAATGCCTAATAACTTCAGAATTTCTCTCTAGATTTAAAAATACCTTGGCATATCTCAGTTTTTTGTAGCCTGAAGGGTTGGCAACTGTAGATGGAAATTACAGTAGACTGTGAGAGTAGCAAAGCCTGCCAAAGGGAACAAGTAGTGTAAAACAGGATATTGTGATGAAAGGAATTAAGCTCGTTGTCAGTATGATGCTGAGGAAGAGAAGGATAAAGCCAACTTGCTCTTAGGTATGCTGTAATGAACAGAAGTAGTGAGTTTCTTGGAATTTGCTTTCTATTGTCATCTTTTATAGAGATATCCAGCTTTTAGATGTTTGGTGTGGTGCAGGGTTTTTTTTTTTTGAGTTTCTAAATAATCATGGGTACTGGGGGGAAGAGCGAACTTTGGCTGCTGAAATAGAGAAGTATTTTCTAAATCAGTCCTGAAGTTTAATCTTTTTTTGGTGACTCTAAACATATCCATCCTCTTCTCTAGTATCTTAAACATACATCTACTGACTGTTTTGATTTGTCCTCCATTTGGAGAGCTTGGAACTTGCTGCAGCAGAGGGAAAGCAGAGATCTTGGTGATTTCACTGGTGCTGCCTGAATTACTCCAATAAAATTTTTCACTGATGGCATTTGCAAAGACAATGAGCCAGTAGAGATGCATTAAAGTCACTGCAAATGTAGAGCTGCTGAAATAACCACACTTGATTTTCTTTCAATATAAGATTGATAAGCTTAACATTACGGAACAAAAATAGTCTTTAAAAATCTTAGCATTTGACTATGTAACTTTATATAAAGCCCAGAAACTCTTGAAGCTCAACTTCTATATACCTTTTCTTTTAGAGATTTGGAAACAGTTTTAAAAGAAGATAAGCAAAAATTAAAGCAAATGCAAAAACTACAGCCAAAGTTTACAGAAGAACAAAAAAGAGAGCTTATTGAAGTCCATCCATGGATCCAGCAAGGTGGACTGCCAAAAACCGTTGCTAATTCTGTAAGTTTAAATGAGTTAGGTACTTTTGCTTGTACAAGTGCTTAAGTCATTAGCTGCCTATGTTAGACTTCTCCATTTCTATTGCTATGAAAATTTACTCAATTATGTAGAGGAAAAAATTAATTCCAACTTCTATGCAGTTTCTGTCCTTATTTAATTTACTGTAAATATGCTTTTTAATGGGAATGTTAAATTAGTGGTCAATGGAGTATGGGAAATTTCCTTCCTATTTCTAAATTTCTGTCCATCTGTCCAAAATCCTTTAGCACTACAGCCAGAAACTTCATTAAATTTCTATTGTGTGCAGAAATTAATACCCATTGCTTTCTAGAAAGCACAAAATTAGTGGCACTACACTATTCCTTATTTCTATCAGATGTCTCATGCAGGGTCCTTTCTCACCTTGATTCTGTTAATGAATTAATGGCTTGTAAAGCAAAAAAAACCTCAAACCAAACAGAGACATCCTTGCCATTTCATTTGTTGTCTGTGTATTTTCCTTTTCCCTAAGCTTTCTGTCATTTGTGACTTTCTTGCACAGAGGTTACCAAATGCAGAGGCTTTCTTTGCATGAGAGTGTTTCCAAAGTCAGTGTTAACAGAACTGCAGTGGAATCCTAATCCTGATGTTAATGCTGCTGCAACATTCAAACTGTACCACTGAACTTGTGTAAGCATAAAATTGCTTCAGCCTCTTAAGCATAACAACTGACATGAATGTAGTCCTGCAGGGTTAGCAATCAAATGGAGGAAAAGGTGATTGGAAAAACATGTGAAGTGTCAGCATTATAAATGATCTATGACAGAAGTGCTTCCCGTAGTGTGCTCAAGGAGTTGTATTGATTTACTACATGTTATAAAGCAATTGGGGTAAAGTTTGGGAATGGAAAGTATTCTGGCAGTTGCAGCACAGATGTGAAGATTCCCTTGGAGTTGGGGTCCCGTGGAAATGTGCTGTAGTTTAGAGAAGCTTTTTTCTTTGACTTAACAAGTGTTTCTATAATTTTTCTTTTTAGGAATGTATATTTTGTGAGGACAATATACAGAGCAATTTTTATGCATCGTATCATGAAGAAATCCATGAAATGGACCTTAATGAAATGATAGAAGACAGTGGGGAAAACAACTTGGTTTCCCTGAGCCATGTCAGTGAAGAACAAACGTAGCCTTTGAGCCTGATGTTTTCAAAGCTGCTTCAAAACTACAGTGGTGATCCATAAAGGTTTTAATCTTGTATCCAGCAAGATGAATCCACTTCATAAAAACAAATGTTTTTCTTGCTCTAGAAGAGTCATTTGTAAATGAATCTCTTTTTAAATGGTGGCAATCTCTTCCCAGTAAGGACATTGTTGAAGATGGTATAGCTTTTCTTTAAAAAGGAGACTCATATTTTGCACTTATGCCTCAGTTATTTCTTTATAAAGTATGGAAACTTTCACTGATGCCTACTGGTTTTTGTGGAGTAGGCAAATGAGTACTGAGATTCCCCTTAGAAACATACGGTTCTTCAAATCTTTTGGTAATGATTCAGTGTTATCAACTGCTCTGGCAATCTTGCATAGTGGCTCTTCAGCATTGTTCTTAATATTTGAAGTGGTCCAGCAGTAGAAGAAAAAATCTTCAAGCAAATCAGTTCACACTTGTCCTTCTCATACCAGTTGATGCCATCCGGTTTTACTATAGTTTTGAATATCAGAACTGTTTTTGTCTCAGAAATGCTGAACTAATTTTGTAAAATGGTTTTTGGGTTAAAATACTTATATGAATGTGTAAGAAAGTATAGATGAGTGCTGACAACTTTGTAGCCTTTTATTTGAATGGATGCTCAATACTATGAACTGTTTATTACCTTGAAGCATCATTTTTGAGAATTTACACACAAGAAACCTTAAGGCATAAAGATTTTAAAAACTAAGACCACAGAGGATGACTGTGTATGCTCCAGTGAATGCTCCAGTGACTGTTAGATAAAGTTTGGTGTAACTTTAACCTTTATTCCAATTTATTCTGTCTGGAGGTTGGCTGTCGGTTTTCCCTGTGTGGTTAAACAAACATCAAACATCTATGTGGCAAGAGAGGATTAGAGGTTTCTTCTCATTTGAAGATAGTTCTTATAAAAAAGTGATTTTGAGAATAATGCTGACTTTCACTCTGAGTTGCATAATCTGAAATTTAGCATGGCTGGAATCTGCTGTCACGGGTTTGATTTCAATGCCTCTGAGATTGTATTGACTTGAATATTTGTACTTTATGTTCTTGTGCTGTTCATACATGTTGGATGTGGGAGGAGAACACAAGAGTAATTTTAATATATTGGTTAACTAAAGGACATTTAGTTGCAGAATTGCTGGATGTCAGCTTGGGGTGAAAAACATGGAATAATTCAATTAACTGTCTTAACATTTTTCATGGAAATTTTCTTTTTTATTAGGATAACATTTGTGTTCACTTAAAATGTAACTTTTTGGTTTTTAATTATATTTTCATTCTATAAAAATATTCCTCTTGGCATACAAAGAGGATATGAAGTTAAATCTGACACAACCAAAAACATGCAGAAGTGACTGGTGTTTGCTTAGTGGGAGAAATAATTTGTGTGAAGTAATTGATAATGTGACAGTGTCATGAGAAAATCTGCATTGGAGACAGGTTCTGCAGCGAGCAAAATGTGTGAACTTGTGAGACAAGTAGAATTGCAATTTTAAAAATAAGTAACTTAAATGTAGTGTGAAGCACTACCTGGCAAGATCTGGTTCCTATTTTTAATAGTTTAGCAAGGTCAAACTTATATGTAAATATAAACTGAATGAGAAACTTTAAAATGTTGGTGTTCAAGTCTGATATTATAAAATGTGTTTATCATAAATGGAGCAGTGCAGCTATACCAGCATATTACATATATTCCATTTTTACATCTAAACACAGTTTTAATTGGACCAGGCTTTGGGAAAAATAAAAGCTTTATATAAGGAGTGCATCATAATTATACAAGTTATTTTCAGGGACTTCTCAACCACTTTGAACTTCTTTGCTTTAGCATGCTTTTTTTTTCCAGTTTTTTTATTCACATTTTTTTTTCCTTTTTTTATGACCATCTTGTAACCATAACTTAGTGAAAGGAAGAGAGAAGTATATTTAGAGCATTTTGTGGATGTGCTTACTTATGGACTTAATCTTGCATCCTTAAAGTGTTTGCATTTACAGGGTGGTATTACAATATTTTCCTGTAACTTTAAATCTACATGCCTCCATTTATAGATAAGATTCTGAATCTGTAATTTTTCCAAACTGTTGTCAGATGACTTATTTGTGATGACACTTTGTCAACATGTCAACAATGTTTTCTGTACACTGTGCAATATATTTTGGTTTTGCCACTTGTGACTAATTTTTATGACTTTGCTTTTTAGAAAACTGGTAAATAAAACAGATATATTTTTAGTTGCCTTTTTGTTCCTTGAGCTTTCTACTCCAAGCAAGAAGCAAACATACATGTAATACCAGTAGTATGTGACCTGCTATTTCAAACTGAAGAACTTGCAAGCTCCGAAGTTAATTGTGGCTTGCTGTTCTGAAGTAAAATTGCTGCCAGCTTGTCTGACCTGTAAGGTTAGTTGATCAAATGGAAGATTGGATGTTTATATTGCATAGTAGTTCTGAAAATATGTACAGATTTACTGCCTGGAAAAGCATATGCAGGTAGGTTCTCTGTTGTTCAAAACCACCAGAAGACACGTTGTTCTTTTTGCTTTCTTTAATGTCAGCTATGAAACCTTTTCTTTTGCAGCCTTCTGTGGCTTTATACTGGTAACTTACAGGTAGAGAATTACAGTTATACCCCTTGAATTTGCTTTGTACAGTGACTGTTAGTGTTTTGTTGTGGTGTGAAGTATCATGTCTTGGGAAGATGGACAAAACTTGTCAAGCTAGCAGACTTTCCTGTTCATGTTTTATCCTCTTGAATGAAGAAAGTGGGGAGGCTTGGAGAGTGCTGTTTTCTCACTTGGAGCAGTGCTGTAGTTCAGTAGGTGTGGAGTGCTGCTTTGGACCACCCGCAAGTTCAGGAGGTACTCTGGTCACAAGACCCTCATCAGGTCTTTTTCCATTACTGTTTTGAGAGGTTTATGGGTTTTAAAAAAGGAAGGATCTAGTGCAAACTCTAGTTTGGTCAGGAGGGACACAGACATTTCTGGGAGGTGCAAAATCAAGGTGTTTCTGAACAAAACAGTTCACCACACAGATGAATTGCCTTCACACCAAGGCTAGAATTGTAGTGCTGTGAACTCAGTTGCTGAGACATGCATTTTAAAACATGCTAGTTCAATGCATCATTCAGATACCTTTGAAGTTTTCCAAGGTGACCCTAAATACACGAGCAGCTCTCTGTGTGTGATGTCTGAAACACTATTGTCCTAATGACACCTTCTTTCCTTGCTTAGCTAAACACGCAGAGGAGAGATGGATCAATGAAGCAGTTAACAGAACTACACAGAATATCTGTGCAGCTCAGTAGAGTGGGTACTGTGCTAGCATTTGGATGCAGGTTTTGGTGATAAAGTTGGGAGAACCGGAGTGCTGCCAATGCAATAAATTACCAGGTAATGTTTCACAGTTACTTCTGCTTGTGGTAATTTTCTACAATTGTAAATGTAGTAGAGTACAAGTTAAATGTGGCTTCAGGTATTCATGTGCACATCATGCTTGGTGATGTGCCTTCTGTCAGCACTCAAGATGACAGCTTGCTTTACACTGCAGGACTGTGGAGGAGCAGTCTGTCAGAGCTTCTCCTGCCTCGGTAGCCTCTAGGAGTCACTGCTGTCCTGTGGTTATAGATTTGGCAGCTTTGCTAACCCGCATTTTCCCCTGCTCAGCTTGTACTTGGGTGCTGTTGAGTTTGCTTTGACATGACTTAATGTAAAGGAGAAGATCCAGGGCTTGAATTTCAAGTAAGATAATGAAAAATTCTATAACCAAGAGCTACTGGCCTAGTGACTACAAATATAAACTTCTTGGAAGAGGGAAGTAGACTACTGAAAAGCATCAAATTTTAGTCCACTTAACATTATACAAAATGAGGGTAGCATGTAAAGACAGAAGCTGCTACAATGGGGCTTGTTACTTTTTACTGTGTTTGTGTTAATAAACTTCTCCCACATCTCAGTTTAAATTTTGGATACTAACAAATCTGTCTTTCCATAATTTGGAAGACTATTTTTTCATGAGTAAGTTGCATTTCTAGATTTAGTTGATTAGATTGCAGATTAACTCTGGGTGCAAAGCAATCAGGAGTGGCAATTGCTGCAAGGCAGAGATACTCTTCCTTCTAGAGTCCTACACTACATAGTTTGTGTCTGTAGCGATACAGAATTCTAAGAAATAAGATAACATTGTTATCTTTATTACAGTGACAGAATGCAATTTACTATACCAAGCGGTATATTTTAGTATCAGTTGGTATTTAAGTGAATGTTATTGTGTTCTTCCATTGTGCAATGTAATAGCTGTCTGCCAGAATTGTTTGTCTTCCAGATTGGGCTAAATGAGGTTTTAATTTACTAAGCAAACAAACCAACCTAACGAAAACAAACAAAAAAACTTTACAGAAAATAATGGAATTGAAGAAAAAAAAGTGTCTGTATCAGGGCATGGAAAACCCAAGGGTGACCTGAATGCACTCTGGCTTTGGGATGGTCTCCAGAGGACCACGGGAGGATGGGTGTCAGCCCTGGCCCTTGCACTGAATTTTCTGTGCTTTCAGAAGCCTGCAGAGCCTCAGTTACCAGTCTGAGACCAAAAAGCAGTGTCTTAAGTATTGCAATTTGTGCATCTAAAAAAGCATAAGGTGTGACACAATGCAGCAGGAAGTGACAATGTGGAGAATGTGGCAATGGGGAGTTATTTCCAGTATCTGTCTATATGCAGTTTTCATTACAAGCCCTTACTTTTTTGTATTGTGCTGCTTGCCTGTGAATAGTGAAGACTTTGTCCCAGCTGCTCGGTGCAGGGACAGGAGGGAAGGGGAGGATGGGGAGGATGGGGAGGAGTGTGCTGATCTGTTCAGCTCTGATTTCTAGGAAGATGCATACCCCTTCTGTAACTCCACCTCCCTGCTGGTGGCTGAAGGCTGCAGTACTTTTGTTCACTGTTGGTTGCCTTGAAGTTCTCTCTTGCTTCCCCTCCTTTCAGAGACAAGTCAAAATACAAATAGTATATGTTTTAGAAATGTGTGTGTTTGTGTATATGTATGTATATATATAAAAATAGGTAGCTGCTGAGATCACATGGCAACAATGAAGGATTTCTCATGTAAATAACTAGAAAATTCTTCCACTGGCTTTAACTATGCATGTACAAAAATGTTTACCCAAATACCTGATTGGAGGCTCCTAAAGCTTGAGCAGTGTGTTTAATATTCTTTCAGTAATAATTACTTTGCATTACACAAGTAGTGAATGTAATGAGATCAACTCTAAAGACTTGATTATGAAAGCACTTAGGTACAAGATTGTTTTACTAGTCCTACCAGTTCACCTAGAATCTCTTACACATATGTACTCTGCCATTCTGAGCTGATGTTCAAGTCTTCAAAGAATAGCATTTTCAGGGATTTATGGATTGGATTTTTGACGAAAATCTGTTTGTTTGTCTGATAGTCTACCAGCTAACAGATTGGGAAAATAAAGGTGTCTGTATGCTGACCTGAGAAAGCTATTTATTCCCTTGAATCAATTTCACAGCAGAATGATACAAATTAAACCAGACTGCATGCTGTGAATGGTTTTATGGATTTCACTTGCTGGCAGCATTAGCTTGATGAAGTGATATACAACTGCCTTTGTCACCTAATTTAGTGTTCATAGGCCTGTGAAGTTTATGGTGTTAACTTTTACTCATTAGGTTGACAACAGGGGCTCTACAGGTAGAGACTTGTTGGATGTATTTGCCAGGATCAAAGGGTCCAAATGCTCAGGAAGTTGTTGAAGAGTGACACTGCCCATAGTGCCTCCTGAGGGGACAAACTGAAGTAATGCAGAGGAAGGTCAGGATATCTTGGCCATCATAATGTAAATCCTCCATGTGTCTGAATGAGCTGGCAGTAAATTAGGCCCAGGAAGTGCAGCACTGCGTTCTAATCTCTTTTAAGTAGGGTCTATAAATGGAGATGGTATTTATTGCCCAGCTGATTTATGCAGTCTAATGTGGTTATTCAAGCATTTCCAAAGAAGGCTTTTAAAACTTTCAGATACGAAATTTGCTTTTCAATTGAGAGCAGGGTGTGAGAAAGAATTCTGTATTATTTGTTCTGCAGGAGTGCTGTGTGCCAGCAGCCTCCCCCAAACTTCACGGACTTTATCAACACACAGAGTAGTGGCTTGAAGCTGATTGCCAAAACTTACTGTGAGTAAATTGCTGTAACGAAAGGTATCTACAGACTTCCAAACATTGTGTGTTCTATACATCTAGGCCCTCTAGATAAGAGTTGAGCTGAACTGTGGCACCTGGGCTATATATAGAAAGTGACACTTTGCTGCTCTGGAAACATTTAGGTTGTTGCACTCCAGTTTGTGACTTTCGTGAAAGAATTGGAGGAAGAAGATAATAACACAGTTCCCAAAAGGCACTGCCTCTTCTTTGAAATCTCTTAATAGTCCCTTTTTAAAAAAAGCTTTATCAACAGCAAAACACAATTGTATCTTTCTGGGGGCAAGATATAGGGGTTCCTTATCAGAGAGAGAACTTGAGGAAGAGATTAAGACAAATGTCTCAAGTCACGTGGCTATTTGGACCTTTAGTTACAGTTTAGTTGAATAGAGATGAAGAGTTGTTAAACTACAGAGATACAGAGGAAAGGCACAGGGCGAAATCTGTGTGCCTCTATAGGCTGTGACTATAACAAATGAGAGATTTGTCAAAACAGGGCAGATTGCAACTGCCCCTCTTGTCTAGACAAAAAGGAAGAAAGAAAGTGAATGGAAAAAGAAAAGTGATGTTTAGAGTTTCTGGCAAAAGAAAGTACGGCTGTAGAACCCCAGGCACACAAAGGGCTATGTGCACCTCGGCTCTCTGCTAAACTTCATTCCCAAATTGTAACAGTCTCAGTACAGGTGTGAATGCCAAGGGAAAGTTTAGAAACAGAGACAAATAGAAATTATTTGTCCAGATACTCTAGACTTTATCTTTTTAAAACCCTGATAATTGGGCCATTTGAAATTATCTATGGTTTTGTTCAGAGCAGTGTATTAACTGAGTCTAAATGGTTTCTTTATATAAAATGTTCTCTTAAAAAACCAAAACAAACACCAAACCCAAACCAAAAAAAAAAAAAAAAAAAACCCAGTAAGTGCAAAACAAGAAAAAAAATTATTCTTTTGTTTCAGGGGAAGGAGAGGGGAAGTGGAAGCCCTTCCGCTTTTGAAGGGGCATGTGTTTCATTTCTTGCTGCCCAGATGCCATGGTTACAAGCACTACAGAAAACAAACCAGTGGCACCAGGTAGGCTCCCTGCTGTTTTCCAGCAGTTCCTTGCTTCAGCAATGGAAAGGACCAGATGTCAAAATCTTCTGATTTGGGTAAGAGAGCCTAATCCTACCCATTACATTGTAGGATTCTGCTGTGTTTCTAGGGGAAACGTATTGGTTTCTCATCAACAAGAAATGAAGGAAGGATGAAGGCAACACACTTATCTGGAGACTCCTTCGTGAACTGAGGAGTTTTCCCAGACGTGGGGAAACAAACTGGGATCCCCAGCTAAATCCCTTACTTCTTGCTTGGCCAGCCATCTCTGTTTTCCTGTGGCAAGGACCTGCTTGTTGGGGTGACTCAATGTGTTGGGTGACTGCAGTGACTGTGTGTGCTGTGTTGTCAGAGTGGCAGGAGGAGCACCAGACTGGGTTGACCATATGCAGGGTTTAGAAGTAGTTTTCATGGCATCTAATGTATTCAAGGAGGGAGGTAATAGTTGGGAATTCCCTTGCTATTGCCAGCACTATGGGTACCCATTTTTCCAAAGCAGGCAGGCAGTATGTTTGGAAGCATGTTGTCTGTGGGGTTTTCCTTCCCCTTTTGCTCCCAACCAAACCGAACCATGCTTGAATGCTTGTAATGTTGTTTTTTTCCTTTTCCTGATCTGCTTATTTTACATGACACTGATTATGTTTGTTTGCATGTTTCATTTCCCATCTGACCTATGTCACTTACATACATTTATTTTACATACATGTGTGTGGCTGAGTCAGAGTGGTCATTGCTCATCTGACCAATTAGAGAGCTCATTCCTCAACCATTCAGGGTTGGACAGGACTTATAAAATCTGTTTATCTCATCTAAAGCAAGAAGATAGTGCATATGTATCTGTCACTCAGCCTAGATACAGCAGCACTTACTATTTGTGCAGAACCTTAGTGTTTCTCCCAATACCTGACATGATATTTTAGTCATAGGAACCTTCAGATGAATGAACCAGTGTGGCAACACAAAGCCTGTCTTAAGAGATGCATGACCAGTGTTTCATTAATGGAATTCCGGAGTTAAATCCAATCTGCCTGAGCAGAGAATGGAGGGAGGAGTGTCTGACAGCACACTCCATCCTAGGAAACAAAGAGGCCATGGCTTTCTTTGAGTATACTTTAACTTCAGGTGTAACACAGATTAAAGCATAAACATTGGCTCCATACAACAGTAATCATTCCTGCAACTGTGAGTGAGAGCCTTGATTTCAGGTAAGACTTGAGAGTTTTGGGAGATGAGGAAATGCTCTGGTCTTACAGATTGTTTCTCACTCTTAATCTACATAAGGGTTCTTCACTGTAGTCCCCTTCTATTTTTCTTCTGACAAATAAGAAAGCTTTTTCATCAGCTCCTTCACAGCATTTCTCCCCTTGTAGCTGTGTTATAAAATGATTAGATAATAACACCTGTAAATTGGTGTGTAAATGCATAAAGCCACAACAGACACAGGTAAGATGTTGGCAAATTCTATATCTTCTCCTTCCACTTCCAAAAACCTTGAGATAGTGTTTTCCCCTTCTTTGTGAAGCCTTGCTAGACTTAAGTGAGAGCAAAATGTTATTGGTTGTTGTTATAACAACAGGAGTATCATTAGAATAATATTTTTGTTTCATTTTTAAACTTAAAAAACATCCTATGGTGTTAAAACATGAAGATAGGTATCAGTACTTGTCCTCCCTTGAGATGCAGCCAATAGGTTTTCTAACAAAAAGCTGAGAGGTAAGAGCCAGTCTGTGTTGTATTGGTGGGGGTTTTTTTAATTATTATTTATTTTGAGGTTTTTTGTGGTCTTTTTCATGTTTTGTTTGTTTGGGTTTTTTTCAAGGCATTCAGGAAGTAGCTTGTAGTGCCACAAACAGTGAAGTGGTGTTGCTGGAAAGGAACAGGAGCGCAAACAGACTCCTAAGTACAGAGCATCAGGATCTTGGGGGTTTGCATACTGTTTTGAAGAGTCCCTTTGGCACTGGAGTTTTTGAGCTCTGGAGGCTCTAGTTTGGTGTTGGCTGAAAGGATATGAATCATTTTTCCTGCTTCCTGCAGCGATCGAAAGTGCAGTCTGTCCCACTGCTGCTGAGCCCCCCTTGCTGGTTGGGCTCTGGCCAAGTGCTGCTGCTAGCTCAGTGCAGCAGAGGAGAAGCTGTGAATTCCTGGTGCTGGGCTTGGTTGTCTCTGTTGGCCACATGACTGCTGTTTTGGGCAGCTACTTGTGTGCATCTGCATGTGAGCTATGATGTGGTAGGAACTGTGCCCTCTGGGTCCTATTACCCTCTTCTTTTTGAGACCATTGAAGGAGCTTTCCATATTATGTGTCATTTCATAGAAAGCTTTCTGGGAAGTAGAGAACAGGGGCCCTCTGTACAGGCACCCCAAAGCCCCTGAGGAGCACGTCATAGCTCACTCAGAGGTTGCTGTTGTGGACTTCACTGAAAACCTGTGTTGGCTGCTTAGGAAACTGCTGGTTGAATGGAGGGGTTAGTGAGTAGGAGGCTTGCAGCTGCTGGGAGAAGAGCAGCTGCTTACTAGATTGGCTCTAGAATCTTAGATTTTTGCAAAGAAGCTGTGCACTCCTTCTGCCTGGATGAGGGGATTCAGTGACACTTGTTTTCTGACCAGTAAATCTGCTCCTGTGAAGGACGGGAACAATGTGGAGCAGGCTCAGATGTATATAATGTAGTCTCGGGCTCCTGGTATTCTGCAGGCTCTGCTGAGGGTCCATTGAGCAGGAAAGGGACATATATATATATATATATGTGCTGTTTTGGAAAGGGACAATGTGTGGGTAGATACCATCCATGTTTGGGGTCACTGTAAATAATAAAGACACAATTGTTTTATGAAGGCCGGTCATAAACATGGCATTTGCAGGAAAATTTGATGTGAACTTGTGTGATCCAGGCCTCAGTGAGATATATGGGTTCTGTGAACAACCTCTCCCAGTTGCTGGAAAAGTTTGATGGGGCTGAAAATGGAGCTGATGTGTTTCTTTTGGGGTTTTCCCGCTCCCCACCTTCTCAATCTGTGGAACACTGGTTGCGGAGGGTGTTGCACGGTGACAGTAGAAGAGCTCTTTATAGTTACTTTGCTTAGCACAGTTTGGTTCTGGTGAACTCAGGGCAAGGAGGATGAAACTGTAAAGTTTTACTAGTGTGGCTCCTGGTCATGGATGGTCCAAACCCCAAACACAACAGGGCTCCCAGAGGGGGCCACTAGCAGCTGAAACCTGGTTTTGAAGCACAATATCTGAGTGGCAACCCAGGCTCTGGAGGATCCCAGGGGATTCCCCTTCCCTCTCAGTGGGCACATCACTTCAAGGATAGTTTGAAGTGTGCCCCATTGGTTGTGATTTTAAATTACACTGCTTTTTTTGTACTTAAATGGTCTAGAAGCTTTGTGGAGTTCAGCTGAGGCTGAGTGGATCTGGGCAATTCCTGAAGCTGTCTGCAAACAGGTCTGCACTTTCCTAGATGAAGAAAACTGCTCTCCATGCTTTCAACCTGAGATGAATATAAAAACTAAAAAACCACAAATTAAGTCAATTTTATACTTAAGCAATCCAAAGACAGAAAGGATCAGGTAATGTAATTGCTTGCATATTGTTGTTTTACTAAGTAGTTTTTTGTTTGAAACCAAAGCAACTTGTATTTGCTTTTGAAAGGTACTCTGCCTCACTTGACATTAAGAGGATGGAAATTCATGGCTTCTTGCAGTGTCTAATTTCAATCTTTTTCTTTCTTATTCCAAACAGTTTAGACCCACGTCTAAATCCTGGTATTTAAGGCTGTACTGTACTGGATTAAAAGACCTTTTGAACTCATGACTTACTCAGCTGGCAAGTGAGCAATATAACATGTATAATACAGCATATTCAGTGTAACTAATCAAATCATCCTCAATCATAATCTTGTTTAATTTAGTTAAACTTAAAGTCTGTTGCTGTAATGTGTGCTTTTAGGTTTGAATGTTTCTGCACCATCTTTTTAAATGTTTATTTATCTTTCTTTAAATGTAATGCTATGAAATGTAAATGTTATATGGGGAGCTGAAGATCCAGTGGAAGAGGAGAGACCATTTTCCCCCTCTTTCCTTAGTTTAGCTCATGCAGAAGTCACTAAATTGTGCACTTCAAGCCTCTCAGACATTCTCCATTGAGCTAACTGTAGTCTTATGCACTCTCTGTAAGAAATAGCATAAATGCAGTTTGAAGTCAGGCATCTCATGCAAGAAAATGAAAATAAATTGTAGGAAGCAGATGAAGGAAAGGCTAAGGTTAAGACAGATGAATTAGTGGTTTGTTTGGAGCCTTGAGTTTTTCATGTACTTCCTGCATGACATTGTTCAAATTATTGTGCTCATCTGTGAAGAAAGATGTTCTCTTCCCAAGCTCCATCTGTACTGGCTTTTCTGTTTCCATGGCCCGAGTGAGCATGGCTCAAGTTGTGACTGGTAGGGCAAACTCAGCAGGAGATATGCTGCATGGCCTAATTGTTGTCATCACCAGAGAAAAGAAAGAGTTGATTGGGGAAAAGTCTCAGTGGGTTCCAAAAGCTGAACACCAAACTGGTATAACCCATGTGCCCGAATTGATGTCCCTGCAGAGTGGAGGAGCAGTTGGGGCTGGAGAGTCTGCCTGTGTGTGTGTGTGTGTGTGTGTGTGTGTGTGTGCACGTGCACAGAGTTGTGTGTGTGTGTGTGCTTGTGTGTGTGCTTGCCCATGAACTGGAAAATCTGGGAGCTGGGCTACAACAGCTGGAGATTTTAGGACTAGATGACCCCTTTGGGATGCAATCTCTGGAGCTTACTGTAACATGGCAAGGCTCTGGATGCCAGGATTAACCAACATCCATCCCAGTACACTTATAGTCATAAATCCCCCTTTTTTGTGGCTTGTTTCAATAGCATTCTGCTAAGGACAGCATCTTGGATGGTAAGAAATGCAAGTTCTCTGTGTTACAGACAGGGATTAACTGGCTGCATAGCAGAAATGTCACTTACGGTATCTCTGTGAATCCCCTAATGGCACTGCTGGACTGCATTGTTATTTTTCTGCTTTGCTTTTTAACTGGAATAGAGAAATTGTTCATTTATTTATCTGTCTATTTATTTATTTGCAGAGGAAAACTATGTTGAGAGCTATGTGATACTTGCTAGTTGGAGACAAATGAAGATGTAAGGTGATTTGGACAATCTGAAAGCTCAGTCCTGTGTCCTGGCCAGAGGGCTCCAACTAAAGCCTGGTGCATATTGCCAGGAGGTGAGGAGGTGATTTGAACTCTTAAGTCCTCCCAGCTGACCTGGTCTAACAAGGAGCAGTTTTGCCCTGCAACAGGTGTGAGTGACTTACATGCAAAGAGAAGGGAAAATGAGGCCTCCTTTCTCTTATTCTTCACCTGTATATCAAGCGGGAGCCCTACTGTTTACGAGCTGCTCCTCTTTGCTTTTACAAGGCACTGTCAGATCAGATACTCAGTATTACTTTGGAATGGAAAAGAATGAAGGCAGTTCCTGTAAAGAAGGACTTGAGAAGGCTTACTGGTTTTTCATCAGAGCTGCTGGAAACCTTCCTTTCCCCCCCAGGTTTACTTTCCCCAGTCCCACCCTCGAAATGCTCACCTTTTTTTGCCTTTGTCAGGGAAGTGTCACATCTGACACCTTTGCATTAAGGTACAGAAATGCAAATGGAGAAATCCAGCAACACCTAATGAGAGGATGTAAACTTTCTGTGAACCTAATATGTGGATTTAAGATAAAGAGCCATATTGTTAACACATTTCTAGAATGCTTTTGACACTTTTTAAAAAAACTAATAAGAATGCTTTGACCTGGCTTTTTTTCTTTTCAGCTGTGGCTCTTCCTAACCACCCAGACTTTGAGAAAGCAGCTGGCTGGGAGCAACTTGGCAGCCCCTCTGCCCATTCCTTTCCGCAGCCGTGGGGGTGGGCTGTGCCCAGGACTTCTGCAGTCGTGGCAGATGTGCAGGGAGCTGTGAGGGCTGCAGCAGGAGAGAGGAGTGCAGCAGCATCCCTGGAAATATCCACCTGGAAAGGGAGCAGGTAAGCAGGGAAGGCCAGTTTCAGCTCTGCTTCCCCAGGGCCAGTACAAGGAAAGTAAAGGAATATGTCTGCAGTGCTGCTTGGCAGAGCTGAGGTTTCTCCTAGCCTCCCCCCCAGCACTGCTGAACTGAAGCTGGCACTTTTATGTTGACTTTTGGCTTTGTTTCTGTCATTGAAGTGTCAGGATTTGCACTTTGCTTTCACAGGAGAGCCCTAACCCGGGGGGTTTTCATCTCATGGAAATGAAGCCAAGCCCCGGCCTTCCGTGTTCCTGCAGCAGCAGAGGGCCCGGAGCAGCTGTACCAGCCCAGCATCAGCCCTGGATGTCCCACCCGAAGCCGCCTCAGGCAAGTGCCCGCAGCCCTGCGCTGCCGTCTGTGTGCGGGGAGGAGCCGCGGGCGGGGGCTGCGCCGAAATGGGGCTTCCTGAGATGTGAAAAGCAAGGGGCTCGTAGGGTAGAAGGGTAACTCTGTGTAATGTGGGAATTTTCTTTGGCGGTGTATTGTTAGCTGAGCTGATGGAGTAGAAGTCGAGAGTTAAAGTATCAAACACTGTGATGCCTGGGGAATGTTTTTATTTTACAAAAATAAAATCACTCCCTGGCTTTGCACGGGAGTGGCTACAAGTGCAGGCTCAGTCCAAGAGGTCACCTTGTGTGTAGGGTGAGACTTTTAGTGCAAGTGTCACAGGCTGCTTCTTCATTTACACTTCAGAACACTAACCTCCCTCTCTAAAGCAGAAAGGTCACTACCAAAGTTCTCACCTCCCTCCACTGAGCTGTTTTTGGCTTTTCTCTTTCCCCCCCACCTCCCCGGTTCAAAGGGAATTTAGCATAGAAGAGCAGAAGAACCAAACAAATCTAATGGCCATTTTTTACTAACAATGCCCACCTCAGGTAACTTAAAGAAAATTACAAAGGAGAGGTCTTACCAATAGCTTAAGTTTCCAATTTTATTGTTCCATAGGGTTGTTAACAAAAAAATTACATGTCTAATCCCTCAGTAGTTAGGTTGCTTGTTCTGTTTGGGAATTTGCATGTATTAAGCAACTTCAGGATAATTTTTTCTCTTCAGTGACAGCTCTGACAGGTATTAGCACAGCATAAATAACCTGATATCTCTCAAAAGTACAAATACAGGAGGTGCAAAACCTTGTGTACAAAAATGCCCAGGGTCTCCCACCCAGTCCTCTAGGCACTTTTTACATTTTAAAGAAAACTTTCCCAATCCATTGCACTCTCTATTCAACTTTGCATTCAAGAGATAAAAAAAAAATAATCAAGACCAAAACAAAACAAAGAAACCACCAAACTGAAGATCCCTGTAAAGTTACACCCCAGGACAGGCTTTGACTAGCACTTTTGAAGCTAGGATTGTAGCTGTCTGAGCAACAGTGAGATGGCAGAGCAAGTAGAGTAGGTTTGAGACTGGCATCCAGATAAACTAGTCCAGAAATCTGTGGCCTATGCTCAACCTTACACCAGTATGACCTTGCCCACTGCAATAACTTAAGTGTCTTCTAGTATTAAACAAAAGAAACATTTGAATTCCAATACTTGAGCTAACAATGCTTAGTACAAGAATCAAGTGCTTAATTACCGGCATAGTTTCCATAATATATACATATTTCTGTTAATAGTAAACAATAGGGAACTGTATTTTTCATTTTTTAAAACCAGTTAGAAGTGCATCACACTCCACAATACATGCAATTAGTTGTGAATTCAGTATTTTTTATTAAAGATTAAAAAATAAAAACATTTGACACCCCAATATACATAAACTCAAATGTGCTAAAAGCAAAATGTGCAGAAAGACACTCGTTTCTAAAAGGCACTCTGCCACCATTATCTTGCAAATGTTTGTCTAATTCCACCAGGTTTCTAGTTTTCCTTCACTGAAGGTGAGACTCTAGACTGCTACCGAGTACAGATGCTAACCACACCAACCCCTTTCAGGGGTCTTTGCTACCACTAGAACATTTAAAACTGCATGCAGACTCAGCTCGAGCTTCTCATGGAGTTAACCATCACGATTTAAAATGCACGAGGGCTTTTTCTTAAAAGAAAAAGGTAGTGGTATTTAGGCTGCTTATCAGGGCCAAGAGAAAGAGACAGGGTTATAAAATAATTGCTGTGTATCCACCAAAGAGCTTTGCTACTAGAACCCAACTCCCTCCTCCCCCAGCCCGCCCCAACCTCTCATAAAATCAACCCCTGAAGTTACAAAATGCCGCACACACACGCGCACACACACACACACACACACGCACAGATGAAATGTTAACGCGTTGAGCTATTAGCCTGTCAGGGCCTGACAGGGTGGGAGTGCCCGGGCCGCGGTCCCGCAGCGGCGCCAGCCCCACGCACGCTGCGGGGCGGTGGGCTCGGTGCTCTCCCCGCTATAGGTAGGTTCAGCGTTGGCTCCTGGACGCTCCTCCGTTACCAGGGTCTCCACATGGATTTGGGTAAGCCAGGGGAAGGAAGGCTGCGCGTCCGGGAAGCGTCCAGTCCATCGGGGGAGGTCTGGCCCGGCTCGGCCTCCGCCTCATCCGAGTCGGAGCAGGTTTCCTCGCTGGGGCAGGGAGAGGGTGCCGGGGCGGGGAGAGCCGGGCCCAGGGAGGCCTCGGCCGCGGGGGCCAGCGCCTCACCGCCGGGCCAGGGGCCGAGAGGAGGATCTGCCAAAACGTCCGCGACCAAGTCCGGGCAGCCGCCCTCGTTGAGGGGCATGGACTCCAGCAGGTGGTTGAGCAGCTCGGCCGCCGTGGTGGCGTCGATGCCGGGGCAGCTGGAGACGAAGGTGTGCACTTCGTGCATGCACTGGATGTAGCCGGCGGCGAAGCGCTCGCTGGCTTCGCGGTGCAGCCGCCCGCCCTCTGCGTCGCGGGAGACAGAGCGAGGAGCGGGGTGAGGCGCGGGCCGGGCCGAGCCGCCCCCGCCGCCGCCCCGCCGGCACTCACCGAGTGCGCGGCGCTCCAGCACGGCCTGCACCCGCCGCACCGTCAGCTCCAGCACCTCCGCGTTCTCCAGCTTCGCCTGGAACTGACCCGAGGGCGCCGCAGCCGTCAGCACGGCCCCGGGCCCCGCCGCCCGGCCCGGCCCCCGCCCCGCCGCCTCACCTCGCTGTCCGCCAGCAGCAGCCGCAGCTCCTGCAGGCTCTCGTTGATCCGCGCCCGGCGCTTCTTCTCCACCAGCGGTTTCCTCGTCTGCGGGGACAACAGCGCCGTCAGCCCCGCCGCCCGCCCGGCCCCGCCCGCCCTCCGGCCCTGCTGCTCACCTTCCTGTCGGCCCGGGCCTCCGCGCAGCCCCCGTCGCCCCGCGGCGGGCGGCCCTTGCCGGGCCGGAAAGAAGGCGCCATAACGCAGACCAGACCCAACCGCTCCGCTCCCCGCCCCGCGCCGCCACACTTATAGCCTGCGATTTGCATGTCAATGAGCCCATTGGCCGCGCCTCGAGGGCCGCCGCCGCTGCGTTGGCTGAACGGGCCAATGGGAAGCGGGCGCTTTGTCTGCTCCGGAGTTGGGGTCGCGCCTCTCCTAGCCTGTGGTTGTCGTCGCCGCCGCCTCCGCTGCTCGACGGCTCCCACCGCTTTGTTGGCCTGACTGATGCGGGCAGGGCCCCGCGCTCGGTTCGGCCGTGCCTTTGCTCCTCGGGGGCCGTCACGGCCTGGGAAGTGGAGACAGGGTCCGGAGGGCCGGGGCAAGGGGCTGTGTATCGGTCACCTCCCAAGAAACTACCCCCCCACACACACCGTCTAGACTTCAGTGCCCACTACCGTGTTCGGAGCCTGAAGGAACGTGAGGTGTTGGTCAGCCCCGGAGCCTGCTCGGGGCCGTGGGTGCCCCTCGTTGCGGACAGCCCCGGTGGTCCCGGCTGCAGGCGGAGATGGCCGGGCACAGCGACAGCCTGGGCGTGAGAGCGTCCCGTTCACCCCCGAGGGGGGAACTGGCGGGACACAGCCGACTGTGGGGCCGGTCCTTTTGTCCTGTCCCCATCCCAGGGGACGGGGAGGCTCTTGAAGTCGGTCCCTTTGGCCCGGGCGGGCTGGATGCCTGCCCAGGCCCCGGTGCTGGTTCAGCGCCACCGCCCTCTTAGGGTGTTTGGCCGAGACGGAGCCGCGCTGCCCTTTCCCAGCCCGGGCGGGGCAGGGGGAGCTGCCCCCCGAATGCCGGGTGCATCCCTGGGCTAGTCGCAGCCTTCCGCCTCTTTTGGCTGAAAGAGCCGGGCCGGCCGGCTTTGTGCGGGTAACTTGATGCTGATGACAGTTGGCAGCTGCAGTTCCCCCAGCAGACTGAAGCAAATAAAAGCATTAGGGCTCGTCCCCGAGGAGAGCGACAGGTGTTCGCTCCCGCTCCTTTGTTTCCCTTCTTTTATTCTCCTCGCTAATGCATGTCATGTTTTTGCCGCCCGAGAAAACGGGAGACGCGTCCCCCGCTTGAATCGGCATCGCCAGCCCGGAGCCGGACTCTTGCCTCCCTGTACGTGTCCGGCATGGTTCTGTTCGATTCAGCATTAAAACCCCCAAGGAAGACGCTCTGGTTCTGGTGCAGCTTTCCCCGCTGAAAGATCCAGCGTGAGCCGGTGTGCCCTCAGCCATGCACAGAGCTCCGAGACTCCGATCCTTTTTATTGATCCGTGGCTGAAGGCTGGTGTGTCCCTCCCTATCCTGTGAGTGAATGGCACGTGTGCTGAGAGAGGCCGGGTAGCTTTAGTCAGCCCCAGCGTTGGTTAAAGCTGCTTTTCATCTGCCAAGCACAGTATAAACACCCGTGCCTGCAATATGCTAATCCATGTCTGATTCGAGAGCAAATACGGATAGAGATGTTCAGCACTCTCTTTGCAGGGAAAGGCATCGGAGATAAAGCTGGCACGTGGGATGTCTTGGCTGAAGTCCCAAGCTCAGACCACTCTTCTTTTGGTACCACAATGGACAGCAGATTTTATTTTCAGAAAGGTGATTCTCATGTTTCTTCTGTATGCTTTAAAGCAACGGTACTTGAATTTTGGCAGAATTTGCTCTGTAGGTGACTTAATTCATTCCACCAGGCAGGTGGAATCTGTCCTGCTAAATCTGTCCTGCTTCTGATGCACCCAGTGCTCTCTGTAATGCAATGTGGAAACTGTCTTGTCCCCTTCACTGATACCATTAATGCAGACTAAACAGAAATGCTGTTTAGGCCAGGCCAGATACATAACACTTTTGTCTTTAAGCAAATAGAGGCACCTGTGACTGTATTTTATATATAGTCTATTCAGAGTTTGCCTAAATGGGAAGGAAAAAAAGACAATTGTCTGAGTGCAAACTACAGTGAAGTAGTGGATGTCAGAGTTTTGAAGGGGCCATTTATGTTCTGAACCAAAATCAGGCACTTAAGGTTGACATATATGTATAAAAACACACAAGTGTACACACACGTATAAAAAGTGCAGTAACACACTATATGTAATCACGGGGTAAATGATGAAATCCAAGAAATAATGAGCTTGTTTTCTCTTCAGAGAAAGCTTAGCAGCTTTACATTGGTATAAATTCTGCTGATTTACACACGAAACACTGCACTTCTGTGGCTGCAGATGAAGTTGTTCGTACCAGTTGTGTTTCAGAGCTAACTGAGGCTTAGAGGTGCTGTAGTGTTCATCTAGGAAAATGGGAAGTGAAGGAGCTCCTGAATTCACCTCAGTTGGGATTCAGGTGAATCAGGACTTGGGTGATGCAGGCTGAATGCTGAACATCAATGATTTCTCATAAGCCTCAGATCTGCATGTTTTGGAGCAGTGAGGACCTGCAGGCACAGGGTGAGGATGCACACAGAGACCCCAGCAGTGGGCCAGCAAAGCTTGGCCAAAAATGGCCAGAGTTAGCCATAGCTATAACATCTATTTCTGTTCTGCTTTGGTGGGTGCCAATGGTACCATCATCTACACACTGCTACGTCTTGCTCAGTAACATGTCTTTTTGCGTTTTGGTTTTTTTTTTTAGTTTTTAAAGCTGCAGGTCAAATAAGTTGACAAATGATGTTTGTGCTGGGTATTAAAAAAATGTATGTGCCATAAGTATCTGGGCATGCCTGCAGCTGCCCTTCTGGAGTAAGAAGTCATTGCAGGCTATCTGCTCCAGCCCATGAGGACACTGTGATGTTTTTGTTCCACTTTAAACAATTTCTGTCACATCAGGTGAAGTGATTCATGATGACCTCATGCATTTTAATGGAAATGTCAACTGCAATCTAGTAAAAGAAAACGTTCTGTAGATACCTTGTCTCATATCTCAGTGCTTGCCTGTGCATGGTGGTTCCTGAAGGAGATTCTGGTAAGCCCATCAACTTAGCCAGATTGTTCTTTCCAGGTTAAACCCCCCTGCTGTCTGCTAATGGGGAGGTATACAGGCACTGCTTCCTCCTGCACAGAGGGGGAAGTTTGACCTTTGCTAGAGCAGGGAGCTGTGTCCTGCCAGAGTCTGATGCTCCCACACGTGATATAAATCACAGTTTAGCTGAGGAGCAGCATGGTTTTAGTAGAGACAGTGGCATCAGTGACTTGCTGCATGTTTTTCTGAAAGTTCATGAATAGAGCAGTATAATTCTTTGTAGAATTAATTATATGTATTATAATTCTCTGTAGATCATATGTGATCACAAATGCACCTGTGGTGATGGTGGCAAAGGTAATTGTGGGAGAAAATCCTGCAGCCTCAGTTTCTTGCCATGCACACTGGAGACAGAGGGAAATGGCAAATCCTCATGAGGTGAGGGAGTCTGCCACCTAATGCCTCAAACATCTCTTTTTAAGTTATCAGGTGCATTTAAAAGGTCTCCAGCTCCCAGAAGGACATCCACAGAGAACTCTGTGGATGAAACAACTGCAACTGAAAACTTTTAAGGACTCTACAGGCGGGTGTGCTGCCATCTACGTTCTTGGGCTTCAGTCAGTAGGTCACTCAGGCTCTCCATGGATAATATAATCAGAGCACAGGATAAAGACATGATGAGCATGGACAAGATCCATTGGAAATGCTTGAGTGGTTTCTTTCATAGATGGTACAACATCTGTTGTCGTTTGAGGCACAAGTTCCTATCAAAGAGACACATCATCCTTATAAATATTAATGGTGCATATAAATGGCAGTGGGTGTGAACTGTGGTGGATGGTAGGTTAATGGGTGAATTGCTCCTTAGGCATCAGTTTGCTGTCATCATACTTCTACACTATCAAATACAAACTGTTCAGGCAGCAAAGCAAGCAAGAGCTATCTTCCCCCTCCTCCTCTCACTGGGCTCCTTTAACAAATGGAATGTTTACAATAATTAGTCTTCTGCCTTGTCCGTGTTGAAAATTAGTCCCTCTCTCAGAACCGAGGTGGAGGGGAGCGTGTGTGGAGCTGGAAGAGCTCAGGGTGTAGGTAATAAATGAAGCAAATGGATCAGGCTTTTTGGAGAAGTTTGCAGCATTCCCTGTTAGCTTGATCCTTGTTGCCTTTAGTGCTATCAATTTCTCTGCCATTAAAATCAAATGTTTAAGAGGGAAATCAGGTTAAACATCACCTTTGAACTGTTCTTGGAGTTGAATTGGTTTGTTACTCCAAATTGTTTTTTCCTAGCCCGAGTGCTGAGATCCTGTTGCTGCTGTCAAAAACCATAAGGCTTCTCCTCTTTCTTATTTTTCAACAGATTTGGCAGCAGCACTCGTGCTCATCAGCTGGAGCACAGAAGAACAGTTCATGCCAGCCACAGCGCTAATGAGCAGCATGCAAAAAGGTCTTACGTGCATTCACAGAAGAGCCCCTAGATTGTTTGCTGCCTGGGAAGGCTGGGGCTCCCCTTTGACCAAGAGGATGGGCCCTGCTTTCTGCCATTTCAAAGGTACTTATGGCAATATCCAAATGCAAGAAATGTGTGGGCTTGTGCTGAGCAAGTGGTGAGGGTAGCAGAGCCTCTGTCCATGGGTGGGTGACGCATGGGTGCTGTGCATTGTGGGGCTTCCCCAGCAAAACCCACGGTGCCACCCCTGTTACCTTCTCATTCTTTCCTGAAGTGGTTGGGCTCCAGTGGGGATATATCTGCACTCCCAGATCAGTGTAAACTGTTTAACCTCGTAGCATTCAGCCTGCAGTCTGTGGTCAGAGACTGTAGCAGGTTACTGTGTGTCTTGTGAGGTCAGTGACTGTCGTTTGGTCATGTTGTGTTTGTGGAAGTTATTTTAGGTACACGAGAATAAGAATCTGAAGGAAGCACAGAGCAAAAAAACCTCTGAATTAAAAAAAATCTGCCAGTGATGCCTCAGGGAGCAGTTTCATGGTGTTTCCAGGGAAGCTTCCAATATCTTTGGAAGTTATCCAAATTATAGGGCTGACTTCCTCGGAGGCTTTGTTTATCTTTGTAACAGTGATGTGTCTATCACTGGTCCTCCTCTGCAAGATATTTTATTAGCTCCTAAATGGCTTGCAAGCATCGTCAGTAAAGAATATTTTCTTCAGTGAAGGTGCTAAATGCCTTAAATGCAATTCTGACTATGGACTGATGTGTGTCCTTCAAAGGATATTTCTTTTGACATGCAGTGCGTGGCAAGGGTAACTCCTAGTCTGTACCTCTGGCAGTGATACTCCAAGTTTGTTGACAGGACACAGGTTTTATTTTTATCAGATTAACATGTACACAGTTGGGCTCTGAACTTTGCTCCCATGTGTTTTGTGACATGCTCTAGAAAAATGCCTGCTTTCATAGCCTCTCACAGGTTTGCATTCACATTGTAAATTACACATCTATAGGTGGGGAAATAACCCTGTGCTCTCAGGGGGATGTTTCAGATCCTCTTTAGCAAGGACAGAATATATTTCGTGGTCAGTTTTGGTAAACACTCTTTTTAATTCAAAAAGAGGAATATTTCACAGGCAGAGACCAATCCCCTTTACATTAGAGTCCTGACACCCTTTTTGGTAGCTGTGTTTTATATAAAACCTGGGACTGACCTTACTAGAAGAGATACCTCATATTGCACAGACTTGTTTTGTGGGGTTGTCCATGGACAACTTGGGTCATGACCTCAGTAACAGACATTTGGGGTTCTTCTCTTAAACGTGCCATACCCCTACTCTGGGCTGGCTGTTTCTCAAAAGAGGTGATATTTCATAGCCAAAACTCTTTCTAATAGTATGGAAAAAGACCCTTCTGAGGACCTGGTCTCTTGTGTATTATGGAAGAGGATGTCTTTAACTACTCTAAGTTTAGAGTGGATTTTAGTTTTGCTGTCCTGCACGGCTCATTTATTTGGCATACTGCTCTGCTGATTTATGTTGGTGGCAGTCTCTTGATCCACTGTGGACTTCTTATATCCCTTCTGGTTAGGAGCTATCATTTAGAGTGATGCTGGAAGGCCCTGATAGGTAGCATGAAGGAAGCTCAGTGAGCAGGTTTGAATTAAGGAGTGATGAGTGCTGTCATTCCTCTCCTCCGTATTTGTGTCTGCCCTTGTTTCTCAAAAAGCTTAGCACAATTTGAGAGGAGCATAATGTTTTTGAACAATTGGTCTGAGAAATAGCTCTGTAACTTCAGCTCTGAGAAACAAAACCTCTCTGAGGTGCTGCTTCACAACTTTCTGGTAGAGGCTGGGCACAGCTGAACCCAGCCAGAAGAGCCTTCTGCTGGCTGGAAACCTCCTGCCTCCAGCTCAGCCGGGAGACCAAGGCAGAGGTGGCAAATCAGACCCAGTTAATGTTGGTTGGGATACTCATGGTGTCTGAAATACGGTGGAAACACATTCAAAGACATTGCAGACTATGTGTAGACATTCTCCTGGTGGAGCCAGTGAATGGTCCTTGCCTGACTCCCCTGTTCCCAACAGCTCAACAGGTTCCTGAGGGTCATGAATGTGGTGCAGAGTTGCAACATGCAGAGGAGAACCCAATTCTCTGCTTGGACAGTAATTTTTCTTTGTGTTTTCATCTGATGGGACATAGGTATTTGCAGGAGAATGCAAAATGTCTTCCTGCCGGTTTTTGTGCTGACTTTTGATCTTGTTGGGCCTGCTCAGTTCTTTCCCTCACCTCTTGGGAGCTGTGGGGTAGCAATGGAAGGGGCCTCCAGAGGGTTGAAATGAAGTTGCTGTGCCTCCAAAATCAGTAGAAAATGGCTGCTGTTTCTATGATTATGGCTGAGTCAACATCACAGCCAGCTCCTATGATTAGAAACAACTCACACAAGCAAAACAGCTCAGGGAAGAGCAATGGAATTGTAGGAAGTCAGGAACATCCAGGCTCATCTTAATGGTACATAGGGTGACTTAAAGGAGTAAAAAAATGGTTCATACAATATATCAATTTTTTTGAGAGATTTTAAATTATTTTATTCTATTTGGGTAGTTTGCTTGTGTGTTTTTTAAGCTCTGGAGAAAGGGCAGCACTATCCTCTGTGGTATGCCTTGTTTTATGGAGCATGTTAGGAAGGGGTTCATTTACTTGATGAATTCAGGACTCAGTTTAATTGGCCTCTGAAAGGGCTAGTTTGGGGGGAAACCATTTTATTGGCTTCTGGGGATTACCTGATGTCCTCTAAACTCCAGTAAACATGTCTTAGCACAGCCATAGCTTCTGTGTCCTTGCAATTAATAGACAAAGCCAACACCAGCTTTGCACACATGCACAGAAAGAAACTTGTGAGCAAAGTGGTAGGACTAGATCCACCAGAGGCAAGTGCATGGTGCTGTGTCAAATAAAAATCCCAATGATACACAGCCTAAAACTCTAATTAGATGGCAGCACAGAAAATGAACACACAAACTGAAAATGCAGGGAGCTTTCACACACTCTCTGAGTCACTGCTCTTGGTTTCCTTTCCTCTCACCCCTTTCAGAGGTTTGGTATGTGATCTGTCAGGGCTGCAAGAGAGCAGGGGTGGCTTGTTCCCAGCACTGCTGAGCTGTCTGGATGCCACCAAGTTCATGTGGCAACTGTGCCATCTAAACTGTCTACGGATAGAAATAAGGGAATGAAGGGCAGGAGAGCAGGCACTTGAAAAACTGCTTGTCCCTGACTGTCTGGTGAGTAACAAGGAATTCAAAGAGCAAGAGACTGTGGATCAAAACATGGGGGTTATGGCTGGTGACTTCTTATGCACATTGGTGTCACAATGGGCATATGCTAGAGAAGGTGCAGAAGGTGACTTTTGCTCCAGGCGGCTCATAAAATGCCCTGGGCCTTAGGGATAAATAGCACAAATTTTGTTAGGGTTGTGGTTTCAGACCATAGCAGGGAAATAACTAAAGCTTGACGTAAGAGGCACCTCCAGCTCCTGCTCTGCTGGCTGTCTCCTCTGACACCTCCCTTAGATTTGCTCTTGGAAACTTTCTGGCATAGCTTTGCCCAACTTCAGGATCTGAGAAGAAATGAACTTATCAGTCTCACACCTCCATGTTCTGTGTCTGGTATCAAACTGTTCACCTGCAAGACACAAGCTCTCTCAGTTGGCCAATGCCCAACCCACAGTAGCCTGGTCTTGAACAGAGCCCACTTCCTGTCTCTAACACCCATAATTAGAGACAATCCCAGAAGGAGAAATAAGACTGATCCCTTGAAAAGCTCATCTGGAGGATCAGGATGGACAGAGCAGATTGCTTGGGTGCAGACTCTGAGGTAGACTTTAAGTTGGGTGGAGTCAACCCTCAGGCTTGACCCCAGATATCAGTGTAAACAGATCCCCTGGGGACTTTCCTTATGGAAAGCATGGGTAAAACTGCAAGTCCCTACCTGTCAGTGCTTGAAACTCAGACAGCCCAGACTGGGCAGGTAGGGCTGAGTTGCTTCCCACTGCTGCCTGATGAGCCTCGACCTCACCTGGACAAGAGTGGAGAACTCCCCCATGCAGCAATGGCCAGTTGGTTGTGAACAAGTAAGGGTTGTGAGAACGTGGAGAAGGTCTGGTAGGGAACTACCAGCATGGTTAGGACTTGGGGTTAGTCTGGTCAAGAGGGGGCTGAGAGCAATCTAGCAACATCCCACAAGTACTGGAAGAGCAGTTACAGCTGGTGGAGTCAGGCTTTTCTCATCAAGGGGCAGTGGCTAGACATTTCATCTTGCAAGGCTCAGATCAGATATCAGGGAACCCTCTCTCCCATGGAGATGGTGCAGCACTGAAATAGGTTGCCCAGTGAGGTCAGGGAATCTCCCTCCCAGGTGGTTCTGAGGCTTGGTTAGACAAAGCTGCAGTCAACGTAATGTACTGTGGGCAGTGACCTTGCTTCACAGAGGTTTGGACTAGAGACCTCCACAGATCCCTTCCAACCAGAATTTTAGCCTCTCTGTCAATTCTAGAAAGACTGCCAGGATACTGCCAGAGTTTTTAAGGAGAATTTCAGCAACTAAATATTTGGTGATGTCTGTTTGACACAGTAGCCCAGATCTAGATGGAAGCTTTTGGCTCGAGCTTTGTAGGGAAGTATGATCCCAGTATGAAGTTCAGTGAGTCACTTTTCCACCCTGAACAGGAGATGGGTGCAAAGGAGGGAGCTGTTCTAGCAGTCCAAGGTGGCTGGAATTTTTTATGAACCCACTCTGAATATTGTCAAGGCACATTTTCTGTGGCAGCAGAAGGCCCCTTGTGTGTGTGCAGTGCTATGTACAGGGGGCCCTGGAGCAGTGACAAGCTGCTTCTTTAGCACTTGTGCTGTACAAGCAGCCAGGGAAAGAGAAGAGGGGTGACATGGAGGTATCATTAATATATTTTGGGAGGTATCATTAATATATTTTGTGATGTACTGGAGGAGAAAGCCTCCTACCCTTGCCATCTAGCAAGCTTTTCTGGGAACAATGAAGCGTGATTCCCCATGGCTTTGTGTTGTGTGGTTTTATCTTGTGTCCATATTTTGTTCCTCTTCATCCCAGCACAAGGTAGGTAAACTCCTGTTGCAGGACCTCTCACCTTGACCCAGGTGCCCACACTCACAGTTTACAGGAACTTAATTTCCTTGTAATTTTTTTCTTCCTTGCCTTTTGTTAAATTTAGTTAGAGAACTCAAACATTACTAGGCAGGGACTGAGAGGCTGAGGGAGAGACTGAGGCTTGCAGTGGGATTGTTTCCTTAGGAGCTGGGAGAAACAAGGAGAACCCAGCAGTTTACCCATGTCCTCTTATCTGCGGATCTTGAACTCGATCACCACAAATATGTCATCATTGCTGAAGTCATAATTAAGTTCAGCATTTTACTGTCAGTGTAATTGCATTAACCATCCTCCTTTCTTGCTATGTCTTGAAATACAGTCGTCTCGTTTATAGACTCTCTGCCAAGTTATTCAATTTTAATGCAGCTGGAATTGTGTTTTTAAAATGTAACTTGAACACAGTAACTACAATGAGTTCCCAGGGCCTGCTGCTGTGTTTTTGTATTTGAATGAGATCAACCCAACAAGCCAAGCGTGAAGCTCGGTGCGGTTGAACCCCACTGAGGACCGTGGACTTGGTGGCACTGAGCTGGCTCAGGATCCCCTGGCTGTACAGCAAAGGGCTGGTGACACTCTAACTTTTTCAGGAAGATCTGCAAAATTTTTCACATTTCTCTCTCAAAATCCAGTCTGCCAGAAGAGACTTGTCATCTAGTGAATTACTTCGCTTCAGCCTACATGTGTTTTCACAAGAGAGCCCTGTCTTGAAGGAGTTAAAAAGAAAGAGCATCTGTCCCTGCATCGGGCTGCTGAGGATGTCCAGGGGCAATCACAGAGAACCCTCTTGCCCCTTGGCTGCTCATGAGCTGTTCTGGGATGTGATTTGTCTGGACACACAGACAACTCCCTCTGCCAGGATAAGTTGTAGCTCAGCAGGGGGCTTTTTCCAGCAAATGCTGTAGAGCTGTAATTAGCCTTTGGTTGGCCTCCAGCATTTGTTTGTGTGTTGGTTTGTTTGTTTTTCTTGTACTGAGTCATCTTACTCATAGATACTAGCTACAAGTCCAGCCAGCACCCTGAGCTGCCCTTTCAGATGTTAACTGTGTTGTTGCTGATAGAGCCATCCTATGAAGAGGAGAAGGATAAGTTTTGTCTGCTCCCTTAATGCCTGTCCCCTTTCAAAATCCTTCTGGAAGAAAACCAGGTTTGTAACAGGACTGTCTCTGCTTCCCTGTATCACAGACACCTGCATCAGTGTATGAAACCCACAGAGGAGCTGACGTGCAGAGGGATAATTCCCTGCTCCATGTTCCCTCCCTGCATGCCAGGATTGTGAAGAGCAGAGACATGCTGCCTGCTGCCCTCTTGGCTTCTGGACCTTGGACACCTGAGGAACAGCAGTGACCAGAGAGCAGAGGGAACTGAGGGTGCCTGGAAGGGAGTCATGTGTACCACTGGGTTCTTGTGGTTGGGGTAAGAGTGATCTCTTCCACGTTCCATCCTGTAGAGACTCAGGGACTACTGTGCATGCTGTTTCCAAAAGGACTGTTTGTCTGAACCGGTGCTTGCTGCAGCATGCAGGGAGGCTCAGAGGAGCTTGCAGTGCTGGCCTTGTTTGCTCGAGTTGATATCCCAGCATGCTGGCTCCCCTTGTGTGGCACAGGACTGTCTGCCCATGAACTGTCAAAAATTACATCAGTCGTTGAAGGGAGATGACAAGAGAAAGAGCAAAGCAGAGGTAACCTGCCCCTTCCAGAGCTATGAAGCAGATCATGAGATTGGACTACATCCCCACATCATGGGCCATTCCTGAGCCATGTGTTTCTGTCAGCCACATCCTGCTTCTTATGGGAACTCCCTGGAGATCACACCAAGTAGGTGAACTGTAGAAGTGTGCTGTGAATTCATTGCTACCCTTATGATCTGACTGGATGACCCTGGCTTGCAAGTGTACAGATGATACTTGTATAACCCTGTCCTCTATCAGGGCTTCCTTACTTCTGAATTGTTGTGTTAGAGCACTAAAATTGGATGTCTCCCAGCAGCTATCTTATTTGTTTCATGATTTGTCAGCTGCTATCTGATGTCCATCCTGCCATTCCTTCCCCTCTTCCAAGAGAGCCATTGCATTACAGCAGCAGTCACACCTCCTTGTATATGATGCCATTGATAAATTCCAGTCTAGCTCAAGCAGGAGGCCATCAGCTGATGGGCAGCTATCATCTCTCCCTGATGGCTGGCTTGGGGTGATGTTCTGTATTAACTCTCCTTGATGTGTCTGCTGGTTTGGACACTGCTGGGCAGGATATGCTGGTGGAATGCTCTGAGCAGATGGTGCATCTGGCTGGGGCTGCTTCAGGTGAGAAGAGCTGCTCACTTGCACACTCCATTCCTTCCAGCAGGTTTGTCTGCTTTGTGACTCTCTGAGGGGACTCTCCTCTTTTAGTGCCTATTGATTTATTCTGGCTAAGCTGATTAAGCATACAATGGCTTCTGCCTTCAGGCACTCTCCACATTCCCTGCTCCTTTCCCCAGCCTGTACCTCCAGTAGAACTGGAGCATATTTGCAGCTTTTTTGAGGGTACCTCAGTGAAGATCTGCCTTAAAATTACCTTCTGTACCATGGAAATCCATGCAGTGTTTGTCACACCTTCCGGGGAGATGTATTTTGGCTGCTTTATTTCTGAATCTTCTTTTACCTGGCTTTCCACTGCCTAGTGTCACTAAATTTAGCAGAACTTTGTTTAAACTAAGTTCTGTGTACTGTCATTTGTCTGAACCCAGCCTGCTCAGGGCAAAACTGGGCCATTATTCTTCATTGCCATTTACTTTGCATAAGTGTAACTGCTGCATAAAAGCCAGTTCCATGGTGTCCTGAAGACCAGACAGGGTCTGGAGCTTGGCATGATTGCCTTTTACACTTGATGCAGAGGGATGGAGAAGAAACCAATCCTTCAAAGAGCAGTTAAAAATACCCAGGTAAAGTTTGTGAGCTTTTTTTTAGGGTTGTGTGCACTAACCTCTTGCTTGCACTTTTGAGGAGGAGAGGGCAAAGTATTCCCTGTCTCAGGCATGCAGGCACTCCTGCTGGCCCCAGGAAGTGGGAGAAGGCCACAAATGTGGGAGAGAAGCAGGGGAGCAATGAGTTACACTGACAGGGGGAACCAGTGGCTGAGATGAGGGCAGGATCCAGCTGTCCAGTGTAGTGGTTCAGGACTGCCTGTTCTGCTTCAGGACACTGAAAGGTTGCTCTGCTCTTGAATGTCTGTGTTTCTCCTTTCTCCAGATCATAAACCAGAGTGGCATCTGCACATAACACCTCTGCCCATCCCACAGCAGCCCCTGCACTGTACAGGTACCAGCCAGGCTATGGATGCCCACACTGCCTCAGAGCAGCTCACCTGCTCTGAAATTTGGGTTTGCTCAGGTTTTAGAGGTATGGGTTTCTCTTGCAGTCAGTGCATGCAGCCAAGCTGTCAGCTGTGGGATTGTTTTCTAGAGCTCATTCAAGTGTGACTTCAGGGTTTCACTAGGCTTTTGCAAATAGCACCCTGAGTTGATGGGAAAAAGGAAGAGATGCAACTTTTGGAGACGAAAACACCTGTGGGCATCAGTGTTTTAGTAGCTGCCTCCCAGAGAACCTGGGCTGCACTGGTGTAATCCCTGCAGGCATGCCCTTCCTTTTCAGAGCTCCTCAGCTGCAGGGAGTGTTTGCCCTGGCTGCCCAGCAGTTTCAGGTTATACTATCCTGGGTATATTTACCTTCCTGGCAGGCTGGGCTGTGGGGGGCCTGCAGCAACCCTGGTGCTGTGACAGTGTACAAGCAGAAGGCAGGTGTTAGCTGGCACCCTGGCCCTTGGATGTCAGCTGCAATTGCAGGAGCTGCCATGTCTCCTCCAGCTGGGTGAGTCCCTGGTGTATTCTTGTGACTATTGTATTTCTGTACATGCAGATTGTTGTACAGCACTGGAATGCCCTCCCTGTCGGGATGTTCCCCACCAGTCACTGCTGTTGATGGGCCCCTTGCTGCACTCTGCTCTCAGACACCAGCAGGGAGGTGCTGCAGACCCTGCCCACACCAGGGCTCTCCAGCTCCAGGGGGCCGAAATAAAGGGTTCTACAGCCTGGCTGACCCCTTTGTTCTCAGTTTGAAAGGTGCTGCCTGCGGTCAGGACTTCAGCAGGCTCTGGCTGCATTTGACATTTCTGACTCCTGTGCTCCAGGTTTGGGATGTGAGGTTGCTCAGAGCAGGTTATTCCTAAGTGGAGCACAAACCCATATGGGGAGGGCTTCGTTGACAGCAGTCATTCCCACCTGTGTTTTCTCACAGCTGTGTTGTATGTGTACTATTTCTGGCCTCCTAAAGCAGGTTTGCTGGTCAGCCATGAAAAATTTACATATGAAAGGAGGTCTTTCAAAGAGACTGGCCTCGAGTTTCTCCTTCCCTGGCTTCCTCCAGAAGACATTTCATGTCCTTTTTTGCAAATCTGTGTTTGTGTAATGCAAATGGAGAAACCACCTGGAAATCAAGTAAAGGTTCCTCATGGGCTGAGTTGTAGGCAGCTGGGGAGCCATAGATCTGGTAAGGGGCTTTGTCATGCTGATAGTGGACCAGATCAGAATCCCAAATTCCGCTGGACTGGAGAAATTGTGGGACAGATGGAATGCCAACTCTGAAAACAGCCTTTCTTCCCTGTGAATAGCCACTGCTGCTGTGAGCTGAGAAGAGCTTGCAGTCCCCAGGCAGATAAGGTGAGATATAGTCAGGGGCCATATCTACCAAGGAGGGTAACATGATGGGAGCACAAGATGTGGCTAAATTCCCGGAGAAAATGGTCCCTGGGAGTCAAAATGGGAGTTTCCACATGCTGGAAGCATCAAAGCATCCCCTGAGTGCAGGTGGGAGCCTGGGCTGGCCCCGTGCTGCAGCCAGACTGCAGATGCCTCTGTTTTTCTTACTCATGCCTTAATCTTTTTATTCCCTTGGGGAAAATCATAAAAGTAATTGAAAAAGCTTTGGCAAAGCAACTGGAGGAGAGGGGAAGTGTAGGGTAGATCTCTGCCTTAGTTGCTCTGTGCCTGTCAGAAGCTGCCCCCTGGAGAGAGTGGAGTTCACAGAAACAAAATATAGGCACTCACCTTGTCAGGTGTCCTGGCTAATAGGCTGCTAGAAGTGGAGGGACACCTGGAGAAATGCTGCTTCAGAGACCGAGATGGCAAAGAATCCTGGGGGAGGCTCTTCTGCAAGGTATCTCCTTCATTTCCAGGCTGCACCATTGCTTGGGAAATGAGATGGGGGCAAATACTTTTGTATATTCCCCTGAGAGGAGCAGTGAGCTGCTGGGTACCTGACACATTGGAGCTCCCACCCACCCATGGGCAGCTAAGCCAGGGTGCTCAGCATCAGGACATGCCTCTGAGCACAGCAGTCTCTGAAGGCAAATGTGACTCTTTGACTGACAGCCCTAAATCTGATTGGACTTAAAATAGGAACCTCAACACTAGCTCTGTGAAATTCAAGTCTCCATAATCTTTTTTGGCCCCACTTAATCCTGATTTCAGTATATAGAGATCCTAATGAGGCAATCTGCAAATGGAAACCATAAAAAAAAAAAGAAAAAAGAAAAAAAGAAAAGAAAAGAAAAGAAAAAAAAAAAAAGAAAAAAAAAGAGTGGTGAGCTGTGGAATAAGAGCTCCATGCTCACTCCTTTTCCTGGACCATAAGAGGTAGGATGCTGTGTTAGGTGGGCTTCTGCTCTCATCCAAAATGATTCCCAGGCTCTGACATCCTGACAGGTATTTCAAGTAATGATGCAAACAGGGAAAATTCCTCACACCAACCTGGCTGTTAGACACCAAAATCCCCTGCATGCATAACTCCCACAGCTTGGAGGTTCTCCAGGTGAAATACATCAGTCTCTGAGTAGTGATGACCAAGGGTGCGTGCCTAAGGCTTATCTGTTTCAGCTGCCTTACAGCATTTTTGACCATTCACCTCAGCCAAAAGACCTTCACCATTAAGCTGCTTCCACATTTCTGCCTGAACCTGGGAGCTTCCCATGGGCAGCTGAAACATGGTTTGTAGTGCTTTGCAGAGGACCCCTGGATCAAACAGCCTTGTACTTTCAAGTCTGGTCAGTGCAGGACATTGGTGACAAAGGTTTGTTTATTTGTTTGATTTCAATTATGTTGCTTCACTGCAAAATTCTTACCAGTTATACCAGCATAAAAGTGCCACGTAAATGAAGCTGGCTTTTCTGATGTGTTGATCCCCTTGCTGGATTTTGCTGTGGTGGGGAGTTTTGCCAGTTTAGTTGCACCAGAAAAACTGGAAAGTGCAGGTGAGAGGAGCTGGGTGCGTATCAATTATTGGCAGCCAATACTCCAGATGTCCCTGCTCTGTCACCACTTGACACGGAGAGCAGGGGTGTTTGCTTTTTAAGCCAGTGTTCAGTGTGTTATGGGTAAGGCCTGGCCAACCCCTGCTCATATTTGGAAGGTAGGAATGTGTGGGCTTCACATCATTTGGAGTGGAGTTTTCTTCAGGGAATTCACTATGGACCCATGCTCACCTTAGTGGCTGAGGGTTTCTTTTGAGAGTGCCCCAGAGCCAGATATTTCAGCACCCACAGCTGGACCTGAGCTCTTTCTGAAGGATGTCTTCCTGCATGCAGGGAGCCCTTATCCAGCCCTGTGTCAGGCTGTTTGCAGGCAACCCTTTTGGCTGCTGGTTTTTGCCACCCTAACTTGCACTTTGAGAGGCATCTGCTGCAGAGCTGCCAGTCCCACCCACCTTCTGTTTGGGTTTGGGTCTGGGCTGTGCACAGACATGCAGGGAAAGCATTCATCCCCTCTGTCTCCTCCCCCACAGGAATGCAGCATCTCCTTCATCTAATGTATATACACTGTGCTTTGTCACTAGGAATGGCCAAGGCAATGACTTCTTTTCTTTTTTTTTTTTTTTTCAGCCAGGGAGGGGAGCATGGATATAATTAGCATTTTTATCCTTTTTCCTGCTCTCACACCTGTGAAGCATTTCCCAAAAAAAGGCAAGGCTGCTTCTCCACAGCAAACAAGCTTCATTATCTTGAAGCCATTTCATCCTGCCTGTGAGGGCAGCAAATCTTTGGAAGCCTGAGATGAAGTCTGCACTATCTCCTACCTATGCCAGGTCTCTGTGCTGTGCATGTGGGGCACACCAGGACCTGACTGCTGACTCCTTCACAGTCCCTGGGAAGCCAGGACACACCAAAAAATGCCACAGTAGGACCCTGATGGCAGCGTGTACATGGTGATTTGCTGCTCATCTTATGCTCCATTTATATCCTGGGCTGTGGCTGTTTCTCTGCTTTCTGGCTTCAGGTTTCACTTTGGGCTGGTTCTTCTGGCCTCGGTGTTGTTGGGGAAAAACATTGAGAGGCTCTTGGAAAAGCAACTAGTTTGTGTTGTGACTGTAGTGTCCTCATGTTCTGCTGCACCCTGATCATTCTGTTTCCCAAGCAGTCTGACAGATATTCCTTTATGTGTATGCATATAAGCCTGTTGAAATATGCATGCACATGCACCTTTATATATGTATATATGCACATAGAGGGCGATGCACACGTATGGATGTATGTGTTGAGCCATAGAAACTGTCTTAGTTGTTGAGTTACTTCAGTGTCCCTTAAAATAAGCATATATTGCCTTCCTGTATTTATTGAGAGAGGCTTTTCCCATATATATTTGAAGGAATTGTAATAGATGGTGGGCTCAGCCCTGGCATGGCTGACCACCACCAGCTCAGCCCTGCATCCAGCAGTAGTGCAGGCAGCTGGGGACTTGATTCAGCCACAGACATTTTGTGGCTCTGAGGTGGCCATGATCTGCTCCCACTCAGCCCTTTGCGTCTCAGAAAAGGCAACAAGGCTGAGAAGAGTGTAAGCTATGTAAGAACGACTGGGACATGGGCATCTTGCCTTTGAAGAGGTATCATCCACCTCATTGTGGTTCACATCCCAGCTGAGCAGACTCAGGGTCTGTGGCTGGGGATGGTAGAGAGACAGATGGGAGCAGGAGTGAGCCTGCTCATGCTCTAAAACACCCAGCTTTTGTGTGTGCTCTCCTGCTTCATTTTTCTCTCTGCATTTTCTCTTTGACTGATAAAAGCCACTAAAAACAGTGCCTTTGATTTTAGGCAGAACTCTTTATAAGTGGGACATTTTGTCCTCTCTCACAGTCTGAGGGGAACCTCACAGCCCATGTCTGCTCCTCTGCCATGGATGCATCCCAGTGCACACCCCCAGCTCCCTATCTCCTCTCAGGACTCATCCCAACCATGTGAGTGGCTGTGGAGGTAGATGATGTGGAGCAGAAACCTCCTTTCTCACACAGCCTCTGCTGCTTGCCATGGGACCCTGTCTGGATGAGGACAGGTAGGTGCTACCCAAAAGCATCTCAGGACTGTTGGCCCAGCAGCGCTTTGGGGAGGGGTTTGCCCTTGGCAGGCAGATCCCTTCCTGCTCAGACTTGCTTTCTCATCCCCAGGAGAATTGTGGGCTGGCTTTCCAAGCCCAGCTGGAGCAGCGCCTGCCCCATGTTTAGGGAAGAAGAGTTGTCTCCATGCTGGGTGAGGCCTCTCTGATCTGCATGCCAGGAGCTGGATATAGACACAGAAAGCTGGATGAAAGGTGAAAGGTATGTAAAATCCTCCTTGAGGATTAAAGCTGTGAAACCGAAAGTTTATGGAAACACTTTAGCCATATTTCCCTCCAAAACCACCAATGGGACTTGAGAGATCGTAGGCTCCTGTTCTACTGGCATTACATTTTGGACCAGTCATAAGGTTTTGAAGTGAATTTCCTAGTTATCCTCACTCTCTGCACACTGTATTAGTTACAGTGCAGTTTTTGTGCACAGAAACTGAGTTAGTTTTGGTGCAAACTAGATCAGAAGTTCTGTTCTCAACTTGCAGCAGAGGTATTCCAATTGCAGAGGAGGACATGGTGGGTGGAAGCAGCAGCTTGTCCTCTGAGCATGTCCAAGGGTTTTGCTCAGGTAAGAGTCCTAATAGACATAACATGCAACATATGTGATAGATGTAGGAGCCCCAAACCCAGCTGCTTCAGGCATCTGATCTCCTTTAGCACACAGTTATCTGCTGGTGTGGACACTGCCCTTGAGCCTGTGGTGAGTAGCGACCTCAAGTGGGTGTTGAAGTTCAACTCTCCAGAGACCATAGGTCATCACACCAGTGTCCCTACCTACAACTGTAGTATGGCCTGTGCTGAGGTGTTTTGTAGGCTCCACTCTACCAGGGAGAGGGCTGAGTACTCCTTCTTTGCATCAGGGTCAGCATGGGCCATCAGGAAGAACATAGATTGCTGTTTTATACATTAGAACTTTCAGGCAATGACCAAAATGGTTTTCTTCCTCCACCTGTGTCTGGTGATACCTCCAGCAGGGCAGATGCTGGGGTTGCTGTGGTCTGAAAAGTAATTGCAGCCATTCTGGGATTCCCAGGGAAGGCCCCTGCCACCCTCTCTTGTAAAAGAACTTCTGCTGGAGCAGATGGGGGTGTAGGGGTGTGTGTGTGATGGGCTTGTTTGTTGCAAGTATTTTGTTGGGAGATGAGGTGTGCCAGCCAGCCTCACTGCCAGCAGTGCCACTGGCCACTGGGCTGGGCTGCTGGGCTGAGCACCCTGCCCAGGAGCCTTTGGGCTCTGTCCTTCAGCTGCCAGCAGCCCAGGTATGGCACCATGAGTACTGCTGAGGTGCTCAGAGCAGTGCCAGCTTCCCTCCAGCTGTTAGAGGAAGAGCTGGAACAGACAAGATGTCAGACTTCATGTCAAGGCTGCCCTGCTCCTTCTTGCCCAGCTGCCCCAATCACTTCTGCCCACATGCCAGAGTGACCAGGCACCACTTTCAGCAGGCAGAGATTCTGAGCAGAGCCCTCTGCTCTGATATGGGCATCGCCTCCCAGCCTGCTGATAAAGGGCCAGGGCTGGAAAAAATTCCTCATGAAAGAAACAGACTCACTCTGCAAAAACAAGGCATCTCCCAGCCGCAAATCAATCTTCCCAGGCACAGCTCCATGCTTTCGTGTTGCCTTTGTGTTGGCTGTAGGAGGATCTGGCAGTGGAGGTGCAATTCAGCCAGTGGGGTGACTTCAGCCAAGACTGAGGCTGAGCATGGGCTGGGCTGGGCAGTTTGGATCAGGCAGCAAGAGCTGAAGTGACCTGCACAAGGGTAGGGTGGTAACAGGGCAGTTTGGTGATAGAGGTCTGGTGGGGAGTGTGGATCAGACAAGGCTGAGAGTAGTGGGAAGGCTGGGGTAGAGGCTGCCTGTGCTGTAGGGAAAGGCTTCAGGGGTAGCAAGAGATATACTTGTGCATACTTGGAAGAGGTGAGTGCTGGAATTGGGAAGACAGTGGAGAATTGATTCATATGATGGAGAGGTGCAAGTCCTGCCTCATCTCTTTAATCTGTGCAATCCCTGGCATCTTGCTAGTGTATTTCATCTAGAGATCTCTGACCTGAAAACACTCATCATACTCAGGCAGGAGACTGAAAAAATTCCGGTAGAGGAAGTCGAGGTGAGAGTTGGGCTTCGAGCAAGAGCAGCTGTCTGGTGGGGCCATGCTTAGCTGTGCCCCACATTAGGCTGCTGCAGCTGCATCTGCTCTGAAAAACCAAGGAGCAATCAGCACCATGTCCAAAGCCATGGGTGAGATAAGCTTGAGGTTCTCCTCTAGTGTGTCAGGTTTGTGTTGGAAAGCACTCCCTGCTCAGGGGTTCTTATGGACAAGAAAGGACAAAGCCTTGGACTGCCACAGAGGTCTTCTGATAGGTGTGTGTTCATGTGTGCAGTCCCAAACTGTGGGAAATACTGGAAGGCATTGGTCTCCTTTTCCCCAGAGGATTTTGACAGCCACATGTCTGGTTTGGGGAACCTGTTTGTCCAGGTATTGCTTTCATTGTGTTCGATGGTCTGGATAGTTCTTGTATCACACCTATCAAAATAACATCTCAGCACTTTTCAGGAGCGCATGAGGTGATGTGATTGCTATCCCGTGTGGATTGCTTGTTCTCACAGCCTCTCCAATGGGAAGAGTGCATATCTTAAAGTGCTTGGCTTTGTACTTTAATATTCACATAGGCTGACTAGGGAAGGGCAGAGATGTTTGAGGTTATGTGGTTGCTCCTGAGCAGTTTTTCTCACACAGGAAAGTCCCAGCTCCTGGACAGCGATGTTCTGCCCTTGCAGCTTCTCGGTCCTGAGGAGTACATCCATGGCTCTCCTGGCTCATTTCACCATTCTGCTTAACATCTGCTCTTCTCTGCTGTGTAGAAATACTGATTTTTCTCTTTCTCCCTTCTCTTTTTACCTGCCTCAGAAAGTAGAAAGAAATGGCTTGGAGCAGAGGGACATGGTGTGACCGTGCTGAGAAGCTGCTGAGGGAAAGCTAAGCTGTTTGGTAAGCTCAGTTTTGCATGTGGCTTGTGTTCCAGAAGGTTACATGCTCCTTGTCATGAGCTATACTCCAACAACTGGCTGTCTGAGACAAGGAGTGGCCATCCAGAGCCACTTCAGGATTTTTCCTCACCTCGTAGTTTTGTGGTTGTGTTTTGTGTGGCCTCACTTCTGGCTCACTTCATCCAGCTGACCAAGTCCTGGGTATTTAAATACACGGTGTGCAAGAGAGACCTGTATTGATGGAGGATAACAGTGAAGAGGTGAATGTTTCCTTAGGAAGGCAGTAAACTGGCTCCTAACAGCACAGGGCAGCATTTCTGATGGAGCAGCAAGATCAGCCACTGGGTTCCTCCTCTCTGCAAACAAATTTGCTGCTGAACTATTTAGGCCTGTTAGTCAGAGAGTTCCATGGCTGCAGGCTGTGGGTTTAGAACAAGGTTGTATTGTTGTGCCCATTTGAGTGAGAAGTCACCCTACAGCAGACATCTGCTGTCAGGGCATGCTCAAAGATGAGGGGTGCAGGGCAGGGGCAGATGGAGAGAGGAGAGGATTTTAGGAAGCTCCTAGAGAAGGTAGGGATAGCTCGGTGGTTTCTCCATCCTTCCTTTCCCCAGCAAAGCCATTCCCTGCTGACCAGCTTTCCCATAGCCACAAAGCTTCTGCCTTGTTGTTTCCCCTGGTCTCCTTGGGAAGGAGACCCTGGAAAGGAAGCATTATTCCCATATCTCCTCGAGGATGTTTGCTGCTTGGCAGAGCTGTTTGGGACAGTCCTACAGGCCAAAAGAAAAGCTCCTTAGAGTTGTTTCTGGAGGGCTAGTTCTCTCAGTTGAAGAAGTCCAGTTGCTGGTGGTGTTGGCCATAGAAAACTTAATGAAAATGCTCTAACATGCTATTTAACTCCGAGTATGATAGGATTTGTGATACCTAATGCAGGGACCATAGGAGAACCTCAGAAGCAGAGCAAGTTCCCAGGCTCTGGTAGGTCTGAGTGATGCCTTGGGCAACAAGCCACATTCTCACCAGGGCTGCAGTTTATAAATGAAACATCTCAGCAGTGCAGATCCAATCCAGGGCTGTCTTTGGCTTCTGCTGCATTATTCATGAGTATGTGAAAGCTCTGAAAAATGTCACAGACTTTGCGTTACATTCTCAGCACAACGTTACTTCTCATGAGATGAATCTGAGTGTGTTGCCACTAAGACAGGAATGTATACACTGGAAGCTGTGAGATAATGGCATATATATATATATATGTATATATTTATAAAGGGAAAGTAAAGTCTTTGGTGTTCTGCTGTCGGTGGGTTTGTTTTCACTTCTCTCCCAAGAGTAGCACTTTGCTAGAGAGCTACTGAGCACTAGCAGCCATGGTAGTGTGTTTCAAATTATTTTGAAAGCCTTTTGCCCTAGAATTGCTTTTGTTTGGGGTTTTGCAAGGTCACTGGTTGATGGGTGTGGAGGATTAGGAGCCCCTCCTAAGAGGAGCTCCTAGAGAGGTTACAGTAGCTGCCCAGAGTCTCCTCTTTGCCAATATGAGGGGTCTCCAAGAGGTCTGCTGAAAATTTGGCTCCTGTTCCCTTTTTAAGCAGAGTGCTCAGCCCTCTCAGGTAAAGATCTGTGGGGGCTCAGCATGACAACTAAATCCATAAGGCATTTGGCCTGCTCTCGGTGGGTCTCTGTGGGTGGCTGGGACTGTGTGGGTCAGAGTAAGGTTGCTCCAGTGCCCTCGGGGTGGGAGGAGGAGTAAGGGAAAAGGCAGAGATGCTTGGATGCCCCTAGGGTTATGGGTGTCTGAGAGAAGACAGCATAGCAGGGCCATAAGTTCCCTTATGTACTTATGAGCCTTTGAACTTTCCTAATGAGGAAGGATTTGGTCCTGTTTTCTGAGAAGTGGGAATTTTACTGGCCTGGGAGTACAGTTTATACAAAGGGAGCTGCTATAGTCATGGGTATTTTGTCTACCTGGGTTTACATTATTATAGAAATCTGCTTTGTGTTAAAGGCACTTGGTGTTCTTGAGCCTCAGGTCCAGCTTCCATCACATCTCCATGCACACGGCATCTGGCCTCTGCTTTTTGATTATCTGTTCAAGAATAAGCATCTGGAGCAGCACTTGGGCATGGTACATGCCAAGCCTGACTCTGCACCAGACTGTACCAGCCCTGCCTGTCCCATGGGAGATGTGATGCATCTTGTGACCCTTTCTAGCAGCCAGGTCAGTCTGGCCATGTCCATGCTGAGGAATCTGATGGGTGCTTGTCTTGGCTGTTTCCAGCCTGCACATGGAGGTGAAGGACCTGGGGTGCAGCATCCCCACCCCTTCTCGTGCCTGAGGATTGCAGTCCCAGCTGCCAGCAGTGGTGCAGCCTTGAAGGTGCTTCCCCTGGGTGATGGAGGACTGAGCCCTGGGCAGCCCTGGCAGCCAAGAGGCACAACTGCTGATTTAGAAATAGTGTCAATAATGTCTGTGTCGATCCTGCTCCTGCAGCAGGGTGTTTGGGACTCTGCAGCTTCAAACACTGACCTTGGTGGACAGTACTATCCATGCTGCATTAGCCAGATGGCTGCCAGAGCTTCTCTGAGCTTCTGTTGTCCTGGGGAGAAAATGGTAGTAGCTGGGAAAGTGGGCTTTTTGTCATCAGTAGAGAGGTGCCTGATTTGAAAAGCAAAGTATTTTTGGCTCTTGTGCAGCCCTGGTTTTGGTAAAACTGGATGGGTTTGAAGTAAATACCAAGTTCCTTTGTCAAACGCATGTAATAGCTGAAATTCACGTATATGAGGTGCAATGAATAACCCTCAGCCTTCCTGGAGAAATGTTTTCTGTACTGAAGTCTAATGACTCACAAAGGATTCCCACAGCATTAGTTGGATATGGGACAGGGAGATCAGCAGAAAGGTCAGCATTGGTTTGAAAGGAAGGCAATGAAGAATGCTTGTCTTGTACTAAAACTGTTCCTGGAGATTGTTGGCCAAGTATTGCAGTCTTGCTTTTCTATTTTTAAAGCTCTTTTGCCAGCTGCTATATGACCCTTCCCTCCACACCCACAGAAAAACAAAACAAAACAACAAAAACAACCTTACTGATTAGAAACAGGAAATAATAAAACTCACCAACCACAAAGTGTTTTCAAATGCACAGAGTAAACAAGCAGAGATGGTGAGAAAGCGATATTACCACTGATCTCTTTTCAACACAGTAACCATAGCTGATAATTTGTTTGACTGGGGGTTTACAGTTTTTAGGAGGAAAGTATGTTTTTAGGATGATGCTGTCAAATCATAGGAAAATATTTCCATCACAGCCTCTCCCAGCATAACAATAAAGTGGCCACAAGTGCCAGCAGATGCCTTAATGACACCATCTAGAAGTAAATGTAAACTTCAGGCCCCATCTGTGCCTCTTCCCTTCCTCGCTGGTGTGCAGAGCCCAGTGCTGGGCAGCGGAGGTTCCTCTGGTGAGTGCAGCCATGGGAGCCTGTGTGGCTTGAGGGCTTTCTCTAAACTCTGCAGTATGCATGACTGGGAAGATCTTCTGTCATTCCTCTTCCAGGATTTTTCAGTTTGCTTTTCCTGAATGCTTTCCCTGCTCTTGAGTATTTGTGTGTTTTGCTGTGGCTGTTTGCTCGGGCTGACTCCTGACACACTTTATCTGGATTTTGTGGTGGGATGATTTGGATGCATGTTCTATATTATTGATCATTCTGGGGGTTCCCGTCAGTAAAGTGGGAAGCCCTAAATTTTCAGGCAGAGGGTGGAAACTGAGGTTGCAGTAAGATTTGCACAGTTCTGTGTCCTTACCTGCCTTCTGGCCCCACAGCTGAAGAAACCTGCTGAGCGTAGGCCAGTTGTTTCTCTTCCAGCCTTTATGCCACCTCTTCTAATGGCCTTTCAAGAGGGCTGGATAAAAGGTAGAGCTTCACAAAAAACCCCAGAGGTGGTGATTTTGACTCCTTCAGCACATCATCAAATAGATCTCACTGCATAATGAGCCCCTCTGAACTGCGGGTCCACTAATTAGTATGCGTGGTGTTTGTTTAAGAGCTCCTTGCTCTTTCATTTTAACTGTGAGGAACTTTTAACTGCCTTTGAGATGAAAAAAACTGACCAAATGTTGCTAGCAAGCTGAGCAGATTTGTCCCAGTTGTCTTGGTCAAATTTGTGGAGAAGTTTGCTTTCTGCTTAAATCTCTGCAATTTCCTTATGAGTAAAAGCTAAAGCATTGATCCAGGCTGCTAAATCCAGCTCCTGATGTCTTTCATAACTTTTTAAGTACTACTGGGATCCAGGTTATTCTGCCTTTGTCTGTGATGCACACTGCTTTTTCTACAAAGAATCAGGGACAAAACCCAAACCATCACTTTCATCCAAACTCAGAAAAAACATTTGTGAAAGAAGAAAAGCAGATCCCCAAGTACTGTATATTCAAAGCAGACAGGATGAGGCTGGGAGAAATATCAGTGGTTACCTGGCAAAAGTTTATTTTGAGCTTTTAGTTACAGAAACAAAAAAATAATCCCTAAATATATGTAACATATATACATACGTGTAACTCACTAGTTTGTGACACAGTAGTTTTTTGACACAGTAATGGCAGGATATTTGGAGGGCTGGGAACACCACAGCCAGAGTGAGCAATCCTGACAGCATATCTAAACAACCTACAAAGTCCAAACCAAGTCTCTCCAGGTTTTTGTTTGTTTGTTTGTTTTGGGGGTTTTTCTTTTTTCTTTTTCTAATCACTGCAGCATTGTTACAGGAATCAGAATTGAAATCTACAGCTGCACAGGGGTACTAATAAAACTAAAATGAAGAAGAGACTGGCTGTTTACCCCTTTATCCAACAAAGCAGTCTTGCTGGCTTATGTGAGAGGTAAGCTTGATGCCAGAGAGGGTCATTGTTTGTTGTCTTGTATTTTTATTAATAGGAAGTTAATTATTTTAAGAATGTAATACAAGAAAGCTATATAATTAATATAAACTACAGAGCATGAGAGGATTCTATGCAATAATTTAGATGTATTAAATAAATAAAAAATAATAGCAGCCTTCTACAATGCAGGCTACACATAGGTTTACTTCGGCTTGAAGTACCCTGGTCTCCAGTACACCTACAGGAACAGACTTGCTCCACAAGTGTTTTAAAGAAACATATCTATAAGATACATACGTAAGAGTGTCTAAGGTTAGGATAAACATTTGAAAACACACTTTACCATGGTCTCCACATATCTAAAGAGCCCATTCTAGGATTGTTATGGGAAAAATTTGGCTGCAGGACCTGTCTGGGTGGTGCAGCATCAGCCTGGTTGAAAGCCAACATCGACGGCAGCTGGAAGGAATTTTTGGAAGCCTTGTTCTCTGCTGGATAGAAGCGTTCCTGGGATGGGTTTGTGCCCTGGGTGCTCCCCTTAGGGCTCAGGGGCCTTTTTGGCATCAGGAGGGGCTGCTGAGATGGACTTGAAGACCTTAATGCCGCTTTGCAGATGTCTTCGCCAGACCTGGGTAAGGATTTGAGCAGGTGGTTGAGCAGGCGTGCCCCGAGGGTCTTGTCCATCCAGTCGCAGGTGAGGAGGAGGTTGTGAACCTCGTGCATGCACTGGATGTACCCGGTGCTGTACCTCTGCTGGGCTTCCAGGCCCCCTTTGGAGTCAGCTGCATTGAAGGGGAGACAAGGGGACTTGGTGAGGGAGTAAAAGCTGCCAGCTATGTTCCTGCTTAACCTCATTCACCAAGCTCTCCAAGGGCACAGCGTCCTGGGGGGCTTGGTGCTGAGGCCAGCTGGGCTTTACGCTCAGCTGAATGGTTTTCCCGCCGCCAAGGGCGACGTCAGACCAACAAGCGGCTCTGGAAGGCAAAAAACCTTCCGTAGGTTACCCAGTGCCCGGCTCCATCTCCCCATCTAGTGGAGAAAGCTGGAGCCGAGGAGCAGCCCGGGCCTCAACAGGTTTGAAAGATGCTTTTGCCAGCTTGCCAGCGGTTAAACCTTCCGCCCCCTCTGCCCCATGGCTGCCTGTGCGCAGGGTGGGGACTGGGCACTCACCCATCAGCTTGCTGCTCTGGATGTTCTGGAGGTGTTTCACCGTCATTTCGAGGATGTCTGCTTTTTCCAGCTTAGACTGCTGATAAGGAAAGGGTGCAGCAGTTAGAGGCAGTGAAGGGATGCGTACCATGCCCAGTTTTTCAAAAGAAGAGACACTCCCCTGTCTCCAGACTGATCGCCCTCCAGCAAAAGGACAAAAAGCAGCATAAAAATGAGCACTTACATCCAGATGAAATGCACCCACAACAGTCTCCTTAAGCTGGTCCAAGCAGTTATTTATCCTTTCCCTTCGTTTCCGCTCAATGAGGGGTTTCCTTAACTGCCAGGGAAAAGGAGGGAGAATTGCAGTTAACATTTTTTTTCTTTCTCTTCCTGCTGCAGTTCAGCGAGGACAGCGAGCTCCACCTCCTGCACGAAGCCAGTGCAGGGCGATGCGAAGCTCAGCGGGGAGAAGGGTCAAGGTACAGATGGAGAGTGCAACATCTCCAGCTCCTGTCACAGCCTGTCCTTCACACGGTATCAGCTCTCGATTCTCTCGCTTTCACTCATTTTAAGCAGAGTTTACCCAAATGCACCAGAGATGAGCCTTTCTAAGCCGGAGAAAGGAAAGGAAGAGACAATACCCACGTGGCTTAAATTCAAGGAAAGCATCTTTACAGTAAGAGGGAAAAACTCTCCCTTCTCTGTTTCCAAGACGCAATGCCCACAGCCCCAGCACCCATGCCACGCATGGGGCTGCTATGGGGGTGGCGTGGGTGCAGCAGCACGGAGGGGACCTACCTTCCTCTCCTCCTTGGTGCTGGCCAGCTTGTGGGTCCCGCCGGTGGTGGCTGTGGCTGTCATTGTAATCCAGCCCAGCCTGGGTGCCAGGAGAACGGGGATGGGAAGGAGGCAGTGGGGCAGCGGGTCGTTCCTTTCCCCGAGGATGGGCTCTTTGCCGCTCCCCTGCTCCTCTGCTGTATTTATAGCCCAGAATTAGCATGTGAAAGGGGACTTGCCTTGGCGGGACTTCTTTTCCCACATGAAGGGTCGAGCCCGGAGGTTTGTAGCCATCAATCAAAGCTGACAGGTCACTGCTTCTTTTCAATGACCACGCTGGCCCCCCCAAATGGCGACAGATGTCCAGCCTCTGACGCCGGGCTTTGGAGGGCTCTTTTGTTTGGGAAGAAGGGAAGGAAAATGGGCGCGCTCTGAGCAGCTTGCACGGCTCCTGGCTCAATTTGCACAGATTCCCAGGGAGGGAAACAATAGCCGGGAAGCGGTTGAGTTACACCTGGGAAAATGCCTTCCACCCATCTTTTTCCCCCTCTATCTCCTTGAAGCAATTCCTATTCTTACCGGCTAAGCCAAGCTCCAGCCATTTTGCATCTTGAAGCAGACTCTTAATTTAGTAAGAGCTACCTGAGCTAGGAGTTCCTGCTCCAGAGAATTATTATTGCAAGGTAATGATGATCAATTAAAAACTGTTGGCAGCAGATGCCTGTAGGAACATTGTTTCCATCACAGAAATATCCCAGGGAAAACATGGGAACTTTACTTACCTCTCAGGATCCCAAATTCTGGGTTGCACATGGCTGGATGATGGAAGCACACAAATCTAGTTTTTGGCTGCTGTGTAGAACTTAGTATTAAATTTACAGACCATTACAGATGCAAGGGAACCTAGAGGTGAGTTAGTTCTGTGGGATTTTTGCTGCTTTGGTTTTTTGCCCCCATACTACAAGGAGACTTGGGTAGCTTTGGAGAGAAGGGTGTTTTTCTGTTTGCTCTGAAATGCTGGCATAGAAGCAGATGAGCCTTTGGAGGAGGCTTGGCACAGGATGAGAATGCACTTTTATGCTTCTTCACTTCTGCCTGGTCTGAGGTGGGGGGTGGAGTATGAAGGTGTTTTTCATGACCTTGCTTTTGCTTTCTGATGGTTGCTTTGCTAATGAGCAGGATTTGGCAGTGTCCTGTGGAGTCCTGCAAGTGAAGCCCTTTGGGTTGGTGTCAAATGTGTCACCTTACTGAAATGGAGAGGAAGCTGCTGCAGTGGTTCAGAAGCCATCCCAACCCACCGGTGGGATTTCCCAGCACCCAGCACAAGGCTGCAGCTTCAGAGCCCCCTCCTTCCCCCCAGCCGTGGGTGGGGATGTACCCCACTCATAACAGCCAGGACATCATGTCCCTTGCTTAAGCACCATGTGGGTGTGTGTTTGCCTGTGTGTAAATGCAAACACACTGGCAGCATGTCTGTCCACTCTGCTGCCTGGGCTCATCCTGCAAACATGTCCCCAGAAGTGGCATTTCACAGGCAGGGGTTGTTTGTCAGTCAGACACAGAGCTGGGGTGCAGCTACCTTGTTTTATAAGCACCCTACTTGGCAAGGGCCTGGCTGTTCCACTGAGAGCAGAGGGTTTGGGAGGGGAAGGTTTTTAACTTGTCCTTTGGTTCCACTGAGAGCAGAGGGTTTGGGAGGGGAAGGTTTTTAACTTGTCCTTTGGGCCAGGTGAAGGGAGCAGGGATGGGTTTATCTCAGGTGCATCCCCCACACAGCAAAAAGAGGTTCCACCACCCTTTGAGGGAGCCCCTCACATGAACCAGCCCTGGCTGCTCACCAGAGAAGACTCCTTTGATTTTTCAAGCTTTTTCCAGCCCACCCACGGAAGTGGAGCCTTGCAGGTATTTATAAAAGGCACCCATATGGCCACAGGACTCAGAAGCTTGGTGGGGGAGGGCTGTGGGTTGGGGTAGGGCTCTGCCCTGCACATGGGTAGGGGGGCATGGAGAGGGTGCACCCCTGGCTCTCTGCAGTTTGCTAGGGTGCTCAAGGCTGGCAGATCCTGCTCAACAGCTGTGCACACAACTTCTGACTGGGTTTGTCACCGTAGGGAAGAGAGTTCCCCTGTTCTCCCCCAAATAGCCCTTCACCAGCACCTTGTGCAGAAGGAGGCACCTTCCTGAGACCTTGGGGGCAGGAGGGGGAAGCCTGAGACCACCTTATCTCCAGACACAACTGAGCATTGCAGAGGTGTCAGCAAATGCAGAATTATCTTTAAGCTCTGAAAACCAGGTTCTGTGTCTGTTGGCACCTCTCCCTGGCCAGGCATGGCTACAGGGTACTCTGTGGGCACCCTGTGTTGGTGGCCTGGGGTCTGGCCAGCCCCGACATGTCTCAGGTGTCTGTGGTGGTAGCATCTCCTCCCTCACTTTCCCTTTTCTCCTCAACCTGGACTGACTGCTTCTCACTTGCCCTCCTCATCTTCTTTGCCCTGTGGGTGCAGCTGAGCTCCTGGGTGAGGGGAATGCTCTGCCAAAGGGTCACACACTGCCTTTCCCTGCAAAGCAACTTCCACTCAGCAAGCAGGTGGGGGACTGCTGGTGGCCTGACACTGGGTACTGAGGAGGGATGGGTGTGATGGGGGCCAAACACAGCATGGAGGCCCCCAGCACCCAGCCATGGAGGGTGCCCAGCTCAGGCAGGGCAGCTGAGCCTCCAGCCTCGATGGGGTGAGACCCCCAGCAGCCATTGGAGTCCTCTCTGGGTGAGCTCATTTCAAGGTTCATTTGTAAGACAGCTCTGCAGTGAAAAAGAGGAGCAGCTTTTGCTGTAAACAGTTATTTTACACCTCTCAGTCAGGGCAAAGACCTTTATTTTGGAGGTGGGGGGGTGTGGGCGGGAAAGCTGCCTGGGCTTTGGGGGAAAGCTGACGTCTGTGCCGGGGATTGTAGGGACCCAACGGGCCAATGCAAATTAGCATTAAAGGGAGCTTTCTGCAAATTCCCGCTTTCCTTTTGGATTGCCCACTGCCAGGTTTCCCTGAAAAGGGGATTCTCCTTCATAAACAAAGCCTCCTTTTTTTCCTAGGCTTTCTGAAAAAAAAAGAAAAAGGAAAGAGAAAGGGGTCAGTGCTGCTTGGAGATTTCTTTTTTGCTATTTGTCTACATTTCACACCCTGGAGAAAGAAAACAACTTTTAACATCTGTTCCTGCACTTTTTAAGAGGGAAAGAAAGGCTCTTGAAAAGGGAGAAAGTGTGGCAGATGTTGGCAGGTTCCCTCCAACGCAGATGTCTTGCTCAGAAGAAAACTTTCTGCGGGGATTGGCGGCCGGGGCTCCTCTTTGACTCGGGACACGCGACTGCCGAGCGAACGAAGGGACGTGGGAAAGCGCCGGCGAACAAAGGGGCTTATTCAAACAAACCTGAGAGCCGTGAACAATCTAATAACCAGCAGAGAAATGGTCAGTGGCCCCCGGCCCCTCTGGGGAGGGGTTCGGGGCAGCCAGGGGCCACGGGACTTAGGAATTTCACCCCATCCCCAGGGCTGGTGAGCAGGGGTGTCCCCTCCTTGCCCTCTGCCTGCTCCCTCTGGCGCATCTTGGCCAAGGGACACCCTTCAGCTTCTTTAGGAAGCTGAACATGAGCCATCAGTGTGCCCAGGTGGCCAAGAAGGCCAATGGCATCCTGGCCTGTATCAGGAACAGCGTGGCCAGCAGGTCCAGGGAAGGGATTCTGCCCCTGTACTCAGTGCTGGTGAGGCCACACCTCAAGTACTGTGTCCAGTTCTGGGCCCCTCAGTTCAGGAAGGATATCGAGGTCCTGGAGCAGGTCCAAAGGAGGGCAACTGGGCTGGTGAAGGGACTCGAGCACAGATCCTATGAGGAGAGGCTGAAGGAGCTGGGGCTGTTCAGCCTGGAGAAGAGGAGGCTCAGTGCAGACCTCATCACTCTCTACAGCTCCCTGCAAGGAGGTTGTAGCCAGGTGGGGGTTGGTCTCTTTTCCCAGGCAACCCTCAGCAAGACAAGAGGGCATGGTCTGAAGTTGTGCTGGGGGAGGTTTAGGTTGGACATTAGAAAGAATTCCTTTACGGAGAGGGTGATCAGGCATTGGAATTGGCTGCCCAGGGAAGTAGTGGATTCTCTGTCCCAGGAGATACTCAAAAAGAGACTGGATGTGGCACTCAGTGCCATGGTCTAGTAACCACAGCAGTAGTGGATCAAGGGTTGGACTTGATGATCTCAGAAGTCCCTTCCAACCCAGCCAATTCTATGATTCTATGATTCTCGAGGTGCTAAATCATGTCAGCTGGTCCGCAGACCCAGGCTGCATGGGTGCTGGAAGCCCTGTGGCATCGGGCATGAGATGGAGGGCAGGTACCTGCCAGGTGCTGTGCTGGGCTGTCCCACCAGCCGCGGCAGCAGGAGAGGAGCAACTATGGGACAGCAAGGATGTGGCAAGAATCAGCATCTTGGTATGCAAATCTAACTGAGCTGTTAAATAAGAGGTTCTGCCAAGACAGTAATAAAAAACACCCCAACCCTATTGATTAGAACCAGTTGAAAGATCCTTGTGAAACTGCTTTTGAGGAGACTTTTTAACAGAGAGTAAAAACATTGAGAGAAAACAGTATTTTCTGTGAACATTTTGTTCATGTTATCCCCTTCTCTCTGGTTGGCAAAAGAAAATAATTTAAAATAAGTTTTTGCCATGAAAGCTGGTGGTATTTTAGTTGAAGGACTAAACAGGATAAAAGTGAGAAGCCTAGAGAAAAGGGAGCAGAGCCAAGAAAATTCCCACAAAAAAGTAACTAATTCTGGTTAAAGCTGAGGATCTCCATGATCATTCCTCTAAATCTTTGAAGTTTTGTTTTGCCTTGTGTCTGTCCCAATCCTTTTTCTCTGGGCTCTGGGCAGGGCAGAGCTGCTCGCTCTGGTGTGGCTGCCTTGTGCTGGGGCGGCAGTGCCTGCTCCCTGTTTGGGGCTGGAGGGGACAGCCTGCTGAGATGGAGATGTGTTGCTTCTTTGGAGGTTGTGTTGGGGCGAGCAGCCCAGGCCCCTGCTGGGAATGTTCCCCATGTTTCTGCTGGTGGCTGGGAAGCAGGAGCTGTAGGAGGGATGCTGTGTGCCACCAGAGACCCACATGCCTGCCCAAGCCAGTGCCTCCTGCAACTCAGGTGGTGCTGTGGACAGAAGCTTCCAGCCCAGCAGGACTAAGCCGGAGGCCTGTGTGGTGCTAAGGCAGCCGTGAGTCCAACCCAGGTCCCTGGCTGGCTAATGAAGCTGTTTCATTAGCATGTTTGAGCCTTTTGCAGCGATGGATTTACTAAGGGAGGGGAGAGGGGGGGAGTGTAGGAGAGATGAGCACCTGCCTGGTCTGTGCACGTGGGGCTCGGTGTAGAACCATCCATCCCTGCTCCTCTCCAAGCTGGGGACACGTGTGGACTGGATTTGTCCCCAGGTGATTGCTTGTCCCTTTTCCTGGGGCACGCTGGGTGTGCCAGCGTGGGTCCTGGCCCGCAGGTGGTGCCGGTGGCCAGAAGGGATGTTCAGGATGTCCTGTTCTCCGGGCTGGAAGTGGTTTTGCTGGGTCTGATTTTATCACAGGGGCTTTGCCCACGGCTCCGCCCGTGACACGGGGTTTGTAAAACGAGGAGCAAAGTGTGGGTCCGGCAGAGCGGCCGCTGCCGTGCGGGCTCAGGGCTCCTCCGCGCTCCCGCCCCCAGGGACGGGCCCCTGCCTTGCCCTAAGCAAACACTCACCGGGGAGAGGCTGTTTTTACAGGGGCTTTGGTCACTGCGAATAAAGAGGGGTTTGTCTGGGTTTTTCAGAAGGTCAGTTCTGGTTCAAGATTGACGTTTGGAAAGAAGGGGGTAAACCTCTCAAACGTGGAGGTTTCTCGATAGCTGTAAATCCCAAGCAGCCCATCCTAAAGCCCTGTGTCGCCCAGGGGCGGATTGCTCCCAGAATGTTACAGGCGGACAGGAATGTGAGGAGCAGCAAGACATGCCAGCGTGGTGATTGGAGGCACAAGTCTGGAGGGTGCAGTCGAGACTTGGGCAGGCTGGCTCCTGGCTTCTTCCTCCTGGCTTCTAGCACCTCAACCGAAGCTTCTCCAAGGTTGCTCAGTGATGGGTTGCCTCGGGGGGGGGGCGGACCAGGGCTACTTCTCCAGGCTGGCCCCGGTTTGTGATGTTCCAACCCACCATGTTCCATCTCAGGCATGCGCAGCAGGGTCCACAGGGGGACCAGGTTTCCAGCAAACCAGCCATGACAGGGTAGTACTGAAAATAAGATGGGGCAGAAAAGCAAAGTATGTTTTATCTGAGCTCAGGGTGTGGAGAACAGCATTTGCAATCACTTGGTATTACAAGGAGAATCTCCTGAGAGCACAACTGATGCAGCAGGTGCCATCCACAATGGGACACAGGACTGAAGGTATCATCAGAGCCTGGAGTAAAGGGGAGCTGCAGCTGTTTCTGGGAAAGGCTGCTCCAGAGACCCTCTGCCTTGGAAAGCTGTGCCTGTCAAATCCCTGCAGCTGGGGTGACACTGCCTGTACCAAAGTGTGGGTTTTGGCAGAGGGCTGGGATGTGACTGGGTTGTGGCTGGGGTAGAGTGGCAAGTGGGGAAGGGGTAGAGTGGATTTGTAGACAAGTCTTGATGTCTGTGATCATGACCTGTCAAGGTGATATCCTATGCAATACACCATGGTGTAGACAGAAGTAGGAGGAGCACAGAGGTTCACCTGCCTCAGAGACATGTACAGCTGGAGAGAGGGAGGACATATATGGCAATAGACAGTGCTACTTGAAGTATTTTCATCACAGACAAAGTTCAGCTCCACAAATGGCATTGACATCTCTTGATCCAGCTGCTTTACAGAGCGCACCAAACTTGACTCGCTCCAGCTTGGATTCCTCAGTCCCAGCTGTTGGGAGTGAACCATCTTTGGGAGTGAACTTCTGGGATAGGAAGTAATTACAAGGCTGGTACCAACTGAGTAATTCTCAGTTTTTCTTTCACACACTCCTTTGGCTTCTGTGTGTGGGATCAGCTGATGCTCCTGCTGTGGCTCAAACTGTCTCTCATCTGATGGGCTCCCCCAAGCCCCTGCACATTCCAGCCCCTGCACATCCCACACAGACTGTGTTTCCTTAGCTTCTCAGGTCCCAAGACTGCAGAAGGGTCTGGGTTCAGTTTGGCTTTGGTGAGACAAACCTCTTTTCTGTGCCTGTGAGTAAATGCAGCTTGCGTCCTGAATTGGCCCCTTGCCAGCTGCAGCTTTCCTTTTATAGCCCGTGTATACGTGTGCTGACACCACATCCTGACTCTCGGACAGAAAATACCTTGTCAGCACCACAGAGATGATGTGGCTGTCACCCTTACTGCTCCTTGGGGGCTCTGCTGGCAGCCCTCTGACCATACCCCTGTCCCAGGCTGGGCAGCTGGGCAGTAGCATGGCCAGGAGGGCACCAGGCTTGGCAGCAGCGTTTCCTACTTTTTGCTCAGTTCTTATGCTGCAGGGCTGGGGTTGCAGGACCTGAATAAGTGAGGAAGCACTCACTCAGGTTTTTTGCACTTGCTGGTTCAGTTTCTGCACAACCCAGGGTTTAGGATGGGAGGGTGTGAGCTGTGGAGTCTCTGGGCTTTGTGTGCCAAGTCCATCCTGAATTGTACATAAAGTCACATCCTGCTCTCTAAGGTATTAGGGTTTTATCCATATTTTTATACCTAGATTTTAATCAACGAAGGCAAAAAGGTTTATACTGCTTTTTGTTGTATTAATACTGCCTAGTTTTAACCATCTCTCTTCCTTTTAAATTTCTTCATTTTTTTCCCCCTCTTCAAATATATCTGTGAGCCTGTTTGTTTTCATAGGGATGAGGATTTTTATTCCCTTGGAGGAACCAAAGGGTGCAGAAAGTCCTGCTAAGTCCTGTGGCCCAGTCACTTGGTGGAAGGATGAGCAGAGCCCCAGTGGGGTGAACAGCAGCCAGGAGATGAGAGCAGGTGGGTGATGCTCCACAGGCTGGTTTGTGAAGGGGGAAACAGAGCTTGCACTTGTTTCAGCTTCTCCATAACAAGTAATGTAAAAATAATAACAAAACCCCCACTGTCAAAACCCTTCTTTTCTTTTCATGTCTATTTTCAACAGTAGGGACTGTTGCCCTGTGTTTGCTCTGTCACAAAGCAAAAGAGGCCACAACCCATATGAACTCCCCAAGGAGTTTCCCAGAAGAATACCTGTGATGGGCTGGGTGTTTGGTGTTTCAAAGATCGTGTTTCCTCCCTTCTCCCTCTTCCTAGTGCATGCATATACAGACCTGTGGACAGTGACTCACTTGCACACCTGCACACAGATTTTCAGAAGATACAAATTTCACTGTAGAATGTAGGTGAATTTCATAGGTGAATTCCACTGAGCTGAGGGCAAGGGGCTCCTCAGCACTTCCTCAGACCAGTTCCTAACTTTGAAGGTGGGTGAAGTCAGAGCTTTGGAGTGCCCTCCTCCTTGGGAGCCAGTGCTTCCATTGGAAGGGTGATGAAAGGGACAGAAAAGCTTTGGAGAGTCTCAGGAAAGGTGCCAGAACATCTTTGCTGGAGTGGCTCATCACAGATTTAAGTGTCCAGTGACATGGCAATGGCTTCTACATTAATTCAGCCCCACAGCAGCTGAGGCTGAATCCAGCTGTAGAGCAGCACTAAGCCCATGTCATTCACAGCAGCAGTTTTCTGCTGTAAGAACTAATTAATTAGTTTCTGCAAAGTCCTTTGAAGGGGTAAAGTGCTAACCAAGTGCATAGCAGTGTTATCCAGAGGGTGCAGGCTTCAAAGTCTAACGGGTGCTACTTAAATATGAACCGAGTTAGTAAACTTGCTTCACAGTTTCTTTAAAAATGTAAAACAGGGAAAGCATATGGAAAAAAAACCAAAACACCAGTGGTTTTGGTAGCACTGAGCCTAAGGAAGAGTCAGTACAGGAAGCCAGCTCCCAGGCAGATGGGCTTCCAGTTCCCCTTCCCTGGCTTCAGCCTTCACCTAACAGCATAACCAGTAAAAACTTTACCCCTTTAATTATTTTCTGATTTGGAAATGATTTGGGAGAAGAAGTGGGAGAATAGAAGTGCTGTGAAGCAACCAAGGAAAAGTAGTCCTTTCAGAAAGGTCGGTGGGTAAATTCAGGTTGGTAGAGAAAGTTCCTGCTGTTCTGCTGGAGAGCTCAGCCTCTCTTCTCCCAAAGCCTCCTTGCCTGGCAGCCAGCCCTGGCAGGGACATGTGGAGCAAGGTCAGCTCCCAGGGATGATGGTTGTGTAGGGATGTTGGGTGCCCAGCAGAACAAACCATCTGCCACTGAGAGCACCCTCCTGGTGGGCACCTGCCCTGGGTGCCTGCACCTGGGCTGTCCTCTGCCACTGCTAAAAGGACAAAACCTGAAGGCTCCTGCTAGTAATCAATTAATTGTTTCACCGGTGTTCACAGCTTCATGTTGTTCCTGCAGGATTTGTAGATGCATTTGCTTCAAGTTCTGTCACATTAATGGATGTATTTGGCTATCTTTTTGTCTTTTTTTTTTCTCTCAGGAACTATGTTCTTCACTGCTGTTTTTAAGGGCAACTTCTGTAATTTCCCTTAATATCTATCAAGCTGATGGAAATCTGGTTTTGGCTCTAATAGTAGATTCTATCTAGAATGGATGCTGTGCTTTATAGGTAATTTTCAATTGTCCCAGAATAGTAATACAAGGTTTATTAAAAGGACATGTTTCTGCAGAATGAGGTACTGCTCTTTTTGCTGCCCAGGAAAGGAATTTGCAACAGATTTTCTTCCTATGATTCTTCTTGCAATTGTTTTTCTTTTCTGACAATTTTTACGTGCTACCCTTGGTTCTTGTGGTTTGCAATAGTAATTTTAAAATGTATTTTAATTCTGAAATGGCACCTAGAATTGAGGATAAATCATAGCATCCCTGTGAGAAACAAACCAAACTGATACAGATGACAATTTATTTGTGCTTTCTACTGTAATTAAGGTTTTGGGGTCGTGAGTCTGTTCATTATATATTAATTGAGTGAACTGAAAGAAAATAAAACACTCATCCAGAAACATTTATTTGAGGAAGACATCCAGAACCTGCAATGCACATACCCAGGTAGTAACAGGTGAAATTCTGTTCCAAGGAACAGTCCCAGGCACTTGCAAAACCAGGGTGAATAAATTAATACACTTTGGATTGGTCCGAAGTCCACAGAAAGATTCAGGATTCTTATTCTTCCAAACTTTAAGTAGAAGATATTCAGCATAACTTAGTAGTTGCCAGTCTTTATATTTCCTCCCCAGAGCCTTTATTCTGAAACACCTTGTCAGGGACCAGAAACTGGGGCTCAGCGGAAGGAAGCTGAGCAAAGGAAGCAAAGGTGAGGAAAACAGGGGAGGAGGATTAATTTCACAAAGTGACATTATTTTTCCTCACTTTGCCCATTTGTCAATGCAGGATGGTGTTCAGACGAGTTGAGCTGTGGTGCTCCATTGGCCTCAAACCAGCAACAAAAAGCCCCACTATATCATTAATATCCATGTCTATCCCTCCTGAACACAGCACCTCAATGCTTGCCTTTCTAACTACTTTTTTTTTTTCTTCTTTTTTTCTTTTTTTTTTTTTCCCAGTGAAGCAACTTGGATTTTTTAATGTTATTCATTTGCCAATTTGCAAGTATTAATTAATTCACAATGGATGTCTCAGTTATGGCTGTCAATTAGCAAAATATTAGTGTACTAAGAGCTCTCACATGTTGCATTTAATTCTTGCTTCTAAGACCTTAGAAAAATCATGCTTGGGGATTTCTCTGCAGTATATTTCATGGGAATGGTAATCACACTGAACCTATTATTTGTATGAGCTTTTTTCCAATGGTCATTTGTGAAGCAGTAATGTCAACTTTCCAGGAGCTGGTGTCAACTCCCTGTACCAGCCCTTGCTTTTAATCCCTTCTTGTCTCTAGTCAGTACCCTGAATATTATCTGTTTAAACTAGAATGTTTTTAGCATAATTACAGATTAACAATTTGAACTCAGACATACACACCCTTTCCATGTTGGCTTTGAAAACAATTATTCCTGGCTCACAAGCAGGATCTAAAAACTGCCAAAGTTTTGATGACCACAATCCATGGGCCCTGGCAAGCTGGGCAAGCCATGCCCCAATGTCCCGTCACCTTGCTCAGGTAGTGTCTCCCCCTGCCTGCTCTAGCTCTAAAGCTGCTTCATCTCTTACATCTGAGCAAGTATATATTTTGGGGATAAAGATAACATACATACACACTGGCTTTTATTTCTTTTTGGATATACATTTTCAGCGGGCCTTCAGGGTGGGAGCTGTAGGGAGAGCGAGGGGGTTTTGGAGCAGGGAAACCTGTGGGATGCTGCAAGCAAATGATGTGCTGAGTCCAGGAATAAAATTCCATCTCATAGGGGTGACAAGTTGGATTGCCAAAACCACAACACCTGGCCAAGCATGCTGCATGGATATGGCAGCCAGGCATTGCTGGACTGCTGTGTGTGCTGGGACAGCTTGGGGAGGGTGTTTGTTGTCAGGGTACAAAGACTTTTTCTTACCTTTGAGCTTTTTTTGTATTTTTTACATGTGGTGAACTTCCAGCCTGGAGGGAGGGAGGGAAGACCTTCCAGGAATGAGGAGGCCCCACAGTCCCCAGGGCAGTGTGCAGGTCCAGTACCCCGTGCAGACCCATCACACAGATTCAGCTGTGGCTGCACAAAGTACTCTTGCTTCTCACCTGCCCTCCGTGAGTGCGTCTCCTCTCCGTGAGTGAATTCCCCACTCTGTATGGCAGGATCTCACATAGCTGTGAGGACACTCAGGTGAGGAGCTCAGCCCCTCCTTGCCTGACCACCACACTGCTGTGTCTGGTGCCAAGTCCTGATGGGAGCTCGGGGGCTGCAGGAGGTCACTGGGCCACCAGCACCACTGGCTTGCTATTCAGCAGACGAGGCCACGCTGACATTTGGCGTTCAGGGCAGCTATGCCCTGAAAAATGACAGCATGCAGATGTGTAACCCAAACATTCCCTGGTGATGTGACAGGGAAGCACAAGAAAGGGACATGGAGATAAGGGAGAGGCTGTCAGCTGGGGCTGCATGGCATGGCAGAGCAGGAGGCACGTCAGGATGTTTTGAGGAGCTAGGCCAGCAAGTCCCATGCTGCTGCACGGCAGCAACGCATCAGACCAAGGGGCAGGGTTTCACCTCATGGTTTGTAAGGAGCCCACGGCTTTTTCCATAAAATGTATATTTTTCTGCTTTAAAATCCAGGAATATTGCCTGTCAGAGACAGAGGAAAAGCTGGAAGCCTTTCCATACCGGGAGTGGGAATGAGCAGAAAACCTTTGGACTGTAATTCACCAATAACCTGAGGTGTGTCTGAAGCCCAGGTCTGAGGCGCAGCGCCGCGTCACAGCCCTCAGCTGAGCTCTGGTTCAGGACATGGAGCAAGAGTTTCCTGGGAGTGCAGAGGTGCAAAGGGTCTCCAGGGTAGGGCAGTGAGGAGAAAGGGGAATAATGACCCACCTGGAGTACCGTGTCCAGTCATGTCTGAGCACAAGGAGGACAAGGACCTGCTGGAGTGAGTCCAGAGGAAGCTTCAAAAATGATCAGAGGGCTGGAGACAGCATGAGAGTTGGTGGTGTTCAGCCTGGAGAAGAGAAAGCTCCAAGGAGACATCAGAGCACCTTCCAGTACCTCAAAGGGCTAAAGGAAAGCTGGGGAAATCCTTTTTACAAGGGCATGGAACGACAAGACAAGAGGGAACAGTTTGAAACAGATTTAGATTAAGCTGTAGAAAGAAATTAATTGTTTTGTTGGTGAGACACTGGCACAGGTTGCCCAAAGAATGATGACACTAAGCTGGGGGGAAGTGTGGATCAGCTGGAAGGCAGGAGGGCTCTGCAGAGGGACCTGGACAGGTTGGAGAGTTGGGCTGATTCCAGCGGGATGAGGTTCAACAAGGCCAAGTGTCGGGCCCTGCACTTTGGCCACAACAACCCCATTCAGCGCTACAGGCTGGGCACAGAGTGGCTGAGAGCAGCCAGGCAGAGAGGGACCTGGGAGTCTGGATTGACAGGAAGCTGAACATGAGCCAGCAGTGTGCCCAGGTGGCCAAGAAGGCCAATGGCATCCTGGCCTGTATCAGGAACAGCGTGGCCAGCAGGTCCAAGGAAGTGATTCTGCCCCTGTAGTCAGCGCTGGTGAGGCCACACCTCGAGTACTGTGTCCAGTTCTGGGCCCCTCAGCTCAGGAAGGAGATTGAGGTCCTGGAGCAGGTCCATAGGAGGGCAACTGGGCTGGTGAAGCAACTCCAGCACAAGTCCTATGAGGTGAGGCTGTGGGAAGAGGGTGTTCAGCCTGGAGAAGAGGAGGCTCAGAGGAGACCTCATCACTCTCTACAACTCCCTGAAAGGAGGTTGGAGCCAGGGGGGGTTGGTCTCTTTTCCCAGGCAACACTCAGCAAGACAAGAGGGCACGGTCTCAAGTTGTGCTGGGGGAGGTTTAGGTTGGACATTAGAAATAATTTCTTTACAGAGAGGGTGATCAGACATTGGAATGGGCTGCCCCAGGAAGTAGTGGATTCTCCATCCCTGGAGACAATTAAAAAGAGACTGGATGTGGCACTCAGTGCCATGGTCTGGTAACTGCAGCGGTAGTGGATCAAGGGTTGGACTTGATGATCTCTGAGGTCCCTTCCAACCCAGCCAATTCTATGATTCCATGAGAAGTTGTGGTTGCCCCATTCCTGGCCAGGTTGGACAGGACCTGGGGCAGCCTGGCCAAGAGGGAGGTGTCCCTGCCCAGGCAGGGGGGCTGGGACTAGGTGGTCTTTATGGCCCCTTGCAATCCGAACCATTCAATCATTCTACCAAGTGATAAAATGACAAAAAAAATTATTAATACAACTTATATAAAAATCTCAATAACTATAAATAAGACAAATTTATAATTAATAAAATACAATAGCTAATGAAAATAGGAAAGTAAGAATACTGAAGACTAAGAACATAATAATGACTAGGAGTAGTAACAACTTTTTAAATAAGTAGTAACAACAAATTTTTAAATAATAATAAATTACAAAATTATTAATACCAAATTATAAATGTCAGTAACACAGGACAAGTGCGGAGGGTGCAGCAGGTGGGGACATCCCCCCAGGGCCTCCGGACGCCAGCGCGGGGCGGCCCCGCACCCAGCTGCGGGGTGACATAGTTGACACGGGATAATACGGGTGACACAGGGTGACACGGGGTGACACGCGCCCCCGCGGACTCCCCCCCCCTTCTGTTTCCCCCTCTCCCTCGTCTCCCCCCCCCCCGGCCGCTTGCGCGCGTGCCCGAGGGAGCCGCTTTCGGCCCTCCGCTCCAATAGGGGGCGCTGGCGTGAGGCAGAGGGCGGAAGCGTCGCCTCGCTCCGCCGCTCTCCGCCGCCGCCGCGCTCCGCCGCCGGGCGAGGGAAGGGCCGCTGCGACGCAGCAGTGCGCGGGGCGGGGGGGGGGAGGGGGCCGGGCAAGCCGGGGCTGCGCCTCTGCCTGCAGCTGCCGGAGCCGCGCTGCCAGCAGCCCAAGCCGGGGCCGTGGGGCCGCCAGGGGCAGGCCCCTCCGGACACGCCGCCGAGGAGGTGCCAGGCCGCGCTCCCGCACCCAGGTACGGAGGCGAGATGGCGCGGGGCGGGGGGGCGGGCACGGCGGAGGGTCGGGTCGGGTCCGGGCCCGGGCCCGGCGCGGCGGGTGAGGTGAGAGGAGCGAAGGCCGCCGGGCCGGGCGTGCATTGTCCGCCTCTGCCCCCGGCGCGGGGTCCGGTCGGGCCGGGAGGCGGCGCCGCCGTGGCCGGTGTGTGCGGGGCGGCCTCTCGGGGCACGGCAGGCCCGGAGGCAGCCGGGGAGGGCGGCCGGGCCCAACCGGTGCCCGCCGCGTTCCGGCCGCGTCTCTCCGCTCGGCAGCGGCCGCCGCTGGGAGGGACCGGCCGAGTCCTGCTGGGCGGGTTGGCCTCGGCGGCGGCGCTGCCTGCCCGCAGCCGGCCGGGGGCCCGGGGAGCGGGGCAGCTCCCGGCTGGCGCTGCCCGCAGCGGGGGACCGTGTGTGTGCAGGCCCGGCCCGGTCCGAAGAGAACGGTGCCGAGCTGGTGCGGGCAGCGCCTTTCATCCTGAAGTTCCTCAAGTGCCATAGCCGGGTGACGGAATAATCTGCAGAACTGCGCAGGGTTCACCTCAGCCCGCAGGAACCGAGTCAGTTTGGGCTGGGAGGCGACCGCCGCTGCCCCCGTCACCTCCCGGGCCTGGCGGTGGAGGGGACGGCGTGTCCCCGCGGGGCCGGGGCGGGCAGCCACCTGGGTCAGCCGCTGGTCAGGGCAGCGCCGGTTCGCCTCGCTCCTTTGTTACGTCCTTTAGGAGGTGAACTGGTGGGAGGCGAGGAGCGGGCGCTGCCTTACGCAGTCTTCTCCTTGTCCAGCTCTGAGGCCTCTTCCTACAATTGTTACTCCTGTTGGTAGTCCTGATAGGCCTCTCTGCAGGAATAACTCTATGTGAGGGCTGTTAAGAGCCTCGTTTTTTTGCAAGACACCTCATAGAGAGCAAACACTGCGTTATTCTGTGTTGCTTAAAATAAAAAAAAAGTTTTCCGTTGGTTTTCCTACAGATCTGTGAAGTACTATTAGGATCTATCCAATTTTTTGGTGTGGTTTTGTTTTTAAGAAAATTTAAGTTTCAATAAGTGATTATGTAGGTGCATAGGATTTATTTGAAGCCTATATGCTGTCTTATGAGAATAGTATGATTTAATTTGCATGATGAGTCAATGATTAAATTACATGACCGAGGCTCTTTAGTTTCACTGAGGCTTGGAAGAACAGTTTCAATGTAGATTAGAAATGAGGTTTGATTATAAATGAGCATCAAAATATTCTGAAGTTTTGTGTGTGTGGTTTTTTACACTTACCTTTTTAAACTTGCCTTACTTTTAAACTTAAATTTTCCTTTCAGCAGCATACTTCATCATCAGGAAATGTGTCTTCCTCTTTGATGCAACAAGCTCCTGATATCGTATGTACTGTCAGAGGAAATTTAACATCCTGAGCTTACGCCTTGGCATCTATGCTTTTAAATAATAGATTTTTACTATTCAAAACACTGTGTACCTTTAGTACCTGTTGATGTGGCACATGTTTTTAGCTGCAGAGAACTAGAAGACCAAGAAATATTTCATGAATTAGAATATGGTACCTGTTCTGGGGTCAGAACTAATTGGTGATTTGGTTTTATTTTTTTCAGTTGTCCTGTGTGAATTGGTATCTTATCTGATCTGTAAGTGTGGCATAATGTCCCATGGCACCTTGTCTTGGTAGGATTCCATCTGTTATGGGCTTGCGTTTTACAGTTAGCTTCATGGTTGTTCTGTGAGGTGAGAAACAGTGGAATCAGCCAGCTAGTATACACTTGGCTTAAATTTACTGGTGTTTAAACTGTAACCTTGATAGTTGTGTGGTAAACTTGTTGGGGACTTTCCTTGGTTAGACAGGAAAAGTGCTTTAGTGTGAGAGGAGAGTGTCTCTTCTGGAATTAGGAGGAAGCCAAGTAAAGGTCTTGTAATGTAAGCTTGTAGGTATGGACTAACATACTGTGGGGTATTTGTAAATACTGATAGCACTGGGAGGGTTTCAAGTTGATTGCATTCTCTTAATTTATGTTGATGCAGAGTTCTGAAACTTCCACGTGCTCAGTAGGCATTTAGTGCATGGTTATGGATGGAGGTTTATGAAACAGTCTTTTTTATTTGTATAAATATATGTATCTTTAAAAATAAAAATTCTAAATAGTAGTGCCAGTGAAGTAATATTTTGTGACAATATGTCTTTGAGAGATAGTGATGCTCTTTGGGTATTATCAAGTGCAGACAAATGTGTATTCCCAGCGGGGTGTGATAATCTTAAGAAACTTCACCTCTTGGAATTCCTTGATTGCTTTTATGAAATGTTTATTCAGGAGGGAATGGTATCTATTTTGTATTCTCTTGTGGAAGCTGACATGTTACTCTCTTACTAATTAATGGAGTGTAGTCAAATGAGACCTGATACTGTTGCACAGTGCATGCTGCATTTTTTAGGTTTTTATGGCATTTTTTGGTGAATATTAGAATTACTGACCAGTATCCTCATTTCTGAATCAATTCTGTATCGAGTTTTTACAGATTTTTAAAATGTTTGCAGCCTTAGCTTTTGTGTAAAATCTTTTTGAAAGCATTGATAATCTTTCTAATGCATTTAGGAAGCTTCAGACATGCTAAAATGATGTCTTGTTTTGTGCTGCATGTAGAGCTTGGGAATGGTGCACTAGCAGCTGGAGCTGGTTTGAAGCAGGGGGCAGGAAGGAGCCTAGATGTATGTCCTTTTGAATTCCCTCCTGGCCCTGCTTTGCTGTACTTCTGACACTTAATAAAACTGCTTAATTACAAGAGCAGCTATTAAAGTATGATTACCTTTATCTAATTGGAGGCACCTTGCAGCTTTCAATCAGAAATAAGACTTAACTCATCTGCTTCTTCAAAATGAAAAGTATCGCAGCCGCCTGCAGCCTTGTGAATAATGTGCAAAGCAAAAATATCAGTTGAATTAGGAATATTGTATTTCCTACATCTTACAGTTGAAATTTCGTAAATTCAGCAATTTATGAAATTTAGCAATTTAGCAAAGGAAACAGTGGGCTACGTGCACTTTTACCACTTCTTCTTAGCTGCAAGTTGAAGTTGGGTATTAACCACATTAAACAAAAACCTTTTCAGTTTTTCGTGTATCCTGAGTCACAGTGTTCACTGTACCTGTATTTTTGTAGCTGCAGATGGACCTCAAACAAGATGAAAAATTCCTTTTGCTATTATTGTTCAAGTGCTGTTCTAACAGAAGGACTTTTATAATGCTGCTTCTCTAATTTGTGGTCAAATTTATAGTAGGTATTGGTCTGAATTGTTTGGAAGTTGAGCTCTCATTTCCCTTCTGGGCTCTCCCCTCGTGTTCTCTCAGTATCATGCTTCTTGCAGCACAAGATGTAGAGGTGTGAGCTATGAGGAAACGGAATGTCTTCACTTAGAAGGTGACACTTTATGCTGACATTCCCCTCCCCCCAAGTGCAAACACAAAGGTTAAATTAGGAGATGATGCTGTCTTGAATTATTTTAACGGGCTTGAGCTAGGCTTTTAAATGCACGCTTCACGAGTACCTAAGGCTTAAACTGGTGTCATATGAGTTGGGTCTTTCTTTAGCCTGAGCAGATTTATGGGCTTTCGTTATTCCACCTGATGATAAAATGGCACATTCATTTCTCCATATTTAAATACTCTTTATAATGGATCGAATTCAAGATTGATCCAAATGGGAAGCAGTCAAAATACTTTGTGTTTACAGGGGTAAATGTGGTCATTCCTCAGCAGCCTTCATGGCCTTTTTTTTTCTTTTTTTTTCCCCAGGCATTAATTTAGAAAGGAAGTTGCTTAGGCTTAAATAAACAACTTCAATTTGCTTTCTAACTCCCTTGTTTTTGAGTATTCTAGTTAATACTTCATATAGTCAAATGATCCTCTAAAAGTTCTTGACTGTGGACTTCAAATGCACTACTGCAAATTTTTCTTAAAAAAGCAAATTTTAAGCCTATACACTAGGGCATAAAATTCTATGGGATATAGCTGAATGTTGTAGCTAATTTTCCTGTTTACTGGAAATCTGCTACTTCTAATAAAATACCTAGTTTCTTTCTAAAGATCTGCTTGTTCTTCAGTTCTTCACTCCCCTCCTAGCACTCGGAGAATTCATCACTAAAAGGTTAAGTGTAGAAAGAGAGTTAAAAAATGGAGAGGTTAAAAGTAGTATAGAACTCTAGTATTAGCTTAAGATGTTTTTCCAAGTTCGGAAACCTCCTTGGATGAAGTTACTTAGGACTTACTACTTGGAGATACACTGAAGTGTTAGATGTATACCAGCAAGTGTTTCACAATGAAATGGCTGCATCAGTGAAAAATTGCTGTGTGCTGCTTTTGATCCTAATCCTGCTATGTATTTTAAAAATTATTTTATATTGATAACAAATTAACTTTTATTATTAAAAGAATGCAACTAAAAGTTAAACTGCAAACCCTGTGAGATTTGAAACATGACACTTGAAAAAAAAACTAAGATAGAAATTGGGTGTAAATTAAATTTAATTAATATGTCAGCTTTTCAGGGGCCTGAGTATGTGTGATTGTGAGAGAAGTATTTGTGTTCGGTCGCTCGTGTGTGAAATGTCTCACCTCCTTTGAAGTGATCTGAGTTAAAACATAATAAAATGAAGAGTAGTTCCCAGAAATGTAGAATGCAGAGTCTTATGGCTACTAGAGGTACTCAGGCAGACAACTGACATCTGAAGAAGTATCTTACTGAAAAGTTTTTATTGTTTTATATACTGACATTTAAATGAAACATTTCAGTAAACAGAAATGTGAAGCAAGGTTGTTGAACAGGCGGTTGTGGAAGGCCCCTCTGTCTCACTGTCCAGCTCTTGCCTCTGGTGCCACTTCAGATCCAGGCAGAACCAACTGTACAATTTTCCCCATTTTCTCTGCTCATCTAGGAAGGTTTACCAAGAAATGATACTTTTTTTGTTAAGTCACAGCAACTTCCCAGCTCATCTGCTGAGGAGGGTGCTTTAAAAAGAATCTGTACATCTTGAATTATCAGTAACGTCTTATATGGTTTGGTAGATGTGTGCACTGATAATACACATTCAGAGCATCCTGCTGCAATGGAGTCTCAGATCTTTGAGTAAGCAGTTTCAGGAGGTTTTGGTACAGTTGTAGAAATTATGCAGAAATTACTTGTGTCACTGTATTTTATTTGGGCTATTGTGTGTAATGCATACACTTAGTGCTTTGGCAGGTTTTAGGCCTTTAATATATGTCAGTTGCCAGATGTGTTGTAAGGGTTTGTAAACTTAACCAGCAGATAGCATTGTGACACTACTGGACATTGTGTCTAGACAAAGAAAAAGTGGAAGAAAAATTCAGAGTAGTAAGATTTTAGAAAATGGATGAGGTTTTATTCTACCAAATGAGACCTCAGTGATACAGACATGCACAGAGTGTTTTAAACAGGTGAGCACTGAGGAGTCTCTCCCACACAGTTTATGAATGATCGTTCCTCTAACCTGTAACACCTGCTATTCAAGTCATAAGTTTCTTCTGACCAGAGACTGGATATGAGGGAGAAACTTTACAGGGAAATTTAAAGAGACACTTTGTAGGAGAAAGAGTGGAGGCAGGGTTCTCGATACTAAAGGCTTTATAGATATTCAGTGCTGTATTAGAAAAAAGTTGGAAAAACAAAGTTAATCTCTCAAAAGTTAACAAGTAGTCAGAACCTCACTTTGCTTTTACTGACTTGGTTTTTGATGATGTGATTATTTTCAAATTCTTAGCAGGACTTGTTCAGTCAGCACTTGAGACAAAGCTCTGTGAAGGGACATTCTTCTCATGTACTTAGTCACAATGTAGTACTTGGTCTTTTGCTTTATTGCATAAAACTCAGTTCTCTGAAGACTGGAGGATTTGGGTCTTTGTGGGTTTTTTCTTAGGTTCGCAGATACTAAGGGAAGTGCATTTCACAGTGTTCTTGAGCAGCAGGGTGATTCTCCCCCTTTTTTCTGCTTAAACACAGAGATTTTTTCACCTGTGTTTGAGTGGATGAGGTTCTGCGTGCCAGTGTCTGGTGGAGCACTTGAGGGCTTACACTTCAAAAGCTTTTTTATTTCAGTGGCTTCCATTCATGATGTGAGATTCAGGTGCCTAAACGTAGATTATCTGGTATTATTTTAGATGCTTCAAGGCATCTGTCCAAGGCAGGTAAGAGATACCAGATTTTCTGATGGGGCAGTTGGAAGCTTCCTTGGCTGTTACAATGCATTTGTCATTTAGTCACCTGGAGTGCTGCCATAGTATTAGTTATTAGACTCAGAATCTCCCCTCTCAAAAAGGGACTGTTACTTAAATAGTGGCCACATTAGACCCTTTGTTTATGTGTTTACTAATGAAAAAGTAAGATTCAGGATAAAATTCTGCCGTCTGGGACGGTACTTGGTAGTTTTGACTGAGGGACCTGGTTTTGCTTTCCTTTGCCTTGTTACATGCTTTCTGACCTCAATATCAAATAGGAACAGTTTCTATTGAAAGTTCTTTTTCACAGCCTGGTATTGTTTGTCAGGGGAATGAAAAGGCTTTTCTTAAAAAAAAGTACAGTTGAGAAAAACTAATCAAGATAATTAGAAAATATTAAATCTTGAGGTGTTGGGTGTTGGACATGAGGGCTTAGCTACTTGAACAGGAGAAATTTAACTTGTGTAAAATATGATCTGACAGCAAACCCATGTTCCATCCTGAAGGACCACGTTTGACCCCTTGTCTACAGGCAACAAAGCTTAACACCTTCACACTCCAGTTTCCTTGAGTGTTTCCCACCAGCAACCTGGTGAAAGTGTTTTTCCATGGATTTCACACAAAGGAAGCTTCCGGAAAATATTTTAATTTTTCCTAACAAGTGTTGTTCTGAGTGGGAGAACTTAGATTTGTAATGTCTATGAAAAACAGTTTATTGACTCATCAGTATTGACTAACATGGTTCCGTTTTACATCTATAATCGACATTGGGTAATATTTAAACTCTGCATACTCTCTAGTAGGGTGGAGCTGGAGTAAACATTTTTTTCTGTTAGGAGCTGCACCCATTCACAAAGCATTTTGGGCAGAATCCTGGCATAGCTGTGCAGTCTGGTTGGTATTACTCTTACAATGTGTGTTCCAGTGAGGGGATCAATGTTTTGGGGTCCAAGGGAGCCTCTTTATTTCAGGGTTCTGGAATATTTTCCAGAAAAGGCAGAAAAACTTCAGGCCGTTGGTGTATGATGATAAACTTAGAAATATATTGAAGTTTTAAATTCTGTGGAAGAATTGCATTACAGTTTTCTTAATTCCTTTAACTCGGAAAAAACAAGCTGCCCCCAAACCCCAGCTTTCTAACGGGTGATTGTAGTTATTCCTTCCTAGCTGTATACATACATTTTAATTGACCTTAAAAAGAAATTAACTGCTTAGTGAGCTTTCATTCTTTTTTGGGAACTTATATGTATATATGTGTGTGTGCACATGTATAAATAATTTTCACAGCCATAGAAGCATGGATTTATAGTGTACATCCACCAGAAGACAGATTACATTTTTTCCTTTGAGTTTAACCAGGCAAGGCTTTTGCTTCCCTTAGGAATTGCACTGGTTAAGGTCTCAGCATTGCTGGAGTGGAGTCTGCAGGGTGGTTCTGCTCTCCCTCTGGCACTGGCAGTCACCTCTGGTGTATTATGCAGGTTGAGGGCTTAACAGTATCAAATCTGGGAAGAAATGTCAAATCTGTGTTTTGGAATTAGCCATTGAGCTATTTGGTGAACAAGGAGAAGGACTGTTGTCCAGAATTGCAGAATCCTTCCTCTCTAAATGGGTTATTTTTAACTTTCAAAATTACTTAAAAGTGCTGAAAAGTCTTAGTAGAGCAAAAGTGACTACAGCTTGTTACTTTTGTTTATTATGGTACTCTGACTTTCAGTGTTGTGGATTAATTCCTTTTAAATTTACACCAAAACTGAGAAAATCTAACCTTTCATCAAGTCCCGAAACTAGATGGAACAAGTAAACTAATTTTAAAATGGTTGTGAATGGGAAAATTAAAATCTATATTTTAGGAGTTAAAAAGAAAATGTGGATAGTTTGAAAAGCACGGAAGTATAGAATCTTTCACATTGCTTATGTAAATCTTGTTTACTTGTTGTTCACTTAGTAGTGAAAAAAAGTATTTTAATAGATATTTGAATTCTGTGAAGTCCCTGGGTTTCCTTTTGCATCTAATAGATGGTTAACCAGATTCAGTAATTGTCAGTGCATGCATTTTATTTTTGTTATTTTCAAAAACTTTGAAGTTACTGTTACAGATTACAGAATTTGTCATTACCAATGTACCAATAGTAGATTTTGTCCACAGTCAAACTTTAGGCTACAGTTTTAAATCAGTGTCTTGAAACCATAGCTTACCCACTTGTACTTAAATTTAGTATTTTCTTAATCTTTTGTGGCTGAAAATAGAACTACAGCATAAAAAAGTGTTTTGGGAGAATTATGATTTTTTTTTTGCTTGCCTTCGTAATTAGAGAAAGTCTTTTGGCGTATAAAGTTTGGGGTTTTAAAAACAAAGCTTTTTAATAACTTCAGGGTTTACCAAGACTGAATTTTCGTAGCCTCACATTTTTGTTTTCTAGAGTATTTGGTTGTTCAAGGTCTCATTTGATTGAGCCTCTTGGTGACGTAGAAAGCAATGACATTAGGCTGTTGTAAACTCCTATCAAAGTAATTTTTTATGATCCCTTATTTAAATAAAATTATTGTTCAGCTGGTGCACCAGTTTATAGTTTTAGGTGTTGTGGGTTTTTTGGTGGTTTATTTTGTTTCTTTGGAAGAGAAGGGCTTGAGGAGATACTGATGTAGCTGAAATCATTAATACACAATGTAGGAGTATAAGTATCAGCCCAAATGCAAGCATTTCCACCTAAACTTGGCACCAGCTCTTTACAAGGTCTGCTGTCCTTTGGAATGTGGTTGGGTTTTATTGATTGGCTGCTGGTTTTGGTTTTGGTTTTTTAGTAGCTGCAGAGATGATGTGTATTCCTTGGCTAAACATGTAGAGATTGTACCTTGTGCTGGTGTTCACCTTCCTCTTGGTAGCATTACCCAGTAGTTGCATTAGATGAAAGTTAGGAGCACTTTTTAAGTATTGTGAAACAATTTGATAGTTCCTTTTTCCAGTCCAACCTTTCTTAGCACATCAAATAAGGGAACTGTCCCTCAGATGCTTCGTTTTTTCCACTGGGTTAGCTGGCCTGGTATTAGTCACTTGTTTGTTACAAGCCTCATTTTTCACTCGCTGTCTCTAGCTGGTAGCTCTCAAACGTCTTCAGTTGTGGACTGCTAGGTGTGTGGCAAGAGAGATGCTGACTCCTATATAGAAAGTATCTATAGTGCTGGGTTTAGTTACATTTTGTGAACCCTCTGGACTGTTTTGCCTTGGAAAATGACACCTACAGCAGCTATTGCTAGCTGATTTGAAGTCAAATCAGTTGGGGAGTATTCCTTTTGGAAAGGTATCTTTCTGCTGTGGCATTCCCCCTGTCTCCACTTTTTTAATGCAGAAGTGCTTTTTTCTGAAACTCGTGAGCAACCTGTCTTAGTTCTACCAAGCAGGACCTGTAAAATAATTTGCTCTGTGTTTTGGATGGATTAAACTTAACTCTTGAATTTTTTAAGAGAACCACCTACCCACCTGGCCCAAGGTGGTTGTTTTCTTGTATTCGAAAATACAAGAAAACTCTTGAAGCAGAGAAGTTGTCTTTCTGTGTCTGGAATGGTAACTCAAGTTGTTCCTAGAAGGAGAAGCCAGATGAAATACAGCATGTATGTGTGTATGATGGATCACCACAGGCTTCTGACACCTTATTTCTATTCTTCCATTTGACATACAAGTAACTTGCAGTAACTGAAGGTCTCAGGCAATGGTGGGAGGAAGCTTTCATTGTGGGTTTTGCAGAAATATCTGGCTTTTCAGAGTGTGTAAGCTGACATATTCAGTTCTTAGCTCTTGGGATTGGAATTTTGTGAGTCTAAATTTCTGGGTCTCTCCTCATTTCTCCTGAAGGTCTGTGCCATGGATAGTTCTCCTAACCCAGGTATGCATCATCTCTGCCCTTAAGTGGATCTTTCTGTGCTCTCTGATCTGCAGTGCCCCAGAGGAACATACCTGGCTTGGCACTTGAGGTGCAATGTGGTTTATATATCAGAAACCAAATACATTAGTGACTTGGAAGATTTAGACCAAACATGAGAAGTGATAGGAGAAACAGATGGTTTGAGGGAACTGTGCTAAGGACACTTCTTTTACAACCACTTTAGGTATATTGTGACTGTGAAAATAGTTAGGTGGAGTTTCTGTATCACTAGAGCTGGTTATTTTCTTAGGAAAATGGAGTAAATTATCTTTTAAGGTTTGGTTTTGTTGGCTGTTTTTTTAGTATCATGGCACACAGTTTGATCATCAATTCAGAAATTAGTTCTAGAGTTAGTTGAAAAGGCAGATATTATCGTTGTGTTTTTTCTGTCCTGAACCCATGAAAATTTTGTTCAGGCTAAATTTCAGCCTGCTGCTTCTCAGAAGTTAATTTGTTGCCAGCCCACTGGTGTTCTGGTAGCAATGAGATGCACATCTGAATATCACAGATGTGTTCTAGCCCATAATGTCCATTGAATTTTTTGCCATTTCAAGTGGTGCCTACAGAACTAATTCTTGATCTTGAGTACTTAGAGAAAAAAAGAGAAGCATCTTCTGTCTGGTCTCTGATTGTGCTGGCTCTTTGCTGTTTTCCCATCTGCCACGTTGTCCTTGATAGGGTGTACTTGGGAGAAAACAGGGATTTTCATCTAAGAGATAAACTGGGTGAAAGTTTTATACTAAAAGATACCTTCCCACAGCTTGGAAAAACCAGACACTTGATGATGATATCAATTTTGGTTGGCAGTGTGAAGGGAAGAGGGCTCTGTAGAAGGGTACTTACACCACTAAAGCCCTAGCACAGTTGCAGTTATGGTTAGAGGTTGTTTTTTTAGTAATATAAGCTGTATCTGCACTAGCAGGATTTACCAACAGAGCTGTGTCAGTAAACCCTTTGTATTGTCATGAAAACAGTGGTTTAAAGGTCCGTGGACTATTGAAAAAGTAGTATGATAGCAAGCAGATTTGTTAAATGGAGAATGACCTTATGGCTCAGTCATTACCTGTACATCAGCTGCTAGTACTCGCTAAGAGATAATTTAAGGAAAAAAGCAGAGTAACTTTTCCCCTTTGAATGAGGAGGTACTGAAGTAGAAGGAAAGGATTCAGACAAATGGTGGAGTCATTGATTGCCTGCTCCTGCTTTCTCTCTGACTCAGTATGTAACTCCCATGGGTTATTTGTCAGGAACTCCCTTTCACAGAGGAGATGTCATCACTGAATAATGTGGCAAGTTCTCGGTTTCGTGTAGCAAGAATCAGCTTGGATTATCAGAGTTGATCTCAGAATAATTTACATTTTAATCTTTTTGTCATGCCAGTGTGTCATCTCAATAGATGTAGAAATGGCAGAATTGAGGAGTCATCTGTGATCTCAGGAGTCTGACCAATTGACTCAGCATCTTTTTGCAGTGCAGCTTGCTGCTAATCCCCAAAAGTGAACTGGGAAACATCAATCTGTGCTTGAGCATATGCCACCTCAGCAAGTTTCTGAAGGGCTGGTGGGACTAAGGTGAATTGTGCAGTAGTCTAACATAAATAGTCTTTAGTCGTGAATTCCCAAGATTATTATTTTGGAAAGGAAGCCTTAACAGGTGTAATATGTCAAAGCAGGGTACTGCTGTAGTGTGCTGTATTCTGCCTATGGCAGTGGCCAGTAGCAATCGGCTAAGGGAGGGTGGAGGCCCTTAATACATCTTTCCAGTTCTTAAGTTAGTGTTTTTAGGATGTTTTTGAGCTACATCAGGAGCCTGTTTTATAGCCTTTATTAACTTCATGCTTAAGATATTGTTGTTCCTTAAGTGATCCTGTTTCTTTGGAGGTTATTTTTAATAAAGATTTGGTGTTCTTCAGATAAATTCGATTAAGAGCTCTGAGGTTTGGAACTCTAGATAAACTTAAATCGGACATAAGATGCTTCTTGCAGGTCACAGAATTTGGTCTCCAGAGGAAAAAAGGAACTAAGGGGAAAATGTCAATGTTCTTAACATTATTTTTAAAAGTAATACTGTAACATAGTTATTATTGAAACTATATTTGGTTAAATACTTTACCCTTTTTGAGTTTGTTTTTCCTAGCTTTGTTACTACTACTTATAGAGAATGGCTTTACTGAGTGTAGTTTTTTTGTGTATTGAGGGATTATCCTCTAAAGGAAATTGCACCTTGGATTGTACCTGGAGCAATCCCAGGACTATTCTCACACTTTAATCCTTCTCAGCTTCTCTTGGAAACAAAAGGCCCAAATAGTGCACATGCATTTCTCTATCTTGTGCTAGTACTTAGGATTCTTATCCTCCTTCCTTACCTAATTCATGTTTTGGATAATCTATTTTTCCTGTATTCACTGCACTGGCTTTGAGGTTAAAAAATAAATGCTGATATTGTGGTGCTAGTGGGGTTTCCTGTGCTTCACTTGTGAAGTTTCTGGTATTCCTACTGCTGTCTTTAGTTATGGAGACATGATAACTGTAGACAAAATTGCACTGTGTGAAATTATACCAGAGATGAAGCTGTGGCATACTTTGCCTCCCCTTTTTGCCACTTCACCACTGTCATAATTAGATGAGTATCAAATCTGATGCAAAGAGAACCTCTGGAAGGAAATGGGAATAGTGTAGACCAAGGAATAGAAATGGTTACAGAGAAGACTTGCTTTGCATTTTTGCATCCAAGGTTGGGTAGAATGGCATGTATGTAATTGCAGAGTTTTTTGTCATGTAACAAATATTCTGGGTTTTGTGATGATGTGGTAAAGGCATCTGAGTCAGGGGGAATTGATGTGATGCCAGGTTGTAAGAAAATTATTTGAGCTTCAACCTGGCTAGGTGGGGATATATTGTCTGGCAACTTTTCTTAAAGTTTGAAGTAAGTTCTTTTTTGTGTGTAGTGTGTTAGAGATACAAGTTACTTTTGTAGTGAAACCTGTGATTTATTTTTTTGATATTTACCAAGGAATGGGTGAGGCATCTACATGCTTGTCTGTATACCATATTGCAATATAGCATTAAGTTTTGTGGGGAGATGCATGGGTGGGGTAACTCTAAACAGCACACCAGGGAAAGAAGCTGAGTCATAAGATTTCCTTGAATATGGAGAAAGAGCTGGGATCTTGGATCCTGAGCATTAGTATACAGCAAGCTTTTGTGCTTATGCTGGATCTCTGCAGCTTCTTCAATGCAGCTGCCTTATTTAAAAACAATTTCTGCTTAAGTTTCTGTGAAAAGTTCGTAGCTGTGTATTGAACTGTAATGAAGAAAATAATGTACAAGTCACAAAAGTATATTGTAATTTTAGGAAGCTGCAGTGAGCTCAGAGAGCTTAATGGCAGTGGCTGCCCTTCTCTTCCCCCAGCATGGTGCAGGTGTCTGCTGGTGAAGTAGTCTCTTGAAGAGGAAGAAGGATCAGTAAAGTGATTGAATGGGAAGAGAGAAGCCTGCTTAATTATAGGAATCAGCTGGCATTTGGTGCTAAAGAAACAAGCAGGGCTGTGAAGTGCTGGGGACTTAATTCTTTTTAAATTTCCATAAAGCATTGAAGATGTCTCATGTTACATGTTTCGTATTTACATAGAAATATATTTTCCGCTTTTCCTTTTTTCATGAATTCATCAATATGATCTTTTTTGTTTATTTGTCATCTTTGTTACAGCAGAGAATTTTTCTCTGAAATAAGTTAGGAGTCTTAGGGGATCTTTTTGCATTTTCATCCTTAAGTGGGTCACACTACAAATAATTCTGTGATGCTGAGATGTGGAACGATTTTTGAATCAGAATAACGCTTGTGTACTTCAGTCTTGATGGAATAACTTAGTAGTGAGTTTTAAGGAAGATGCTTGTGTTCAGTGGTGACTAGGACGTGCCAGGAGTGAGGTAAACATGATATTCCTCACAAAATATCACCGCGGATCCAAACTGGTCATTAATTGCCTTAGCCATTTAGTATGTCAAGAGTTTTATTAACTTATAGGTGAGACAGCTGATGCAGCCTTTCTGTTCACATTTTAAAGCTCTCTTGAAAGAAATGTTGAAAAGACACACGGGAGTGTTTAGAAGACAGCATAAATGCCTTTGGGCTGGAATATACTCCTACATTTTGCCAGCTGGTAGTGCCAGTAATTATTATTTACATTAGCTCTTCTGTGAATGACAGGCTTATGCAGGTAAAGCCATGGTTATACTAAATAGTCCACGCTGGAACCCTGAAATAGACTGAGCTGTGGCTTCTGCCTTTTATCAGTCTCATTTCCTCCACAATAGGAAGGTTTTGCCTGTGAGGTTGTATTAATAAATTATGCTATTTAGATATGTATTTTGGTGAGAGTGTTTCAGTTTGTTTAGCTTATCAAAAAGAAAACTGAAAATTTATTTTGGTACGGTGCCAAGGCTGCCAGTGCGTAAACTGCACATCCAGAACCACAGTACCAGAAGATGTCATTAACAACAGCAAGTGAAAAAATGTGTAAGAATGTTTTAATGACAAACGTGAGTGTGAAGTTTAAATAATATACTGAAGGAAATAATGGATGCTACCTTTGGTCAACTATACTTCTGCAATTAGATGTGGTGAATAAAGCCTCTCAGGAAGACATGCCATAGCCAGGAATTTGCAGTGGTAGTTGGGATGCTTCAGAGTGGCACCTGGCTGTAGTTCTGCCTGCCAGCTCCTGCATCTGCCCCTTCTTCTTAATTGTGCTTACAGATAGTGCAGTCAGTAACATAATACAACTAAGCACTCAGGTAACTAGTAAAATTCTGTAATCTTGTACAAGAGGGTTGAATAGCTAATAGGATATCTGCTTCTGGCTTTGAAGTACTTGAATATTCTTTTCCCAAGGAGCATGGTAGCTTGCATAGAAAAATGGTTCTTGGATCAAAGGAATTGCTGTCAGTCTTCCTTCTGGATGCTGGGCATGTCTGAGAGTGAAGCACTGCTTTTAAAAATGCATAGTTTCTTGACACATATCTTGACGTATCTGGTTTTATCATTCCAAATGGTCTTCACAGCAGTGAATTCTAGCTGAACTAACAGCCTCTTCTAACAATAAGACCTGGTGGAAACTGATTTATATCACTGTCCTCAATATTGGCTTAATGATCCTTGTTAATCCAAAGGAGAGACAAGAACAGAGCAGGTTCTGCAGGGAAATCAGTTCTGTCAGGACAAACACAGGCTCAGTGTGTTATATTTTTAATACAAACGTGCCTCTTTAGTAAGATGTGTTTTCTGTAGTAGACTGATAAATTGTCAATTAAAAATCTGTATACAGAATAGACCCAACTGTTCATTGTGAATCAAGCTATCTTGCCTTTGTAGACTCATTAACTTATTTAATTGCATTTGTTTAAGTCAGTCTCTCCTGTTATTAACACTGTTGAAGGTAATTGACACAAGGTATGATTTCAGGAGGAGGATTGCCTGGAGAAGGAAGAGGTGGTATGTCTTCCTCTCCTTCTTCCTCCCTTGGGCTGGCTCTGGCTCACAGCTAAGAGTGCCTTGTACTGGTCTGTCTTAAAAACCTTTCAGAATTTTTTTTTCTTTTTTTTTTTTTTTTTTTTTTTCTTCTTTTTTTTTGTTGTTGATGTTGGTTGGTTTTTTTTGTTTTGTTTATTTGGTTTTGGGCTTTTGTTTTGGGTTTTTGACAAATACCAGAGCACTCAAAACAGCTGATGGTGAGTGACCTTTCCCCTCAGTCCTGCAGTTGAGCTCCAGCCTTACCATGAAGTGCCCCTATGGTGAGGTCATGAGATGAGGGAGCTGACTCACAGCTACTCACCTGTCAAGGGGATGCTTTATGTTCCCCACACTTCTCATTGCTTATTTTCCTTCCTCATGGTAGTTCTCTGATAGAATCAGTTCACAGATGGGTCAGCTGGCCCTGGTGTAAAAGCAGAAGGAATGTGGTGCTGGGAGCAGAGCGGGTATGGGGGCCTCCCTGTTGTCATTGGCCAGCTGTTGGGTTGCCTCATTCATCTTGGGAAACCTTGCTATTAATTATTTGGCTTTGTTAAAATTGTGTTGGATTTTTGTTAATCTTTAGCATTTTTCCTGTGTTCACAGTAACTGGATGTTACAGAGGTGTTTTCAGTAGGATTGAATGATTTTTAATATGTGCAATTGTAGCCAAAAACTGGCTGAAGTTTATTTTCCTCCTCTTTTACTCTGTAGCTTATTAAGAGCAGTCCTCTTAAACTCTTGGTGTGTTAAAGGCAACAAGATCTACCTGGAGACTTAGTATAGGGCAATTTAACTTTGAAGAAGAAGAAGAAGAAGAAGAAATGGAGTCTGGCTGTTTCACAAAATTGGGAATGTAGTTTTTTGGGGTTTTTTTATGTGGTTGAAGTAGCATTTTGCACAGGGGGAAGATGAACATTTGGTCTCCTGAACTGGGATGGTGTTAATTCATTTGATGCATTTTTTATGGGTTATACTTCTAGGAAGAGAAAGAAAATTACAAGTTTTTTATGTTTTACTAATTCATAGTGTGTGACAAGCAGAAAGGCTGAGTTTGCTTTTGTGTCTTTGTGGCTTTACTTATACAGCTCGTGTTCCTTTACCTTCATTATAGCTTGAAAAGCCTGCAACCCTGAGACTTCAGTGTCAGTAATTCCTTTGTCTGTGGAGTAACATTTGACACATGTCACTGCAGTCATGAGCATTACTGTACTGTTTCTTCTGCCAGTATTTTTCTTGCAAATAGTGATACAGGCATCTTAAAATACTCTTTATTTAAGAAACCACACCACCTACTCTTCTGTGGTTAAATAATCAGTATTGATGCTGCAGCACACATTTCTGTTGTTGTATGGGTAGAACATATTCTCATCTTTCAAGTAAGAAAAAGTTAACAATTACAAGAGAGAGCATACTCCAAGCTAGTGAATTTAGACAATTATTAAAAGAGAATTATTTATTGTGCTTTTCTAATTTTGTTTTTGAAGTAATTTTTTGCTACAAGAGTGCTGTCCTCATGGAGAAACACTCCTAAGTGTTACCTGCTGAGAAAAAAAAATCTTAGATATGAAACACAGTAGTTTTAAATAGGACATTAATTTATTGTGTGGTTAATGCAGTGAATAAATAATATAAAGCCTTATATATAAAGCAAACAGTGCAGGGATGCATGCTGCATTGACAGAGCTGGAAATGCTGTGCTATGTCAAACAGTGGGACTACTGTCTCTTGCTATCACAAAAGCCAAAGTGGACCAGTGTGCCCGAGTGTGTGTCAGTCACTCTGTGTTGCTTGTGCTTCAATCTCTGGGTGTTTGGCTGCATGCCATGTTGTTGTTTGACAGTCCATTTGGATTTATAACCTCATTTAAGATTTTTTTAATGTGGCAGCAACACCACTGCTTTTGAGGACCTTAAACTTTGTTAGGTTGGACGTGCTTGAGTGTTGGTGAAGTAAGATGCATGTTGACAAAAGCCAGAGTTTTGTGAAGTCCTGTTCCTTGTTTCTTTTAACCACTGGATAACAGCAGTGAGGTGGCTGGGAAGGTCAGGTGAAGCCAAGCAGCCCAGCAGAGCACAGAGCTGTCCACGTACTTGTTGAAATTTAATTCTTCAAGAGTCCTGTGACCCCTTTCTTAAGCCACAATCTAAGTTTTATCATAAATTTGCAAGACAGCCAGGTGCAGGTAATGAAAAAGTTATCATTTGACATGATGTAAGGTCTGTTTTTATTTAGAGAAAATGTCATTTGATGATGTTTCCTTTTTTTCTCGTTCTGCAGATGTGTGGCTGCATCTCCCACAGATGTTGTCATTGTCTATTGTTTGCACAGTGTTGCTTGGGGTAGTTTTGCTGGGCTGAAAAGGGAACAGCCTGTCTGTGTTCTTCTGACTGCATGAAGTACAGTTCTGAAGGACAAAGGACTGCCACTGCCTTTTTTTCTTTTTTTTTTTCGGCAGGATATGGCACAGGTTGTTCAGTAATAGAGCTTTGCTTCAGGGTTGGTGGGCTCTTCAGTGATGAGGCTTCAGATGATGTTCCTGGCAGTGCCACTGGGTCCCCTCCAGGACTAAAATTGAAACAGCAGAAACAAAGCATTTATGCCATTTTATATAACAAGTGAAATACTTTGAAGCAAAATATCACCTTCAGTAATTTACAATATAGATTTCCTTCTTACTAGTCCTGGCAGTCTTTCCTCATTTTTCTAAGTTGCTTCTGAGAAATTAATACACGAACTTACTTGAATTGGGAAAACATTTAGTACAAATATATGCTAGTGAATTGTTATTAATTATTTTCTATTAGATATGCTGGTACATACAGTAAAAATTACGTGTGACTTGTCTATGCATGTAGGTGTATCTGATTTATGGAGACACTGGTAGCTTTAATGAATAAGTCAAAGTGGTAGACTGTAATTTAAAGAAGAAATTGAGCATTATCTGGATGGCAATCAAGTTTTGCAAATCTAGACATTTGGCAATATAGCCAATTTTTGTCATTCTGTATTTCAATATGTCATCCATGTTATCCATGTAATATAGTTTAGAAGTAACATAATTGTCATCCAAAAAATGTCTGTGGGGAGACTTTTCCTTGGTTTTGGTTTTTTTTGTATATTGTAATATGTAATACCATATTTTGTTATTTCATATTTTTTTTTATTCTCTCAAAGAAGTGTTTTGATTCCTACTCGACTTCACTCTTGTTTTAACACTTTTTTTTTATTGAATCATGCTCTTTTACATGGGCATAGCCATCTTCCAGAGTGCATACGCTGAGTAGTTGTTAAATACCATTATTATCAGTATTGATGTGCAAGCATGAAAGAATCCATCTTTGTTTTCAGGGCTCCCCTTAGTGTGGCAGGGGTAGTAATCAATGGGAGACATAAAGAGAACATTTCAAATGACCCTATGATGCTCAAGGTATATCATCTATGTTGTGGGGAGATTGTATATATTTTCACACCTGTCTCTTCATAGAAAAAAAAAATCCCCTGTAAAAATACTGCAGATTCATTATATATTAAGTGCTATTATGTTTTCATTAAGTAACAATGCATAGTCATGCTTTTCTTAAAGGTAGTTTTCCACTACTTGTGACAAAGTCGAGGTGTAGAATTCTCTTGCCTAAGGTTGGGGTACCAGTTCTGCCTTTGTAATTTCAGCGTTACAGCCTCATCTTTGTGCAGATAATGAACGAGAGATTGTTGGAATGAGAGAGCTACTACGCTGCAAGATAAAAGCAACAGACAGTCCTTGTCATCTGGTAAAGAATGGAAATGGCTGGTGGAAGCTTTTGTTTCAGCCTTCACCCTGATACTTCTATCTGAAAATAATCTGATTAAAAACTACCTACCTTATGATTTTTATGAGCTGTTTTAGGTCAGTTGCAGGCATAGAACAGCAAAGCTGTGATCCCTGCAGCTGGCTACCTGAAATACCTATTTATGGTATTTATGGTTTTCTTGGCTAAAGATCTGAGGGCCTCTGTTCTCCACCTGTAACCTTGGGCCAACTTGTGTTAAAATAAAATTAGCATCAATTTGGTATTTTTAAAATTTGACAAAAACATGATTGAATAAGATCATGATTAACTTTTTGGAGTTCATGGTGAACGAGCCAGTATTTTAATCAGGGATCTAAGTGCATGGTATTAGATAAGAAATGTTAAATGTGTACTGGTTATGGTTGACTTGTTACTAACTTCAGGGACATTGTATGGAGGTAAAAGTCACTGACTTTCAGGGTAATATCCCGTCTTTGTAATGACAATGTAATCTTTGCTCTGTCAGCTTCAGCTGTCTTTTGTGTCTAGCAGAAGTAGCACCATCAGCATTTTTAATGCAGGATTTCCTGTTGTGTTTTTTTGTGTGTGTGTGTCTCGAGTTCTAGAAGTATGGAATTCACATGCAAGAAGTTTTAATTTTTTGTTTAAGTGGAGGTGTATGTTTTTAGTAAGAAGAGCTTTTGTATAGTCATTTGTACTGGTAATACTTTTCTATTTTGTGCACAGAAGTGAATATACATATTTGTGTGTGTGTAAAAGCAAATATATGTAAATGTATAGGGGAATGAATGATGTATTTTGATTCAAGAGCCAAGTGTTTTTAGAGAAGGAAAATTGCTCCAGTAAGACAAGTTTCGTATTTTTGAAACAGATGTGTATCAGGTGTTTGGTTGTAATGTTTTCAGGTGTCATATTTACTTAATTATCAAGTGTCCCTGTTATGACAAATTATGTTTCCCATAAAATGAGTGGGGGTGAGACTGCATTTCAGTATGAATTAACAAACACTAGTGTTGGTGTGAAAAAGCCAGGACATCCCATGTGAGAATAAGCTGCTGGCTGTACCTCATCTACATTGTGTTCATAGTTCCTGCACTAAGGTGCAGACTTTGAGGTCTACTTTGCATCTGTTGTGGAATAAATATGGGTCAGAGATGTACCTGGACAGTCATGGCAGAGCAACTGAGACGTGATGGTTTGTGTGTCAAAGACCCAATATAAGAAGGCATTTTGCTTGACAGCATTAATTGGAATCATTTATCCTTGTTGGTCTGGCCTGAATGTGGCATTTGTACAGTATGTGACTTTGGATATAATTAATGTACTCTTTAATTTGTTCCTGTAGTGTAAGATAACAATCTTAATGTGAGTTCTTAGATTCTGAATCTTGTGCTTTAAAAGAATCTGAAACACAAGCATATAGGCCTGTCATGGCAAGCTGTGAAAGGGGGTCGTTCCCCATACAAATAACTTTGCAACTCTGTCTTGATTTCATGGGTTTATTATACTGACTTCATGTTTCTGGTTTTTATGTGCTTTTTTTCTTTTCCTTTTCCAGGTGAAGCAGGAGCTGTTGTAGAAGGAAAACGTGTGGCTTGCAACCATGCCATTCCCCTTTGGCAAGTCCCATAAGTCTCCTGCAGACATAGTGAAGAACCTGAAGGAGAGTATGGCAGTTCTAGAAAAGCAAGATATCTCTGACAAAAAGGCAGAAAAGGTACAGTTGGGATTTTACAATTGCTAAATTGTGCATTACTGGTGTTCTGGTACTTGAGTCCACCATGGTGGCTTTACCTACCACGCAGTTGTTTTGTTTGTGCTTGTCCATGCAAATGTTTACAGAGGAGAATGGCTTTGGTACTGAAACCAAGGAAATTGGTGTCTCCATGGATGTCAGTAGAGGATATACTTTTACCTTTCCTTCAGCCCACAGGGAGACATGGTGAAAAGTTCTTGCACTAGTACAGTTTCTTTGAGGTAGGATGGTTTGCTACCTCAAGATCTGTACCTGTCTTCCAGGATTGGTACCTTGTGACAGTCATTTACCAGTAGTCGTGAGAGCTTTACTGAAAATTACCTTCAGGTTCAGTCTGTGCAGCTGCATCCCACCTAGTGACTCATGTGGCAGGAGTTTTTACTGTTTAGATTAATTTTTTTTCTCAAACTCAGCACAAGAGCATAGATTTCAATACTTCGAAATAATAATAAAAAAAATCAAGCCAGAATCCACCCAGAAAACTAAGCAAACAAAACATCATCTTCTCCAGTCTACCAGTTTTTGAAGCAGGCTGTGAGACTCTCCTTGGATCCCCGGCTGAAGTTGCTTTAACTGTTCTGTGTCACTCTTGGCATCCTTACGTGTAGAAGTTAATCAATTTTTATGTTCCCCAGTATTTTTCAGCTGTGTGGCCAGCTTCTTTACATCTAGGTTCACCTAGATTTGCCACTAATACTTGAAGTGCAGGAGAATCTGGGTCTTAACTGAATTGCCATCTTTATCCTGGTACTCTTTAATCAACACGTTCTGCCCCAATGCCAGCATGTGGTATGTTCCAGGTCTCTTGCAGTGTACCATAGTATTTTTCCCTGATGTTTTTTTTTCCTTTTGCTTGAGCTAGTGTTATGCAGGCCTGTGTGGAGGCTGGGAGGATTTTAATTTGCTGCTGCTTTTCTGCTTTAATAAAGACATCTGTCAGGAGAGGAGAGGTAGATGCATTCTGAAGAGTCTGTGATGACACAGGGCGCTGCCTCCTTCATCTCAGCCTCGTTATTAGTTCCTGGAGAACTGGCTTGATCTTAAAATCTGTGCTCTTTTGTGTCATCTTTTTCTTTTTGCTTGGACCTCTAATGGGGAACAGGCCAGCTTCATTCCTTTGTGCATAGCTATGCAGTGCATCACATGCCTGTGTTCTTGATGCTGCAGCTGAAGATTATTATGTACCATTTGCTTCTTGCTGGCCTTTAATCCTATACTTCCAACTTCTTTTAAGGCCTCATTTATGTGAGTCTGCTGCTCTGACAAGAAATAAAATGCTAATAAATGTGGAGTTGTATTTTCTGCGTCATATAGAAAGCAACACGTGCTGTTTGAAGCAGAGAAGACAACAACCCATATTCACTATGTTAAACATGAGAAGAGTTAAATACTAACAGTCACAAGACTGATATGGTAGTGCTGGTCTCTGTCATCCTTTTTACTCACAAAAGAGACCAGTGGATGAATTTGAACATTTGTAACACTTGTGTCTTCATCTTCATACAGAGATTCTTCAGGAAATAGTTTTTTCATTGACAATCCAGGACTCCCATGAAGGTGACTGTGGTTGTAGCAGTTTATCTCGGGTTCTCAGATCGTTTGCTGGTTTTGTAGAAAAAACTCCTCAATATCTTATGGACCACTAATCACATGTTTGAGGGTACAGCTCTCAATAAACACCCTGAGTTTGTGCCCTCTTCCTGTCCAGTCAATTAGAAATGACTGGAGTAACTTTGGAGTTAATAGACTAGACAACATAGGTCTGAGAAGCAGCCATTATTAAAAAGGAAGAAAAATTTCTATGTGCCCATATCTGAATATTTAGGCATCTTTTTTTTCTTTCACTACCTCTTTTATTATTATACATCCTTTCTGCAGTGTAACTTCCCAGACTCCTTTGGTGAAGAATGCTGTGCTGATGAAAAGATGAGTCCTGTGGCTAGCAGTAGAACTGAAATGGAAAAACTTCACATAAAGCACACAAATTATTACCTTTTAGGACAAGGAGAGAATAATGTCATTTTTTATTATAACTCCATTTTATTAGTTATTAGACTTGTATGAAATATGGTCTCTCGCTCACAGCGATTTCTGATTCATTGTTACTGTTTCATCCAGGGGGTGCATTTGTATCCTATCCTCTAATAGCAATGAATTTCCCAGGCTAAGCAGCATGGTACATATTCAGTGTTGGTTTACTGTTTGTGGTAAAGACACCACTTTGGGTTTAGGGAATGCTTACTTATCCTATACTACTTTTTTCTTAAAATTAAGCACACACAGTCTCATATTTTCTTTTTATCTTGAACATACAGAACTTGAAATATTCATTTAGATCTGAGTTATAACAATTCAGCACATGTTGAAGTGAACTCAATGTTTCAGAATTTAATTGGAGTTTCCAAAGACTAAGTAGTACTTTTGTACTGTGGTACCACAGTGGGCTTGTTTTTAATACGTAGTTCACCGTAGTTCCCACTGTGCAGTAGCAGCCTGGTGCTGTTAGGAAAATATTCAGGTTTTTTACTATAAAGAGGATTCCCTTTGGCAGTTTTATAAAACACTTAGAAATACAAATTTCTAAGAAAATTAGGAAAATAATTTCCGATGGTGATTGGGAAAAAAAAAGTGTAATGAAAGTGTAATGACTTTTGTTTGAACCAAATACCTCATTTTTTTCCACTGAAGTTCAAAACCCCATTTGTTTTTGTGAGAGGGAGGGAAAGCAAAGGAGGTAAGAGGTTTGTTTTTTTTTTTTAAAGCTCGAACAGTGTGTGTTCCTCTAAGTTCTTTATAATGAAAATGGAAGAGATTCTTCAAAGCAAAAGATGTAAAACAGTAGTGGTCTTGATGCATCTTGTTTAATTATGAAACATTCTGCCCTGTAATACTGGAAAGTTTGTTTTAAAAAGTGAAAAATCTGCAATTCAAAAAGTGAATTCTAGTTGCATGTTAAGCTACCTTTTTTTGAGCTCTGTGAATGCTGGAGAGAAATTTACCAGGTGATTCTCTAGGTCATTTGGAAACGTTCTTTAGGTTTGTGGTACCTGCTTAGGGGCTGAGCTGGGAAGTGGCTGTAAAGGGTGAGCTGGCTGCTGAGTCTGCTTCCTGTGCCACAGCTGTGTCACCCACAGCTTTTTACTTGGAACAGAGGTGGTGGTTCCCTGTTTCTTAGTATTTTGGAAGGCCAATTTGAAATGACAAGTGCTGTATAACTGGAAACCTGTTAGTTTTCTGTGCTGTTAGGTTCCCATTATTTGGGTTTTTTTCAGAAAGGGGGGCAAAAGGGAAGAGGAAGAAAAACGCCGGTCATATAAACTAGACCTACCCTTGATCTAGCCCATTAGTCACTTATTCAGATCTCTTCCTCCTCTTTGGCTGGCATCAGCATTTATTTTAGTGCTCCCAGTTAGCTTGGTTTGCTGCACATGTTTACTGTTGTGAAGGTAAATATTTACTCAAGTAATAAACTTGTTCTTCCCTACCCTCTGACCTTGGGTTAACCCGCTCAGAACAGCTCTGGTTTGGGCTTTCAGGTGATTATTGCAGCCATGTTAACCCATCAGGTTGAGTATTGCAGGCATGGTTGGGTCTCTCTGAATTCCCAGCTCTATCCAATGGGCTGTACATACTGGATGGGTGGGACAGAGCAATAGGATATTTTGATTCAGCTGTCCATGTGTAATAATAATATGTTCTGTTTTCATAAGCATAGATTAGATTTCATTCAGTGAGTTAACACTGTCATTTACAAAGCAGCAACATCTAAAATTTGTCATGCATGTGTGTATGATTAATTAGTGATTGGAAGAAGGCTAAAGGTTAAGTAATTTGCCTTGCCTGCTGGGGCTGGTACTCCAAGGGTACAAATGGGTTTTCTGGAAGTAATGGGTGAGAAGACAAGCTTCTCTTCTAATTGACCTTAGCTCTTTAGTGGTACTGTCCTGCTAGATGTCTGCTGAAAAATAACCTAAACATTTTTGGCCTTTAAAATTAACTAGTGGCTCTGATGTAGGTAATGGTATATTTAGAGAGTTGTATGGATTTTTAAAGTGTTTTGAAATTAAAACAAAATAGAATTGATAAAATGGTGTTTGTTACTTATGATGGGTATATCTACATGGGTTACCTATTTTTATACATAACTAATATTATGTAAAATATATCTAGAATATACACAGATTATGTATTATATAGAGTATATATTCTGTGTGCATATAAATTTTGCATATAAATATATATATGCCTGCTTATATATTATATTAGAATATCTCTTTTTCTTTATATATACATAGGGTCTGATTGTTAATTTCACTATCCCATTCGTCGTGGGTGCAATTCATTGTGCATTTTTATTGCTTTCCAGGGATTATTTGTTTTTCTGTTGAAAGAAGGCAGGACATTAGCCAATTATTTAGAACTCAGTAGCTAAGGAAATCCTGCAAATAATACTGCCTAGCTTTCTTTTGTATGTCTTGGGTTTTTTTACTAGTTTTTCAGTTAGCTCTTGACATTGATATTAAATGTAGCATTATATTTTCAGGTATCAAGTCCAGTCTGTGTCTGAAATTACAAAAACAGCTTTACACAACATGTGTTTGGAATATATTAGAGAGTTCATGGAATATAGAAGAGTAGAAAGATTGTATAACAAGTTTGTAAGAGCCTATTTCTAGTTCTTGTTGATATTTTAGAAGCTGTAGAAGCAGAAAAGGAGGGAATAAATAAATGTCATAATGAAAGGAAGTACAGTGCATCAAAAGACCTTGCTTATTGAAATAATACTTGCAGAAACCCTCGTATTTCTGTATGTATCCAAAAATCATAATTTGGCCTAAGTTGAAGTGCTATAAGCAAGTGCCTTTTCATTATGAAGCTGCTCAGACTACTGTAGAGGTTGTAGAGCATCCATCCGTGGAACTGTTCAGAGCATGGCTGACCATGAGCCTGGCAGGACTTTGAGGCTGCCCCTCCTTGAGGAGGTGGTCAGACCTTGGGGATCCTCTGAGGTGCCTTCCAATATAAGCTGTTCTGTGTCTCTAAACATTACCACTCAAGCTGTATTTCATTCCAAGTTCAAGTGAAGCACATTCAGAGGTTCTTGACAGCTGTGAATAGCAGCTGTCCTGGTGCCTTTTCTTCTACTTACTGAGTTGTATGTTCCTGTTAGGCCAGAAGGTTTTTTTTTTAACCAAACAAACCAACCACACAAACAAAGTGTTTGGAAAGAGTGTATTTTCTTGTCTGTTTTTTAAATATTCTATTACTAGCATCTTTCTTGGTGTGGTAGTAAGGGAGGGAGCCTACAGGTGTGATTATTGAAGTTTAGGTAGGCTCATTCTCTTTTCTGGGGTTTGGGTATGAAATGTTTTCCACTGGCATTCTTTGTAATTGCAGGCATACCCTCAGCATTGCCACCATCTTACTTAAAATAAGTTTTTACTTGAACCTCTGCCTTTCTTCCTCTTTCATCTTGCTTTCAAAATTAATGTGCAGGGACAAACTGCAACAGAATTCTTCTTGCTGCTTCCTCTTTTCTTGGTAGCTGTGCTTCCAACGTATCTCTTCATATCTCCACATTTGACAGATGTTCCTGTTCTTTTCCCACTGAAGAGATATTTCTTCTGAATTTTAAAGAAATAGAGCAGTTGTGTGGTGTAGTACTACTACAATATGGTTAGCCCACTTTTTCATTTTGTGTCTTCAGGAGCTGTCAGGAATCTAATCAGTCTTATCAAGCACCTGCTGCTTGCTGTCTTACTAACAGTGCACAGAAAATCCTTTGGAATTTCAATTAAGGAGGAGACAACTGGGACTAGGAACAGCACTTAGTAAGAGGAGGGAGGCAGCAGAGACTGGAAGGTTATGGAGGAGCTAAAAATGATCCAGAGCCTCCTTAAAGGTCATGGAATCCCTACTTGCATACCTAGCAAAGCTGGAATGGCTTCCACTTGAGTAGTGCATGGGTCATGCTTATCTTAAGCCTCTCTGGGTTTAATGCACAAATGAGAAATCTTTTAAAGTACCCTTTTAAAAGACAGGCAATATACTGAAAGAGTGATAATTTTTTCACTTCATTAGTTTTACATGTATGCATACTTTGTAGGCAGGTTCATGTGATTACTGAACCATTCATACTTTTTAGGCACATGAAGAACTAATAGAGCCTAATCAAGCCAGCTATTTTTGATGATAATTTTCAGCAGTTTGCCCCCAAGCAATATACATGTATCTTGAAAGGAGTAGTTCTTTTTTCTTCAAGATAACTGTGCTTTAAGAGTCAGAAGTGGGTGTTTAAAAGCATTCTTGTGGATTTTTATTTTTTTACTAAGTTTTATTCATGATTTAACTGTTTCCACTGCTCAGTGTTGTTTTAGCTCATCATGGCAACATAGGAATTCCTTGCACTGGCTTCCCTAAGTGAGAGATCAGCCTTACCTCTCTTCTATAGGATGGATTTCAAATGAGAAACATCTTGGACTTTCATTTGTGTCATGTATCACTGTGTTCTTTTGAGTGCACCTCTTTCTGGGTCCATTTTGCCAGTTTATTCTTGTATACAGAGTTAATAAGGGAGGTTCTCTTTGAGGATTTGTTATTTGGAAAGGAAAACTTTCATCCCCACTGGCAGGAATGAGAAAGCTTGATGTGCAAAATCTGTAGGAGGGGTACATTTGGTCTCTGAGCAGTTCACTAGAGACAGGCATGTGTCTCCATGTCATGTTTTCCAGTCTGATCTTGGGTGTCTCTCCTTTATAGAATGGAAATTTTGTTGGGTTCTTTTTATTCTGTTGCTACTGTTTAAGGGATTTTTGAATGGGAAGTTTAAAGGTGATAAAAAGGAAGAGATCTTTTTACTTGTGGTAACTTGTCAAATAAATTGTGTGTCTCTTGCCTCTGCTTTTAATTTTTTTTTTCTTTTCAAAATAACATACAACAAATGTTATTCTTATTTGCAGAATGATTATAGATTACTGTTTTTAGCAAGTTGTCATTTCCTGATTATTTTTTTTCCACTTAATGGAACTATGCAGATTACAAGAATAATAGAGTGTACAGTTAAAAAACAAATGTCATTGTACTCTAACAGTATTCTTTTCCCATTTTCTTCAGGCCACTGAGGAGGTCTCAAAAAACCTTGTTGCCATGAAGGAAATCTTGTATGGCACAAATGAAAAAGAACCACAGACAGAAGCTGTGGCCCAGCTTGCTCAAGAGCTGTACAACAGTGGTCTTCTTAGTACCCTAGTAGCTGACTTGCAGCTAATTGATTTTGAGGTAAGAAAATAAGTTTGACATTACTTAAATTGTGTATTTTAAAATGTGTATGTGTAAAATGTATATGTTAAAAGTAACCACTGGTTAAGATGTCTTCCAGTCTTCAGCTTTTTTATTTCTGGCTCGTACAAAACCATTAGAAAGAAAACTCCTTGTTCCAAATTCTTAGAAAATAAGGCAAATATTGAACATGATATTTGTGAATTTAGGCAAATAAACCACACAAAATCGAAGCAGAATGAACCTGTAATTATGATGGTACCCATTCAGTTAAAATTATGGAAGAATTCTTAATTGTGTTGTACACAAAGGATTAATCCTTTAGAAGTGATATCATAGTCGACGTATGCTATAATGCTATAAGGCATGTCTATATTCTCATCTCATTAAATTACTGGGAAAAATAAGTAAATTATTGTTACATTTACGAAGAATTTAAAATCTTTGTGGTAAAACTTGTTGGTTTTAATATCAGCTCAGTATTTCTCTCTCTATAGAAACAAATGATGCAACATTTTCTCTGTTTTCCTCATCTGTTTTCTGTTTATTAAATAAAAAACCAAACCCAAGCTCGGTTGGTTGCTTAAAAATAGCAATACTTAATTTGCATTCAAACGTATCTCTATACAAACCTCTTTCTGACATTAGTCACCACATCACGTAGAATAATTTACCTTCTCAGTGCTATAGTGAAAAATCACCCTCTTCAGTTATGATTGAGGTTTTCCTATTTTTTGAGGTCCTCCAAGAAGCATATAGTTGTCTGGGAAAAGAGCCAAACCCCATGTTTCTCACTCCACAGCCTTGACCATAAAGACCATCCCACTTAAGGTTGCCTAAAAACAATATTGTTCATAAACAAGTTGTTCACATTGCAAACACAAGAATTTAAAGCCCTATTGTAGTATGAAATTCCCAAAACAATGGCTTTATTCTCTCCCCTCCACTCCACCCATAACTCCCTCTGATCTGTGTTTAATTATAATTATGGTGGTATTTTTTCCCTACCCACATAACTGTTTATACCAAACATAAAACATTCAGGTTGCTAAATAAGCAAGGAGACCTGGGAAAGCTGGGAGGGAATGCTGAAATGTGATGGCCTTTAATTGCTGGAGAAAGGAAGTCATGAAACGTCATCTGGATTCTGCTGACCTCTAGATTCTTATCAGCTTGGTGTTTACTCAGCCCAGTTATTAGTGGAGGTAGCTCCTGCAGTAGCTTCCCAGCTATTACAAAGTTGATCAGATGTTCTTTTGGTATCTCTAGTTATAGTTGGGGGTTTACTGCATCACAGAAGATTTCTTCATAGATACACAAACTTGCTTCCTGTTGGTCCAGCATTTATTCCTTCTAGTGCCCCATCACAGCTTCAGGTCATTCAGCAGTAAAGTAAACATAAATTTTTTCTGTGTCAAGAACTTCACTCTCATTCCTGAAGGTTTCCTTGTAGAACAGGAATAGTCAGCTCATTGATAGGCAGGAACTGTTTCCTCTAACTCTTCAACTGTCTCAAGTGTATTTGAATCTGTATACTATGGTGAAAACCAAGAAATGGATGAAGTAGAATTGAAAAATAACATGTAATGTTTTAATCAAGAGCTGCTTTGACTATCCAGACCCTGCTGTATGTAAAGGCCTGTTTAAAATTATATCCTTTTCTGTGAGTATGTTTTCCAAGTAAAGCTATTAACACAACCATCTAGTTAGCAGTCTTATAACCTCACCAGGTGTCTCTGTGCTGATTTGCACCAGTATGTCTGTAGGACAGATGGTATCCCTTGTGCAACTTGGGTTTTTTTGGTTAAAAAATGAACAACAAACCAAACAAAAACGCCTTCTGCGTAAGGAAGCCTGAATCCTCCTGCTCAGAAGACAATGCCAGCACAGTCTCCCTCTCACCTCTTGCAGTCGTGACTATTGGCACAAGGTTCAGTGTCTGGTTGCCCTTGTTAGGCCATGAGATCACTTTGTAATACATCCTTCTAACAATGCCTTTGGTATTACTGTGTACCACTGTTGCTTCATTTATGTGCATAATAAGGAAATGCTATTCTTGCTGGTGAATCCAAAGCAAATTGTGGGATCCAGTGCAAAGTTGGCAGTGTTAGTGAATGAGAGTTGATGACTATATTATGTGGAGTTTGAGTAAAGCAATTTCTGGAAACACTGCTCTACTCATTTCAGAACAAAGAATTCTGGTGCTGCTTTGGGCTTGCTTTCAATGGAATTGTAATTGAGAAAAAAAAATGTTCACAAACAAACTCTTACATTCTGAAAAACAACATTTAACAAAACTGTCCATGGTAATTCACAAACATGCCATTTGTAAAACACAGTCCTCCTACGTTTTTATAAACATTCAGTATTTTTTCTTATGCAATCCTGATGTTGATTAGAAAACTCAAATAGTTCTGGAAAATTGCTGTTATTTAAAAAATTCTTCCTGATTAAATATGCCTTGCATTTTGCTCAAAAGTTTGCTGGTGCTACTCAGGGCAGTTACACTAGAGCTAGAGGTTGCCATGAAACATGATCTACAGAGGGGTTTTGTGTATATCATGCAGGGAACCTTCAGGTGGAGCTGCTTAACAGGCCTTCATTTGCAAGTGCAGAATTAGTACAGGTTTTCCTACTCTTCTTCTGGATTAGATGTGGTAGCTCTTAGAAAGTTGTCTTTGTGGCAATCCAAAATAGGAAATTAATTTCAGAAATTTGGCTTTTAAATAGTGCATGTGAATGACAGTAAAAAGTGCATGATTGTTATCATCTTTTTGTTAGTTGTCCATACCAGTTTGTCATCTTTAGCTGTGATCTGACAAACGAAATAAAAAGATGTATATATATTCAACAAAGATAACATCTCCAGCTCCTTGTATAATGTGTGATGCTATCCTTGTGCATTATTCTTGCTTATAATCTCTGCTGACTTCCAGTATCCTGGTCTTATTCATACTGCTTTTGCCCATTTAAAAAAAGTGAGATTGCATTTTGGGTCAGTGGATGATTTGCTCTTTGTAGTTTTCCTTATTTGACTTCCTTAAGTTATTATTTGAAGCTGAATGTTAACACTGTGTCAGAAATGCTCTGCACATTCCTAACTGTGTGAGGGGCTCCTGGGCAAGGGGAGAGGGTAATGGAGTACTGGAGAAACAATTTCAGGCAGGAGTCCAGTTAAAACCAGTTACATTATTAGCAAAACCAAGTATAAAACAAGCCTAGGAGAGTAATGCTACACAAAAGTATCTGATGAAACATCAGCTGGCTTTACTGCTTAAGGCAAATTACCTGTGATCTGGCTGCAACATGGTGTAATGTTTTGAGTACTATGGTGTATTTGAAGTGAGTAGAAAAAAACAGAATATTTGATCTGTTGAAGATCAGGGTACAGAGGCTGAGTGAACTGCAGAACTTGCACTGTATGAATGCATGAGAAGATGGTGATATTTTTACTTGCCTAGTGGATTTGAATGTTCTGTTTCTAACTCCTAATGTTTCTGACAGGGCAAAAAAGATGTTGCTCAAATTTTCAACAACATTCTCAGAAGGCAAATTGGTACAAGAACTCCCACAGTTGAATACATCTGCACTCAACAGAATATATTGTTCATGCTGTTAAAAGGGTATGTACACTGCAAAGAACAAACAATTGTTTACATGAAGAAGTTTGATTTGTTTGTTTTGGGGCCTGTAATTCCCCTATGTAAAAGAAAATTTTAGTAATCAACTGCCAAAAATGTACTTTTGCATGAAACATGACTGAAAACTGAGATGTGTTAATAACCTAAAATACTTTTACTGGGGTAGTGCAGACATTATCGTTTCCGAATATTATTTGGTCCTATTTAAACTATTTTATTGTCAACTTACTCCTTCATCAGGAGTTAAAGGCTGGTTTGTTTTGGTTTGTTTTTTTCTCTAACCATTGTAATTTCCACTTTTCTGCCCTACCCACTTTTTTCTGTTCTGCCCCTATAGTTTGACCTTAGACTTTTTATTCATAGTGATTTATATTCTTGTAGTGACACAAATCCACCTACTCAAACTTGACCAAACAAAGAATGATTTGGGGCATATGGTGCATGCCAGATGGCTGCTTCTTCCTCTGTTGTATTCTTTGGTGTTCTGCATATTGGAGAATCAATCCATACTGAGCCCCTGGTTGCACATGTAGAGCTGTGGATCTCGAACAGCAAGGCAGAAAGGTGGTGTTAACATTTTCATGTTAAAATAAGATTTTAAAAAGCCCTGAGAATGTGCCTTCTCTATTCATGAAGAATTACTCATGTTTCTAATAACATTATTTGGGAAAGTCCTGGAAATTGCAATTCCAGTGTGTTATTTTGGGATCGACAAGTTCATCAAACATTAATAAACCATTTAAAAATGCAGCTATTTGAAATACTAGTTTTATAATTTGTGTTGAGACTACTGAGTAAGCTTACTGCAATGATCAGTACTTACTCCACCTACTGGGATATCTAGAGGATGTATAAAACAGTTCTGCCTTCTCAGTGTGATAATTGCCTATGTTATGTTGGTAGCACTGAGATGTGACAATATTAAGTATAGATTTAACATATAAATAGGAAGCATCATTTTTTTTCCTTTTCTTTCCTGCTAGTTCATAGCAGTCATCAAAGATGCTGATTAACATAACTGGCATACATGGTGAATTTGTCTATTTTATTTTAATGTCTCTGCATTTACTTAATTTTTTAAGCTGCAAGAAACTTCTCTGTGGAGAAAGCAGGAATTATACATCTTTTAGTTTCATGCTCATTCCAAAGGGTCAGAGCTTGTTTGCTTCAGTTCATATGAATGCAAGATTATGACAGCGGTGCTTAGCTGGGCTTTTTCCCCCCTGCGTTACAGATCTGGTGTTGGGAGGAAGTGAGATGTCAATGGTAGAGGGACAAAATTATTACTGATTGTGGAATAACACAAAGAAAGACTGATTCAATACTTCCTCAAAATAAGATGCAAAAGAAGCATAGACATTTGAGGTGCATAGAGATAAAATTACTTTGTCAGCGTGCTGTCTTTGGTATGTGACTGAGGGCTGTAACACATTTGTCCTATTTTTTAGTCTGAGTTTGTCATTTTTTCAGAGACCATTATTCTGACAAGGATCATTGAAAAACATATTCCTAAGTCAAGGTATTTGAAGTGGGCAATATTACAAGGTGATAAAGACTCAGACACAGAGAACAAGTTCAAATTGTCCTTAAAGTCAGAGGGGGCTGCTGCTTATTTTCAAGCTTGAAGCCTGTGCTGTGTAACAGTAGCCAGTGCTGCTGAAAAGTGGTTTCATGAAAAGGAAACAGGAATTTGTCCTTTATTACAAAGGTGTGCTCAGATTGTGGATAGTTTTATGTAAATTGCTGTTTAGAGACAGAAATCACTGCTTTTCCAAGTGTCTGCAATCACATCAGTATAAAAAGAGAAAACTGATTTTGAGTATGAAGAAACGATTTTTAGTCTTGTTTCTCAGTTTTTGGAAGTAATTTATATTCACTGTAATTTGGCATTCAACTGGTAATTACTTCAGTAGTATTTCATAGAGGTATTTAAAAGTAGAGTATGATGTAGAGATAAGTACCTCTAATATTTGGAGTTTGTGTTTAGTCGATAGCACTGAAAACCAATGAGTGATGTGGTGTTGCAATGTTAACTTCTGAAAGTATTTATAAAGAATCTTTGTGGGTTTGGTTTTTTTTATTAAATAGGTACGAATCTCCAGAAATTGCTCTAAATTGTGGAATAATGCTTAGAGAATGCATCAGGCATGAACCACTTGCTAAAATAATCTTGTGGTCAGAACAATTCTATGATTTCTTCAGATACGTGGAAATGTCAACGTTTGACATTGCTTCAGATGCATTTGCTACATTCAAGGTAATTTCCATACAGCTCTTGAATTACTGTTTTTGTACTTCTCTGCTGTGTGAACCCAGATGTTGTGTATTACTTTCTTGGGCAAAACACAAGCCTACAGGAGGGAAAAAAAATAGGTGTGATGTGAATGGGTAAGCTGTTAAATAAATAAATTTTATTATAGAAAGCAAGATTTAAATCATTGTGCTTTAGCTGAACAGGTGTACTGCTCCACGTCAGGGGCTTTTAAGTCTGTGTCCCTGACTCCTGAAGCGAACAAAGTCCTTTTCATTCTGTTCTGAACCGTTGGTGCTCATGCTTTTTGGGGGAATTTTTCATTATCCTAAAACAACCAGGGATGGGACTATAAGCATATTGATCAGTATTAAATAGTGGGTGTTAACCTTGGTTGTGTACAGTTGTGTGCAGACACAGTCTTGAGCCATAAATGGCATAGCTCAGTGAACATTCCCTGTGTAGATTAACATAACACAGAGCAGACCTTTCCTAACTGATGCCAAGACCCTTGGCAATGTCCAGGTAACTGCCTTCATGTCCTAAATTTATTTAATGAAGTAGCAGAGTTTTCTATCAGATGTCTTCTATTGACTCATTGTTTAATGATAATGTATATCTGCTGTTTAATATCGTAGTGACAATATTGGTTTTGTGCTTTTTTACAGGATTTGCTTACAAGGCACAAGTTGCTAAGTGCTGAATTTTTGGAACAGCACTATGATAGGGTGAGCAACTTTTTAACGTTGAGAATTTTCTAGTGCTATGTATCTTCCATGAAAAAATCAGTATTTTCACTCCTTGTTTAGCTTTGTTTTTGGGAATTTACACACAATATTAAGTCAATTGAACTTACAGTAATTTCTGCCAAGCAGTGAAAATCGAGACCTTATTGTTGGATGTAAAAGTTGTAAAAATATGAGGTGATGGATATCTAGTTCTGTGAAAACCAGATCTGTTTTTTCCGCTAGAGGGAACCCTTTCCTTGTCTTTTCTTTGTCTATGTCTGTGTTAACCCCTAACAACCGAAGAATGCAACATACCCCTCCTCCACCTGCTGGGGACTCCTGAAAGTAATGAACAATATTCAGTGCCAGGAGCTATTGTAATTTAAGAAATAATGAGAACTGCTTTCACCACATTGCAATCAAAATACTAAAATCTCCTAAAAGCATATGCAAAAAAATTTTTATAAAGCATTTGTGGTGTTTAAACAATATTGACTTACAGGAACCTGCTGAGATCTCAGATTGTATTTATATTTTTATTATGGGATTGCATATTCTCCAGTTTGTTATAATCATCTGGAAGAAGGATGTGTATGACACTTGGATAAGTCCTAACCTTTCTCCTTATGTGTGTTTAGTTCTTCAGTGAATATGAGAAGTTGCTTCATTCGGAAAATTATGTGACAAAGAGACAGTCGCTTAAGGTAAGGCAATTTTATTTTCTAAGTGCAAAGTTAAAGATTTCCTTTACTTTCAGGGCAGGCTGAATTTAATTGAAATAGCTTCAGTAGCTGTCTTGCATAGTGCTTATTTTAATTTTTCCTATTTTAATTGTTAGGATCAGATAGTTTTCTTCAGTCCAGTGGTGGTTGTAGGGAGTATCAGTTTATTCCCTTCTGAACAAAGAAACAAAAGAAGTGTAAATACTTCTCTTTTGAAGCACTAATTCTTTTTGCCAGTATTTTTTTGCTTGTTTGTTTGGGTTGTTTTGTTTCAAAAAGCTACATTCTAACTGGTAATGTATAGCTTCTTTATAAATGTAACAAATCAGAGAATCCTTTTGCTTGCAAAAGACCTTTAAGATCATGTCCCTCAGGGCCACATCTCTTAAATACCTCCAGGGATACTGACTTGACCAATTCCCTGGGCAGCCTGGTACAATGTCTTATAACCCTTTCATAAAATCATGGAAGAAAAAAGAATGAAAGAATTTTCTTTCAGTTCCACCCCGTAACAAGGGGGGGAAAAAAAGGCAAGTTTTCACTTTTTGAGAAAAAGGAGAAATTGGCTCCTCAAAATATGAGTAAAATGCAGCTTACACTTAAAATACAGGACACTTGAGTTCTAGTGTTACTGTATTTACAGACTGGTGTCAAGTATTCAGTGTGTTTGAAAGCACTTACAAAAAAGCTGTGTCGAACTTTCAATGTCAGTAACTTTTTCATTTGGCCTTGTTTTCCCCTTTTAGCTTCTTGGTGAATTGTTATTGGACAGACACAACTTCACAATTATGACGAAGTACATCAGTAAACCAGAAAATCTCAAACTAATGATGAACCTTCTACGAGACAAGAGTCGTAACATTCAGTTTGAGGCCTTTCATGTGTTTAAGGTATGTTTAAAAAAAGCCCACAATGTAACTAAAGAACCCCACCAGAAGTTGTCTAGTTGAATAAACTACTAAGCTGTGCCTCAGTAAAGCCTATCTTGATGCCTGCTAAGTGTTTAAATTAAGAGAAGGTTAATGTTGTCTGTTAAGTTCCATCATCACTAATAGCAGTTACCTTTGTATCTTCTGAAAATTTTTTTAGGCTTGTTGAGACTTACATGATTGTCATTGTTATCTCTCAGAAAATCTTGGGATTGAGGAAGATGGATTGCAGTAAGATTGTATGTGAAATCATGAAGCATCTTGAAGTTCAAGTGTTTTTATCAGGCTGCATAATACGTGAAGGATAGGAGTATTTTAGTCAAGTGACCTAAATTTCATAGCCTAAATTGCATGTTGTACATTATAACACATCTTCTGACTTGGCAGCAGACAAGCAAATAGCTAGGAGCCTGGAGATGCAGTTTGAGGTATAAAAGTTTTCAGTAAGCCTTCAGATGTTCTATAATATGAAATTGCATTTGCTACAGAATTTAACAGAAGCATGTTCTGTGGTTTCTGCAGAGTGTAGCTCATCATCTCCCACAAACTGAGTTTATTTGGTACTGGGGTTCAACTTCTACACTACTAAAAAGATGGAGTAATTTTATTTTAAAACTTGCATTTACTCAGTTTTTTTTTCTATAGAGACTGGAATACAGAATAAATTAAATATGATTTTAAGTTATTATCACAGCTCTGTTCAATAGGTTTTGGTTTTTTAACTTGGCCTTTTTCTTCTTACTGTTATGCTAAATGCCTTTTATTTTCTTGCAGGTGTTTGTAGCCAATCCTAACAAGACACAGCCTATATTAGACATCCTTCTAAAGAACCAGACCAAACTTATTGAGTTCCTCAGCAAGTTTCAGAATGACAGGACCGAGGATGAACAATTTAATGATGAGAAGACCTATTTAGTTAAACAGATCAGGGATTTGAAGAGACCAGCACAGCAAGAAGCTTAATCTCCAATAAACCCTTAAAATATTAAACCCAAATTCAGCATTTGCTGTTAGATATTCAGCATCAGGCACTCTTATCAATTCATGAGGAACATTACTGCTAATCTGCTGTTCAGTGAACGGTTTTTTGTTTTTCTCTTTTCTTTTTTAGTCCAAGTTGAAAAACATAGCTGCTGCTTTCTTGCACAATGTGGACTTTCTTGATATTTGTGTCATTTCAGAATTTGAAGACACTGCTTGTTTTAGGAGTCCTGAAAGGAAAGATTCTAGGTTCGTGAAAGCAAACATATAGATACTAGTTTGGTTTAGGAGAGAAGGTATTAATGTAGTTAAGTAACAGGTTGCATGCTTGCAAATCTGAATAAATCTGTATGTTTGCACTTACCTTGTTTGAGATATGAGCACAATGTGACCTGTGCATACCTGGCACCATAGTATAAGATATATGCCTTGATTTAAAAAAAATAAAAATGTGCAGTGCTTTATTTGTAATCAAAGGGGAAATGTATCCAAGATGTAAGCTTATTGGGATAAACAGTTGTCTTGCAAATAAACTGATATTGAAACTTAGCAACCTTCAAAAGAGTGAAATCTCAAGGTTCATAAGGAAAATGTATATATACCTTTCACTGCTTTATAGAATTTTTTTTGACATGATTTGATTTTTCTGAGAATTGACTTGTAAACTTGGAAATATGTTCTAAGGGGTTTTGTTAATTTTACTTTAAAGGTATTTCAGACAGTAGACCTAGCAGTGACATTTTGCATTTCATTTCAACAATGCTTGCTGGTTTCTTTTGTATATAACTCCTAGGCTGCTCATTTCTTTAAAATATGATTTAATTTGTACAGCAGAGGAATGTTATTGTATTAGTCTGTAACTATTACCTAATATTAAGTTTTGCAGAATGAATGCTCATATATAATTGAATACTTCAGATCACATGGAAATGCTGATTTAACAATCTTAAGTATGGCAGCATTAAAAGGAAAAAACAAACAAGCAAATTCTTTGTACTCACTCATCTAATGGGGTGCCATCAGTTAGGTTAGGCTGAAATAGAGAACTGGAACCCTTAGTATTACATTCTCACAGGATAATATTGGCCTTATTGAGTTAAAATAAGATTGTGCTCACCAGCTCTGCAAATGGCAAAGATTAAGCTCAATTAATATTGATTTCTTTTACTTCAGAGGAGCCTGCAGTGCATCATTTCTTTCTTACAGTAAATAACTCAGTGTAGGAGTTATAAAAGTGAATTATTTAACTCCTCCAAGTTCAAGAAACAATTTCATGTCCTGGGCTAACAAAATTACTTGATTTTGTTGATTTTGTTCTTTAATGCTGCAAGATATCAGTATTTATAAAAAAACAAGAAACCACAACTGATTTTGCACCATGTTTTTGTTACTGTGACCATACAAAAGAAATCTACCAAGTATAGCTAAATGATGTCATTAAAACTGTGTCTGTCCATCATATAGTAATGTTAAGATCACAACCAAGCAAACTTGCGGATTGGAGTCTGAAAGTTCAAATTCTGCATGGCTGAATCTGATGGAGAATGCTCTAGAAAATGTTTGTTGCTTCCTGTCCTCTTCCTTATGAAAATATCGCTCAATCAGCAAGATTAAATTCCTAAGTGACATTAAAGCTGATTTGAAAGCCTTCACAAAGGAAGTCAGCTCCAGAAAACTCTGTGTTTTTCACTCTGTTATTTAAAATATCTCTTAACATTATAACCTGTCTTCTAAAGGTTCTTAATGTGTCCTTTGCAAATCGATTCATTTTGCCTATAGGAAAGAAAATAGCTCCCTCTTACCGAAGGTGACTTAGGCAGGCAGGATTCTCTGTGAGGTTGGTATGATAGTTCAATACTAACAGTCTGTTGTATTTTGGTTTATAATAGTTGAATGGAGGAAAATATTATTTGCCAAGTTACTTACCATGATGTATAAGGATTCCTCTTTAGAAAAATGTAGATATGCTAAAGATTTCTGTATGGAAAGAAGTGAAAACATTTGAACTGGGATAGAAGTTACTCTATATTAGGCCTTGGGAAGAATGGCTATGGTGACTTTTTTAATATGTGGAAACATTTGAATGTTGGCTTTCGACAAGAAGTTGTATTTAAATTAAAGCTCATTTGATGTGCTCTTCGTATTAAAAACTATTGTTCTGGAAGTGGTTTCTTATCTGCTTGAAGGCTTAAGGGTATTACTAATATTACTAAAAGTTATTTAAATGTGAGCGGTTTTTTGGTTTGCCTTTTTTTTTTTTTTTTTTTTTTTTTTTTTTTTTTTTTTTTTAAATAAGAGATGTATACAATTGTAACTCTACTTCCATGGTAGCATTTCATTTCTCCTGAGGAAATGCATTTCTTATCCAAAAAATTTGGCTGGCCCCATAATTTAAATTGAAATAAAATTTTGAAGAAAACCTTGTGTTCTTTACTGTGTTACTGAAGAGGCTTGTGGAAGTGTGTCTGGTCTCCCATTCTCCCTCTACTTCCTGTATTGTCTCCTTTCTCCCTTTTGCATATGTGAAATAATTTCAGTTAGTGAAAGATGCTGTCTAAAAACATGTTTTTGCATGCCAAAGTGCAAAGCAAAGAGGGGTCAGCAATTTAATTAATTTTTGGAAGCCTCTCTTGCCTACTTGTAGCATTCTTTGCTGATTCTCTTCCTTTTCTGCATTACCAAGGACAAAGTGAGGAGATGCTGTTTCCTGATAGGACCCAATAGTTTGGGTGGATGTTAACCCTTAACTAATTTTAGTTCTTCCCTTCTCTGTAAATTTCAGGAGCTGAATGGGTGTGCAGCTGGCAATTCTTTTCTTAGGAAAGCTTGTGGTGTCTCTTTGCTTTTGAAGCTCTGTCACACAGGTAACACCCCAAGTTATGCAGGATGGCAAAAATTGAGAAAGTATGTGGAAAAAACCCCGCTATAACATGTTCAAGAGTTCCTAATGGAGATTCTTCAGATGGTTTTGCTTTGCAAAATTACTGAAAAATCTGGTTACCTGCCAGGAACACACTTGCCCTGCAGGAAAAAATACTTCTCTTTTATAACCCCCACTAGAGGCTACATCTGTTTGAGCCTTTATAGAAAATGTGAGTGTTCATTTCACAGTTATAGTAAGACCACAGGTTACAAGGAGGAGTAATCTATACTTTTAAGTAAAAAAGAAAAAAAATGTGCATTTTAATTAAGAGTGGTCAAGTTGGGTGCTTGTCTGGATGTTTGGATGAAACAGCCCCTGTAGGGAGAGGCATGGGAAATGCAAGGAGGCATTGCCCTGATTTCTTAACATTTGTTTTCCCTACAGAGCTGCTCAGCAGGACCTGCCTCAGGACCTGTCATCTCAAGGAACCAGAGTAAAAATTGCCCTCATAGCCCAGGGGAGAAGGCCATGGACAAAGCTGCTTTTCAGTAAGTTGTTTCCTTTTGCAGCCTGCAAATGCATTGCATTCACTTTAATCTGAGCACACTGAGCTTGTAAAGAGTTGTTGCTAATGTATGTAATAGGTGTATAGGAGTGTATCTGAGTAGATCCAGTGTCAATCCCAGGTCAAAATAGCCAAAAACTATGGGAAGATGTTAAAAAGAGGCAGGAGAGGGACCCTTCAATATTTTGCAGTCTTTGAAGGAAACTGGATATTTCATGAGAGTAAAGACCTGTTCTGCTTTCTATTTAAAGGTAGCAGTTCATTCACCTCTAGTTAAAAATACCACCGCAAATCCCTAAGTTATAAAGCCAACATATATTTTTAAGTGTTGTATTCACAACAAAACACAAAGGCAAGCTCTTCTGTAGAGGGCTCATACTGGAGGCTCTGCTTTACACAAGAATACGTTTTGTTTTCTTGCTCAGAAATGCACTGGCCAAAATAGGCTTTCATAAATGGATGCTTTGCCCTCAAGGTTTCTTCATCCTCCATCACAGGAGAGTTTTCCAGTGATGCTAGGGAGGAGGGGAGGCTGAGGATGACTGGACACAGGTTTGCCACTGCCCAGGATGAGCATCTCACATCTGGAATTTCAAAATCTTTTTCCTAATAATGAATAAACACTCCTAATAAAGAATGTGCTGTAATATAAAGACATATTTGCCTATGTTTTTGCAGAGGTTGGTGAATCTGCTAGGAAAAAATAAGTGATAAACATATATGTAGTGAAATGAGGCAACCAGGTGCCACTAATTGCCAGGTAGTGGGCATGAGCTTGTGTTAAGCCCACCTGTGCCTGATTAGGGCGGGCCCCTACTGCTCATGAGGAGGACTGGGGGGCCAATAAAAGGCCCTAATAAGGCACAGGTGGGCTTAACACAAGCTCATGCCCACTGCCTGGCAATTAGTGGCACCTGGTTGCCTCAAATATTTCACTACACATATAGGCTACTTCCTATATCTATTTGAACAGCTATGTACAAGTTAAATGATTCACTATGACTGGAGTTGTCTGCTTTTGCCTAAAATTAAATGAACAGTGGTTTTTTTGTTTTTGTTTTTTTCCCCAGTGGATTCCTCATACTGAGCTGTCACGTAGAATCCTGTTACAGTTCTTGTTTCTTCCTCTCGTGGCAGCGTTTGGAAAAGCCTCAGATCCCACCGTGAAGAAACTGAGGGTGACAGAAATGTGAGTGTTGCTTAACAAGGTTCTGCTTTTCAAACAGATGTTGAGCTTAATTTAATATTGTCTAGTGTTATTTAGAGACTCGCAGGAGAGTATTATGTCTCCATTTAATTTGAAAAAAGCAAGAATAGAAGCCTTATAGATTGTATTTTTAGGGCTGTTTTTGCAGGCTTAAGGAAGCTGTGTATTTTAACATGTTAGTCTTCAGAACTGTAGTTTGGGGCATCTAAATAAGGTTCGTGATATATGTAGTGCAGTGTGAGCAAGCCCTAGTTTTTGGCCTTGGCTCTTTTAATACCCTCTACAGTTTATATGGAATTAAAATGTATCGCTAAGAGAAACTGGACTGTGTTGCAAACTTCTAGGCACCTAGACAGTGTGAAAAATATGATCTGGAGGGACTAAAAGGTGGAGATGTAGTCACAGACCATGCTTGTGTCTGAGGCTGGGTGCTGACTGGGTTGTCTTCATCTGAAAATATCCAAAACTGACGTGGATCCTCAGGCACATTGTGCAGTTTGGTTAGTCCAGATCAATTCAAAATGAAACACTTATGTTTTGATCCTCTTTACAAACTAAGCTTTTCAAAAAAATTTTGGCAGAAACAACCTTTTTCCCCTCATGGAAAATTTCCGTGTTCTCAGAAACAGAATTCTCTTTCAGAAGATCTCCCGTGTGGAAAATTCCCAACCAGCTTCAGTTCTAAAACTTGGTACCAGACACCATCTAGCAGGCATTAGCAGAGGGTGACTGGGGGTGTAGTGTATCATCTAATCCTAACTAGGGCAGCATAGCCACATGAATTTGAGAACACGAGCAGGCAGTCAGCATCCCTAACCAAACAAAACCATGCATGAAGAATAGGGAAAAAGAGTTAAATTAAATTTTTCAGTTTTGAAAGCTCAGTTCTACCCTGAGAAGGAAACAGGCAAAATGTCATTAGATTTGCCTTATCTGCTTCCTCTTACTGACTTCCAAAACCGAAGTGTTCATTCACACAGGCTGTCCCTGTGTGCCGAAAGGCAAGCCGGGGGGGAAGACGACTGGTCTGGCCGAACAGAGAGACTTTGAAAGAAAGTAGGGCTAAAAAGAGGGCCTACCAATTATGGAAAAAAGGGCTAACTACTCAGGAGGAATTTAGGAATATAGTTAGGTTATGTAGAAAGAAAATTAGAGAGACAAAGGCACAACTTGAACTCAATCTTGCCACCTCTGTGAAGGATAACAAAAAGTCCTTCTACAGATACATCAATGGCAAAAGGAGGGGCAAGGAAAACCTCCATTCGTTACTGGACATGGGCGGGAATATAGTTGTCAAAGATGAAGAAAAGGCTGAGGTATTTAACACCTTCTTTGCCTCAGTTTTCAACAGTAAGACAGGTTATCCTGAGGACAGCTGGCTTCCGGAGCTTTTAGAAGATGACAAGAATCTAAACAGCCCCCCTGTAATCCAGAAGGAAACAGTCAGTGACCTATTGAACTGCTTGGATCCCCACAAGTCTTATGGGACCAGATGGGATCCACCCAAGGGCAATGAGGGAGCTGGCAGAAGAGCTCGCCAAGCCTCTCTCTATCATCTACCAACAGTCCTGGCTCACTGGGGACATCCCAGATGATTGGAAGTTGGCGAATGTCACACCAATCCACAAAAAGGGCTGGAAGGAGAACCCGGAAAACTCCAGGCCCGTCAGCCTGACCTCAGTGCCTGGCAGGGTTATGGAACAGATCATCCTCAGTGTAATCACACAGCACCTACAGGATGGACAAGGGATCAGACTCAGCCAGCACGGGGTTAGGAAGGGCAGGTCCTGTCTGACCAACGATCGGGTGACCCGCCTGGTGGCTGAGGGGAAGGCTGTGGATGGAGTCTGCCTGGACTTCAGCAAGGCCTTTGACACCGTCTCCCACAGCATTCTCCTGAAAAAGCTGTCAGCCCACAGCTTGGACAGGGGCACTCTGCGCTGGGTTAGGAACTGGCTGGAGGGCCGGGCCCAGAGAGTGGTGCTGAACGGTGCTGCATCAAAATGGCGGCCGGTCACTAGTGGTGTCCCCCAGGGATCAGTGTTGGGCCCAGTTCTGTTCAATAACTTTATAGATGATTTAGATGAGGGGATTGAGTCCATCATCAGCAAGTTTGCAGATGACACTAAGCTGGGGGGGAGTGTGGATCAGCTGGAAGGCAGGAGGGCTCTGCAGGGGGACCTGGACAGACTGGAGAGTTGGGCTGATTCCAAAGGGATGAGATTCAACAAGGCCAAGTGCCGGGTCCTGCACTTTGGCCACAACAACCCTGTGGGGAGCTCCAGGCTGGGCACAGAGTGGCTGAGAGCAGCCAGGCAGAGAGGGACCTGGGAGTCTGGATTGACAGGAAGCTGAACATGAGCCAGCAGTGTGCCCAGGTAGCCAAGAAGGCCAATGGCATCCTGGCCTGTGTGAGGAACAGTGGGGCCTACAGGTCCAAGGAAGTGATTCTGCCCCTGGACTCAGCGCTGGTGAGGCCACAGCTCGAGTACTGTGTCCAGTTCTGGGCCCCTCAGTTCAGGAAGGATATCGAGGTCCTGGAGCAGGTCCAAAGGAGGGCAACCAGGCTGGTGAAAGGACTCGAGCACAGATCCTACGAGGAGACGCTGAGGGAGCTGGGGCTGTTCAGCCTGGAGAAGAGGAGGCTCAGGGGAGACCTCATCACTCTCTACAACTCCCTGAAAGGAGATTGGAGCCAGGGGGGGGTTGGTCTCTTTTCCCAGGCAACCCTCAGCAAGACAAAAGGGCAAGGTCTCAAGTTGTGCCGGGGGAGGTTTAGGTTGGACATTAGAAAGAATTTCTTTACAGAGAGGGTGATCAGACATTGGAATGGGCTGCCCCGGGAGGTGGTGGATTCTCTGTCCCTGGAGATATTTAAAAAGTGACTGAATGTGGCACTCAGTGCCATGGTCTGGTAACTGCAGCGGTAGTGGATCAAGGGTTGGACTTGATGATCTCTGAGGTCCCTTCCAACCCAGCCAATTCTATGATTCTATGATTTTGCAAAAAGAAGATGCCTTTTTTTTTTTTTTTTTTTTTTTAAGTAGGTAGTTTCACCAGCAATCATTCAGAGAAAGGGAAAGATTTAAGAAGTATGTTGGGGAGAAAATTATTTGGTATGTTTGCAGGCACAACGCACTTAAGTATTGAAGTTGGTCCTGTTGTTGCAGAAAAAATATGAGTCTCCAGTCTTTCTCTCATGTCTCTGCTGCTGCTTTTCTACGCAGAAAAGAGACCAGCTAACTGAGAAAGCACTGTTCCCTTCAGCAGAAAAAGGATTTGGGATTCAAGCTTTTCTCAAAAGGCAACTTAAAGCCTATTCATGGAAGCATTGCCCAATTTAACAAACATCCTGGCAAAACAGCAGGCTTCTGGAGAGGAAACATGGCTTGACATTGCAAGATAATACCATGTTAGGAAGGAAAAAGGAGTGAGAAAGGCAGGTGAAGTGCCTCAAGATGTAGTAAAGCATTAGTGTCCTTCCACAGCGTGTTGTTTTCTCTTGAACCATACAGGCTCATCTTTCAGGGCTGAGCTCACAGGTTGTGGTCAAGTATCTCAAACTTGTGTCCCAAACATGGACAGTTAGTGTAGGTGAAGTCCATGCAGACACTGCAGTATTTCACCTTTTCTAGCTTCAGTGTGAACTGCTGGCTTGTCTGCCTGCCTGCCTTTGGGATGAACTGAGCCAAAGCTGAAGCTCTGCTTCAGGTTTGGGCATTTGCTCTTTAGCAGCAGCCCAGCACTGATCCATCAGCACAGCTTAGGGACAGAACTTCTGTTTTCAACCATATATACATGCAAATTACCTAAATCATTTCTTGGAGCCTTAGAACAGACCAAGCCGTTCTGCAGTCACTGTCCCACTCCTTACAGGAATACAGCACAACAAATCTTACTGGATGAGCAAATTGATTACTCCATTGGCTTATAAGGGACTTCTTCCAGACACACCTAGGGAGACTGGCTAGAGACCAAATTGCAATAAATATCCAGCCACAGAGCCATCAATATAAATTGCTGTCAAAGGTATTTTATTTGAAGTCTGAAGGACTGATTTCCTTTGCTCAAAGGTAGCTGTGAATTTTTGGAGGGCATATTTTTTTTTTAATAAAACCATTAGCAATTTAAAGATGTTAATGCCCTCCACATTAACAAAATATTTGTTGCAACTGAAGTAATTTGGTTTTGTGTGCTACTTGAATCTTCACATTTGTTGACTTTCATTTGCAGCCTTGAGAATCCAGTGTAAGATGGGCAGTAGCCAAATGTCCTTACCAATGTGCTTCATTCTGACTTATGCATGTCTTTGATGCTGTTTGCCTCAGAGCCTTCAATTCAAGGCAAGACTTGAATTTTTAATGTAAAAGAGAACCAGAACATTCCTTTTAGAATAACAAAGAACTACCAAGAAACCCCTTTCATGTCCGCTGTGCATTATAAAAGGGGAAAAAAGAGTAGTCCAAAGGTTCTGTGCCCCTTTTCTTTGAAGGTCTTCTTTCATGATTTGTTTAAGCAGCTCTATCCTGTTTTTAGGGTTTTCTCTAGCATAAGCCTTCCCCACAAAGAAACAGATTAATACAGTTTCTTTTGTTCGTCATTATGTAAAATATGGAGCTTTACACTACTGCCTTTCAGGTGCCATCATGAGCTGTTCTTGCACTTTGAAACAGACTAAATCCTGCTGGCTTTTTCTGTTGTTTCATCTTGGTTTTGAGACTGATAAAAATGAAAGTCAAAATGGGGTGACAGGATTTAGGACCTTTTTTGTTTCTCAGATTTACAGAGTGAGAAGCACTCGGTGTTTCACTGCTCCTGCAGGAAAAACGAAGTGCTTAATGAAGGAAGTCCTACTTCTGAAGAGTTGGGCACGGTTGCAAACCTCATAATGCCAAGATTTCCCCCTGAGCAGCTGTTGGCAGCTCTGAAATGTTCAGTTAGCCTGTTACCCCTTCTAAATATATAAATACAAACACACGTTTAAAAAGGTAGAAAGTAGTATGAAGTTAAGCCATGCAGAGGGATACGCAGACCCCAAATCTTCCTTGTTTATCCTGTATTTTGTACTGAGTGCAGTATTGCATAATCTCACAAATGGTGTGTATTTTCTCTAGCGAAGTGATACATTTTAATTAAGTTCACTGTTTAAAGTTCATTTGTTCTTTAAAGGTGCCCAGTTGTCCAGAAAGACACACTGACCTTGAATATACAGTGCCCTGAAGAGGACTATTAGGGATATGAACTAGAAAAACATTATTTCATATAGTTCACACACAAAAAAACATGGAGAGTTTCTTGGCCAGTTAGATGCACAGATACAGACAGTTCACCTTGGCTAATTCATCTGAAAAATTCAAAATGTTGCTGTTTGCTGTCTGATACCAGCAAATCAGGGTGTGCATGTCCATTGGTTTCTCTCTCACAGAATCTGGACATTCCTGCTTCTGTTAGTTGTTCCTCACAGTCCCACAGACAGCTCCAACCTCTCCTTTGCCTGGGGTGGGAGTTCTTGGGCATTCCTGGTTAGGAGGTCACCTCTAAAGGGCATTTTCATGATAGAAGCAAGTAGATACAAAAGCTTTGCAAAATTCAAGCTGCATTTATTCACAACAAAGAATGTACGGTTCTCAGCAAACAATAAAACATTTATTCATTTCCTTGCTCTTATTTTTTGTTTTCCACTGCTGAAGTGTTCTCTGTGTTGAGGTTGAATCCCAGGGCCCATCTGCCAGCAGATGTCCTCTTTCCTGAAACAGAGATGCCCTGTTTTTTCCTAGCATCTTTTACCTTTGTCTAGCCTCAGTGTAAAATAACCTTTGCTGTAGAAATGTGTTTCTTATTTCTCTCATCTGCCCAAGGTTCCTTTCTTTCTGTATTTTCTTTTCTTTGATCTTCAGGTCCAGCACTAGTTTGATCTTGTTTTCCTCTGCTTATCCCATTGTCAGGCAGTGAGAGACAGACAAGAAAATTGGCTTTACCAGGAACAGAGTTATTTTGTTCCCTAGAATTTCAAAGAGTTTGGCTTCTAATGGTCTTTGCTCAACCCATGTGTGGATAGGCAGGTAAAAGAGACTCAGCATAGGAAAGTGGGGCTGGGGGTAGTGAAATATGGTGAAAAGATGAAGATGCAAACGCTGACTTTCCACAAACAAATAAATTTGATTCAGTCTGTTGCCCTTTGTACTGGAGTGTCAGTGAAGCTGAAACAGTTCACCCTCTGTGTGAAATTGTGAAAGCTTAGGCTGCAGCAGAAAATCCAAGCTTCAGTGTGAGGGTGAAGGCTGGAAAATATATGGCGTATTTTTTAGTCTGTGAAGACAATGTTATCCCACTCTTTAGGAAAGTGTGATCAAAGGAACACACTTTGGGGGAGTTGTGCTGAGCATGTGAGGTTAATGATGTTTAAAGGTCAGAGTGGTCTGTTGATAAGGGAGATGTATTGAAAGGGCAAAAGAACCACAGAGGACATCCTGCATAATTGCAGGAGGTGCTGTATGAAGTTGAGATTAGAGCTGAACAAATCAAACCACAGCAGTGACAGGATATTTGAAGCAAAATGGGGAAATAGTGACTCATTTTCATTTATTAAAGTGGAGGCGAAGAGATTTGTGTCTCAGTTCTTCCATGAGATATAAAGGCAGCCTTTAACAAAAGAGGGAAAATGTATCAATTTCATTCCCTTTAACCTAACCAATCAAACTCCCATTAGACTGTGGAGGTTACCAATTATGTAATGGTGTTGCAAAAAAAATCAGTATTTTTCAGGAATCTTGGGTTTAATCTTTTTGTAATTGAAGCAGTATGTTGCTTGTTTGTAAACAAACACATCTGTTCTTGTGAGATATCTCAGATATCCAGAGTTAAATAGTTTTAGTGAAAGCATGGGGTCAAAGGCATGTCCTCAGCCATATGCAGAGATGTGTCAGGACACAGAAACTCTCTCCAAGTTATGTCACAAGTCTGATGACCTCGTGCAGCTCTCCTACTCTTCTCTCCCAGCTAGTGTGGTTCAGGGCAAGCTTGTAATCTGCTCTGCTGTGTTGTGCTCTGAAGACTTGCTTGTAATGCCCTAAACAGATAAAAAGCACAGGTTTATTTGGACTAGGTGATCCCCATACAACAAATAATGGGTTGATTTAGGCATTCATTTTGTTGGATTTGGTGTTCTGTAGTGAAAGCTTTGCCTTTGAATGCTTATTTGATGGAAGACTTTGCCTATGTATTTTCTAAGACATTCCTGCTGTTTTGTGCAGATTTATGTTTCAAACCCTCTGGTACATTGAGTGATCTCCTTGTCCATCTGAAGCTTTTCCTAGCAACTTTTCTGCAAATTCTGTTGCTGCTTATAACTTTGGTAAAACAGGTTGCACATACAGGCTGCCTCTGGTGTTCAGCTCTTACACAGTTGATGCCCTCCTAAAGAGTCCTCCTTAACAAGGCTGGCTGGTGCTGTCAGGGGAGTTCACTCACAGAGACTGTCCATGTGGTCTGTTACTATCAGTCTGTTGGTATGAAGGCAAACATCTTGCAAGAAATGGAATTCTGGTGATGTGCACTGTGTGAACATGTGTGTGGGCATAGGTTAATGTTGACAACATCAGTGCTTGGTCACCTAGGTGATGGATCTTGCTGCTATAGTAACCCAGCAGCTACGTTACTCATCAAATTTTAATTTTAGCAAATAGAAATGTTTTAAGATGTTTTTGTGTCCTCCTGAGACTGCCTGCTGCCCTTTTAAAATAGTTATGGGAACTGTAAAATGAGACATGTAAGTAAAGGGTTAGTTCCCCATTTTTTTCTTGGGAATGTGTGCTGGAAAAGATCCAAACATCATACTTGGGATAGAGATTTTTAAAGAAAAGTAGTGCCATTGCTTACACCTTCTGAACTCTTGTTTTATAGGACCATTCCTCACTAGGGAAGCTGATATTTTAACTTGTATCCAGAGGATTTTGAGCCAGCTCAGTATACATACTTAGACATTCACAGGGATTTTTCATGTATTTGTGCCATCATGCATAGCTGCAGCCATGTGCTGTTCGAGGGTCATGTCTGGAACATAGATATTCAGTATATGGCTTGTGGTAGACTGTGGGACACTAACTTCTCTTTCTTGACCTAGAAAATAAGTTATTTTAAAACCCAAGGTGCTTTCAGCTCATTAACAATGTAATATGTTCACTCAGGGATGGAGCCTTATATTCTGCAGGGCAAGAGATGTTCTTGGAATCAGGGACTACCATGTTTTCCTGTGTCTCACTGAGATCTGTGAAAGATGATTCAGAAGTCACAAGAGCACAGAGTGGGCGGGCTGGCTCATGACACCACTGATTTTTCTTTTTTGATGGCTCTCTAGAAATTGGCTGTGTGTTTTCAGGAGTCCCACAGTATGTATTCCCTGTTACTGACAGTGTGTCATCTTTTTCACATGGACAATGAAGACAGTAAGAGATTTTTTTAAATTCCTATATGATTAATTCCTTAATGCAAGAGAGATTTTTAGATTCCTCTTGGCAGAGAAGGATAGGTCAAGAGGTGTATGTCCTGGTGACTTGTGGAAGGAGAAACTTGTATATCCTCCACAGTCTGAACTGGATGACTCCTTGCTTTTTTGGAAGATTTTGCAGGGGTGAGTAAAAATCTGGAGAACCACTAATGAAATAAAAACTACAAGTGATTAAAAATGAGGCTGCCAACTGCCTGTCCCACTAACTCGGGCACTCCAGGCGTACCATGAACATGGACCAGCATTTGAGCCCAGGATTTGACCAGGACAAGTCTCAATGAAAATGGGGAGCCATAGAATATGGCTTCATCAGAAACAAAGCTGTGGAAGTACCTCAGTAACCCCAGTCATCCTTGGGATGTCCAAGAGAGTGCTCAGATGTCCTATCCTACAGTCATGAAACTTTGCCTTCTCTTGGCACAGCCAACTATGTGGCTATTGATGCAGCTGTGTTAGATATTTTGAAAAAGCCTGAGAAGAATATATGTTCATAGCACTCCTGCTGTAATATAAGCCTGAAAATATTGCTTCTGGGAATTGAGACAATCTTTAAATGCTCTACAGACCAGCATCTTCACTGGCAGAACAGGGCCTAGCTCTGTTCCCATGATCTGTTAGCTGATGTTTTCTTGCATGTAGGATTAAAGCAGAATACACAGTCTTGGGGAATGGGGGTAATTGATGGGGAAGGGATACAGTTTAATTTACATTGAAGATGGAAGCACAACAAGGGAATGGAGGCTGCCACTGGAGGATGTTCTGTACTTAAAGTCATCTGGATTTATTATGGCTATGCTGCAGATAGAGTATGGGTAGAGAAAAGAGTGCAGTGTAGTTTGGGCATCTACTTGTTACCTGGAATATCTCCTTGTGACTTGAGTTGCCCTCATTCCTGGGCAGGAAGGTGTCAGGCAGCATAGGTGACAAGAAGAAAGTGTACAGACCTTGCTTTAGCTGCATGACTATTGGGCCCATGCAATTAGCTTGATTAGAGGTCATCAAATTTTTCATTGCTTGTCCATTGGCACTATTGGCTTCTAATAGTGGTGGAGTCCCCTGAAGCAGTCTCTTCTAATGTGAGATTAGAACAGGTTTTAAAGAAACAACAATGAACAGTGAAATGTATGTGTCTGAGAAAGTTTCATAGAAGCTTGTTCTTCAAAGTGTTTCAGCATTAAAAATTATTTCTTCCTCAGTCCTTTAGGAGGCAGAATGGCAGAAAAAAAATTGTCCATGGTTCATAAGCTGGGTGAAGATAAAAGTCATGGGAAAATACCCTTCATTCATTAATTCTGCAAGGGGCCCTGATCTCAGTCCTTGGTCTGTAAGCTCACCAAGCTAAAGTGCTGCTGTTTGTGAAGTCAGAGCCTTGTTGTGTGAGTGTACCAGACACTGGAAGTAGGAGTGGGTAACTACAGCCCTTTTTTTCCTGCAGAGCAAAGCCAGTTGCTTTTCCTCAATTCCTTGGAAGATGAACCCAATTTCCATGTCATCAGCTGAATTTCAGGTTCTGCCTCTCAAAGTAGTCAAGCATAATTAATAATAATGAGTGGAAAGCAAATACAGTAGGTGGAAAGCAAATATAGTAGGTAGGAATAGGTAATACTTATACTTCTGTAGGGCTAAAGTAAAGCAAAGCTGAAGACTCCTAGACCAGGTGTTTCCCTTTATCTTTAATGCTTGAACATGATTCAGCTGGGGAGTGCAAGGGGAAGTGAACAGATCATTCTGGTCACTTCAGACTAAGAATAAATTATGATTCCCTTATCCAATAATTTTTGACTCTGAGAGTTGAGGACTAGTGGCTCATGGGCACATCTGCCTACAAAGCAGGTTGGTTTTTTCCCCAGAAAAGCTGATGAGTGAATGGGCCAATCCAGCTAAATTGGTGGGAGCAGTAAAGGGTGAAGGTGGAGCTGGTGAGGTCCATGCTCAGTGCTGTGCAGAGGAACCTGCCCTTGGAATAAAAGAACCTTCTGAGGTTGGAGAAGTCATCTACCCTAGATATACATGCCTATGCTCAGGGTTTGAGCAAAACCTATTTTGGTGAAGGTGGTCTTAGTTGTCATCTTTGTCCATGGGACCTTTTGAACAGGAGCATGGCAGTTACTGGGTGTTGAATTTGCTTGGTTTGGCTTTTATTTCATTCAGGGTGCAAGGCAGAGGATACTTACACAGCGAGGGCTTATTGATTTCTGCCACTTGCTCAGTCCAAGCTTGCTTGAATTTGTATAATATGTGCAGATGTTATAAATAAACACAGTTCTGTCTTTTATGCTGAAAACTCTGTCAACCCTGCAATATTGAGGTTTTATTAGGTAATAATTAAGTTATGGCTGTGTGTGTTGGGTGCTGTGCGTTGCTAGGAGGAATGGCAGATTCTTTCCATGTGACCCAATTTGCTGTAATTTGGGATATGACACACAAGGTGTCTGAACACCAGTGTTGTTCTCTGAGTCACCCAAAAAGAAAGCAGAACTGCAGATGTCCAGTTGTTTGGCTGAGGTTCTCAGTGACACATTTTTGTGTGCATGTATCTGGCCTGCTGGACATTGTTTTGTTGCTCTTGTCTTTTCCCATCTTTCTGGTGTGTGTTTTCAGTACTGTATTCAAAGGCAAGGCACCAAGAAGTAGCAAATCTGAGGAGCCAGGACAAGGAGGGTGTCTGCTGTGCAAAGATTTTGGGCAACAATCAGGCACTAGGGAATAGTTTCAGTAAAGACAGAAGAGGTAAAATAAGGGAGAAGAGACTGAGGCTCTTTCTTGCTCAGTCCCATGGCTAGTCTCCATCTTCTAAGGACTAGCAGTATTATTAAAGTGTCCTGTGATACTTCACCTCTCTTGGGTTCAAGAAAATGATAGTTTTCTAAGTGTGTAATATAAAACCCTGAGATGTTCATGAAGATCTGTTAATTAAAGAGACAGGAAACTCATTCAGAAGGTGTGGCTGTCCCGAAACACCACACCAGTTATCTCTGAGCTTTGAAAACCAGTTCTTCAACAGTCCAGATTTTCTTTCCTCCTTCCCTGCATGAAAGCTGCTGGAGACCTGGTGCTGGTATTCAGTGTCGTGCTCCTTTCTCTTCAGTGTGTTCTGCTCTTGCCAGGAAGCATTTTATTCAGGCTGAGCATGCTCACTCACTCTGCACAAGCCCTGAAGAAGATAACTGAGAGATAAGAAAAAGGTGGAGTGGCCTTTACTCACAGTGTGTCACTTGCATGATGGATGGGTGTGAGCTGGTGGAAACTGGGGGCTAATACACAGCTCTGGAAACTACCCAGCTTTTCTGCAGCTGACAAAATACACTTTGTATGCAGAACTGCAATGACAGGCAGGTTATCTTGGAGCCAAGCACCTAACAGCATAAAAACTGGAGTCAAATGTGCTTTATTCCCCACATCTAAGCCTGATACTGTGCTGCATCTGCACCAAGTAACTTCATGTGATGAGCCAGTTGGTTCAGACACTGCTTTGCAGAGCTCATGATGAGGGAATGCTTGCCTGCACCTGTCAGAAGATGGGTTTTGCCAGGCCTAATGAGTTTGTGTTACTACTCCTTATGGTGGGGAGGGTATCAGTCAGCCTCCCAAAATCCCTTCCTTCTCTTTGGGTTTGCAGGTCCTTAGCAGGAAGAAGAGGGCTTTGGTTCAGGTTTTTTGCTTCCAGAAGGAAAACATGTCTTGGGTTCTTGCACATCAATTGGCCACTTTCAACATTAGACAAGCAGAATATTAAAAGGTTGGTGCAGGTAGAGCAGGAAGTCCAGTGCTCAACTGCAGAACTAGACTTGAGGTGACAGAAGAGAAAGAAAGAGCTGTGATTAAGTGTGGCTAGCAGGTCAAGGGAGTTCATTCTCTCCATCTGCTCGACTCTCCTGGGACCTCACCTGGAGTATGGAGCTCCTAACAGAGCTGTTGGGAGACACAGAGCTGTCGGAGTGACTCCAGAGGAGTGCTGTGAAGGTGATCAGAAGGCTGGAATATTTCTTCTATGGAAACAGGCTGAGAGTTGGGGTTGTCCAGTCTGTAGAGGGGGAGACTCCAGGGAGATCTTCTAGTGGCCCTCCAGTACCTGGAGGGGGGACCTACAGAAAGTCTGGAGAGGGACTTTGTAGAAGGGCATGTAGTGAGAGGACAAGGGGTAATGCCTTAAAACTGGAAGATGGGAGATTTGTATCAGACATGAGGAGGAAATTCTTCACTATGAGGGTGGTGAGACACTGGCACAGGTTGCTCAGTGAGGCTGTGGATGCCCCATTCCTGGAAGTGCTCAAGGCCAGGCTGGATGGGGCTTGGAGCAACCTGGTCTAGTGGGTGGTGTCCCCTGCCCATGCAGGGATGTTGGAATTCAATGATCTTTAAGGTCTCTTCCAATCCAAACCATTCATCTGTGATTCTATGATGACAGATGACATCTTCTTGTGTACTCGGGGGTCCCTTATTTGGACTCTGGGAACTGGGGCAGGATGCAGCTGAACTCTGTAGGGCTGAGAGCTCCCAGCTGCCTTCTCCCACAACTGCTTAAAACTAGTCCCATGCCTTTTATCTTCTAAAAGCAGCATCTCCCCTACATTCTTATTCTCCTGCTTTTGCTCCTGATCTGTTTTTTAACACTTGCATTCATATGTAAAGGTGAAGAACAAGGCCCTTCCCACTTCCTGGGCTTTCTTGGCTTTTAGGCTTGTATCCTTTTCACTAGTGCTTTCCCACCAGCTCGAATGCTCTCCCTGCTGGTCAGAGCCTTTCCAGAAGTGTTACAATGTACTCAGCAAACTTTTCCAAGGTGTTTTGATTTGTGGAACCTCTAACATTTTTCCAGTTGAATTATGGATATCTGTAGAAAAACTCACTCTAAATCATAAAAAATATAAACTGTACAACAGTTCTGGTAATTTTGCTGTCTCTGGTATTCTCCTATGACATGAAAATAGAGATTGGGATTTAGGGTGCTGCCTCCAAGATACTTTTTTCCTTACCTTTCTCACCATCCCTCCTCATTTATTTGCACGTACCTGTTAATGGATCTTGGTGCCACAGCAGGTAACCAAGTGTTAGCAGGCAACCTGGTTGTGGCTTACACCAGTCCTGCCTCCAGGAGTAAACTGAGCATAGTGGTTCAGATCAGATCCATTGTACATCTGGTCCATGTGTACTTTCTTAAATGTGCATACTTATATTTTAATGCTGACCAAAGGATGGTAAGTGTTAGATTTTATAAGCTAGAGTTTCTAAAAGAGATAGCTGAGATACATGGAGCTTGATAGTTTCTAGGAGGGAGACTAATCCAGGATAATTCTTACTATTAGGAGAAAATTACTCACTTGTTATTTTTTGAAGTGCATAATGGTAATAGATTTCCATTTATCTTCCTAGGTGGCCCAGGGCTTCCTGCTGCTGCCTAGCCATCAGTTTTATTTCAATGAAGAGAAAAGAAGGAACAAAAGACTCGATCTGTCACAGCTGTAGCAGGGATAGACATGTTACCCCAGCAGGTACAACACGTGCACCCAGGAGTGCCAAGAAATTCAGCTCAGTTCAGCTGCAGATGAATGCTATAACTTTCCATGGAAACTGCTGCATTGATTCCCTGCCTTTGGCTACAGGTAATTGCTTTGCCTTATGCAATTATCTGGGGTAATTAGAGGTATATTATACAAGGAATAGCAAAAAACATCAGTGCGTTCCCCTCATTTATGGTCTGTTCCTTTAAGAATGATTTTTTTTTTTTTAATTTTTTTATTTTAGCCCGGTCTGTTTCTTGCTTTCTACCCAGCTGATCAGTATGGCATAGGAAGGGAAAATAAAAGTATACTTCAAGTGTGTTACTAAGTTATAATTTTTACAGCATGCTCTCTACCACAAGCCCTTATTAGAACTGCAGTGGAAAAACAGAATGATTTAAGGACTTGAAAATTCTTTCAGTCTGATACAGTAAGGATTAATACACCAGGCAGAGCTCTGAAATAAATGCAGCTGAGTAAATGACAAACACATTTTGGTTGGCTCAGGATATATGTTAAGGATATATAAGGATATATATAATAAGGATATATAATAAGGATATATATAATTATATATTATTTTTTTCTACATGAAGCGGTATTTTTTGAGAGGTGAAAAGTGGCAAGGCAGCAAACAGTTTTTCTAATAAAGGTTTCTAAAGTTCCCACCAATCCAGTACTTCAGAAGTGCTATCATGCTGCTGTGCCTACTGAAAGATCAGTCAAGTAAATTGTTCCTGGTATTCAGCTTAATTACAAGAAAGAGACGGAAGTTTTGTTACCAGACAAGGACTAATAAAGTATCAGGTGGCTGTAGTGAAGTCAGTAAGGTGGCAGTTTTAAACTGAAACCTGCTTGCTTAATAATAGAAAAGACAGGAGATTTGGGCAAGATGTTTTATAAGCAGTGTCACTGTTCCACAGTGAGGCAAGAGTCATTTTTAAACTGCTTTAGAGAGAAACGCTGAGTTCATTGTCAATGTTTATCCTCTAAGCCTCAGATTGAGGGGCATGTAGCTGGAGACTTCTGATAGGAAAATTCTCCTAGTCTGAAACTCAGCTTATGACTAGGGTAATTTTTCTAAATACTTGCAAAGCCATTTATCCAGATATGTAATTGAAATCAGGAGATGCCTCGGAATGACATGGCTGTGATTGGTTCTAAATTCTAAAAAAGAGACAGGGCCAAATCTATGCCCAAGAGTGATAAAGGGGGTAGAAGACAGGATAACCTGGTGGATTGAGAGGACTGGGAACAGGGATTTCTGTCCCTCTTCTCCGGTTCTGATGCTTCCTTGCTCTAAGGCTCTATGTCATTTAGGATAAACGATATAAGGGTAGTTGGCAGTTGCCTTACAGCTCTTGTCATGGGAGATCCTGATGGTGTCTCTTGGTTTGCATGCTGGGTGCAAGATTCTTGGATCTGGCCGTAAGCCAGAAAATCAGGACCGACTTGCCTCAGTTTGAGCTCCTAAAATTAGGGGTTGTTCTGGAAATGTCTCTTGTCTCTGTGTGAGATAAAATTTGCAGTCCTGATGTAACTTGTACCCACACAGTAGGACGCTGGGTCGACAGAGCAGCTCTAAGTACAGAACAATGGCAAATGAGCATGATGAGCAATTGTTGTGAGTCAACATTGGATCCCTGCCAAAGATGCCTTTTGCAAATAAAATTTAGGATTAATTTATCAATGGCTTAGTTTATAACATGATGTAAAGCACTCAGTGCATAATGAATCTTTCTGAATTGAAAGAAAATGCTCATAACTACTTTATTATGAATAAATAGTATGTTCAAGTAGACCGAATCAACGTAAGGGTATGGCTGTGTTTCTCCACTGCCGGTGTGTTACCCACAGCTGGCAGAGAGGGTTCTATTAATGTTTTTCCTTTTTGTACCTTAACAAAACTGTCACCGTGTGTTTTTCACTCCTTGCCATATACATCCTTCAGTGCATCCTGCATCCAGCCAGATAATGTCCTGGTACCCACTGCCCCTGGCAGGCAGCCTGGCACAGGACAGAACCAGGGGTGCAAAAGCAGCCCCCCAAATTGCCTTCATCATTGCATGCCACACTGCACTTGTCAAGAAGGGCTTTTCTAGATCGTTGTCCCCATGTTGAAGTTAATCCATCTGTTCTACTGCCCAGAGCTGAGCCTGGAGGAGAGACTCTGAGTTCCTCCACGGATTCTGGTCTCAGGCCTCCAAATGAACAGCAGCTGGGTTATTCCCAGTTTTCCCTAGAGTAATCTCTGTTCAGTGTGTGCGTTTGCTCCGGGTCGATGCTCATCTTCAGGGCTCGGTGATTTGTTAAGTGTTGGTTTATTTCGACTTGGGTAATTTTTTTCCCATTTGCTGACCCGATTTGACCACTGAAAATCTCCACCTACCAACAGCCAGGTGGATCCTTAAGGAAGCTTTAATTGCCTGAAGGCCCCCGCACCCGAGGGCGACGGGAGGTGGAGCCCCCGAGGGAAGGGAAGCCAAGACCCCCCAACACCCCGGGGCTCCGCCTCTCTTTGCCGTCGGGTGCGGGGCTGCCCCTCCCCGGGGCGGAGCCGGAGACGGTGCCGGCGGCGGGGATCGGGGCCGGGGCAGCGGAGCGGGGCCATGGTGAAGATAGGCGTCCAGCAGCCTCCGGCAGCCCTCAAACCGGAGAAGGAGAAGGCGGGGGGAGATGGGGCGGTGGGCTCCGTGCCGCTGCCCCCGGGCGCCGTGAGTGAGGGGCAGGGGCTGGAGGGGGAGGGAGCGGTCTTGTCCCCTCGGTGATGAGTTAGAGCCGGGCACGGCTGGAGGGGCTTGTGTGGGGTTGATAAAAGGCTCGTTTCTTCTCCAAGAGGTACCTCGGAACCTCAGCAGTGTCTGGGTGGGTGGACATGAGCTCGGGCCCTCAGGGGGTTTTGGGCACCCCAAGTTTGGAGCAGTAGGGAGCGACCGCTCTCGGGCAATGAAAAAAATGAAAAAATGGCCAGTGCAGACAAGTGGCATCTGAACTCATTCCTGTCCCCTGGGGGAATGCAATTTGGGATTGATCATTAGTGGGTGGATGTGCAGTTTTAACAACTCTGAAGGCTTAGGGCTGGCATGTTAGACAAGAAAGAGGAACAAGCCAGGTGGTGCTGGAGCAGGATGAGAGGCCAGGGGATGAGAGTCCCCTTGCAGATCTACATCTACAAAACATCTACACAATGCTGTAGATGCTTTGCAGTTTCTGAGATGGGAGTTGCCATGCTGAAGTTGAAGCCTTCTGCTGACTTCAGGTGATGGATATCAGGGGGGAACGAGCTCTCATCCTGTGGTGGCTGGGACCCTGCCAGGTGCTTGGTGAATGAAGGCATTGGGGTACCCCTGGCAGATGCAGAGCTATGTCAGGTCCCATCCAGACTGTGTGAGTGATGGGCAGGCTCTAGCAGGCAGTGCTGGGCATGAGTGGTGTGTGGCTGGTGCCCCTCTTGAGAAGGGGAAGGTGAAACAGACACAGTTGTCTTTGGCCAGGAGTTGAGTGTTTCTGAAATCTTGTGCTAGAGAACCCCCAGCTTGCAATTTCTTCTGCAAGGGTGGACCTGCTGAGGTAGCTACCATACAGTGTAGTGGGAGGGGGGGGGTTGTCCAGAGAGGTGGGCTTGACCCTCAGCATCAAGTCCACCTTGTTACAGTACTTCTGCCTCAGAGCAGGAGATCTAAATGGCATTTCTGTATTCCTCATAAATGCTTCAGACTCTGTGTGCAGTTTGATTATTTATTAAACCCTATTATCTCCCTGACTTAAAAATACATGGGGCAGCTGGGGTTTACTCTGTTCCTGTAGCAGTGCACAGCTTCCCTCCTCATGTGCCTTGCCAAGTGAGAGGGGGGCACTTGCCCTGGAGAGATGCTCTGCAGCAGGGGCTTCGGGAGATGGCTCAGTTCTGCAGAGCTGGTTGTATTGCAATGATCTCTCCTATCATGCTCATTTGTGCTTGCAGCTCTCAGCTCTGCTGTCAGTATCTGAATGTGCTCAGTCTGTCATGATTGCATCTGCTAATCTAATGCCTAGGAGCTGCATAGAAACTTGTAGCAGGGGAATATGGCCAACTGTGGTCTCTCAGTGATTTCCAGACTTTATCTTTCTGAATATGATCAAAAGAAGGTGGTAGGTTTGTTCCCACCTTTGATATCCAACCCTAAAACTTAACTATCATGTTGGGTTTCTGCCTTATGCTGCCATAAAACAGATTCTGTACCTGGGAAGTCAGGTGTTGTGCTGATCCTGCACAGGCTCAGGCAGGATCCGGCTCCTCTTGAGCCCTGTGAGAAAAGGAGTTTAAAAAATAAAAGTATCAGAAGCTTATTTCCATCATTAGTGCTGCCATATCCCAACAATCAAAATTATTCAGGTCCTTGCCAGCTGAATTAAATTTGCTTAGATGGCACTTAATAATTTTGTGGGTTTTTCTATTGCCTCAGGCATTTCTCTGACTCTTGAGGGGGCACCATATTATTCTTTTATGCTTACATGAGCTACAAAGGAGCATAAAAAGGTGAACTTAAAGTAAAAAAATCTCAACAGTCTCTTATTTCCAGAAGATGGGCATGTAAGAAAATCAGCATAAGACCTGTGACAGAAGGGCAGGAGCAGGTTGCTGTCAGTCAGTGCAGCATAAGGGTGTCCAGGGAGCAGCACATCCACTGATGTGAAGGTGGCCTTTTCCAGATGCTCTTTTTCAGGGTATCTGTGACTCTGGATTTTTTGGGAACAGTCTTTTGGTTGTAGTTGGTACATAGCTGTGTTGAGGGGGGAGGTGTGCTGCCTGTAAAACATCCAAGCTGTGGAGTTGGGCTTTCTTGTAGCCGGGTTTTCTTGCCATGCTCTCTCTCCTGCTGCCAGTAATTCCTGTCTGTGTCTTGCTCTCACTGCCTTGCAGCAAAACAGCGTTGGTGACATGCAAACAAGATGCTCTGCATTCCTTTCCTCTTTGATCTTAAAATTTCAATTCCAGTGATAGGAGCCAGGGCTGGAAAATGATTCAGCAGTGGCTTCTGCAGCCTGTGAATTTTGGCAGGTGCTCTGTGAATGCAAAGATGTGGCAGGCAGGAAGACGTCTGTGATGCTAATGTGTCCTGAAAAGTACTTGGTGAGGAGTCCTGACAGCAAGCTCACTTGTGCTGAGCCTTCTGTTTCTCCCCACGTGCAGCTCAGTTTGAACTTGAAAGAAAATACAGTTTGAAACCTGTCAGAAAAATCCATGTGATTTTGATGCAATTGCAACTTTTTAAGGGCACAGAAAATAAACTTGTTGTCATTAGTAGGAGGATGTAACAGCCTCCAGCAGAAGGCAGTTTGAGGCAGTATATAAAACAAATTGTTATATTCATTAGAATATATTTTGTCAGATGCAAATAGTATTCGGTGAGTTTTAATTGAACTCCAGATTTACAGTCTGAAATGGAAATAAATACATACACTCTGCCTAAAACTGGTCTTGAAATATGCTCCTTGAGTTTGTGATGGAAAGCCACAGGAACTGAGTAAAACTGATTGTTGTCCCTGAGGGGGCAGCTGCCTTTCTGGTGCTCAGGAATCACCCTTCCCTGTGACTGCCACTGTGAAGCTCTGCAGTGAGAAGCAAGTGGATTTGGAGCTATTTGCAGACCCAGAGTGTTTTGCTGCTGGGGCTCTTGGGCTGTACCTGCTCCCATGCCTTTTCCTGCATTCAGGAGGGGAAAGTGAGCCAGAGATCATGGAATAGTTTGGGTTGGAAGGGACCTTAAAGCTCATCCAGTTCCAGCCCCCCTTCATGAGCAGGGACTCCTCCCACCAGCCCAGGTTGCTCCAAGCCCCATCCAACCTGACCTGAGACACTGCCAGGGATGGCAGCCACAATTCCCTGGGCAACCTGGGCAGGCATCTCTGCTGGCCCTGTAAAGTGGAATCATGCCAGCTTGGTGGAAGCTGCTGTGCTGATGCAGTGCTGGGCTTTGTAAGCAGCTTCCCTCCAGGATGGTGTGAGGTGGAAGACAGATGGTGAGAGAAGGGAATGTGAAGAAAAGTCTTTTAGATGGTTTTTTTGACAATACAAACTGTAAATCCAGAGAGCAGGAGAAATACTATCTGGCAGGGATGTGGATTGATTATGCTCATTGATGTGTTTGCAGGCTTGAGTCCAGGCTTGATGCTTCAGAGCTGTGGGTATTCTCACCATCTTGAGGTCTAGATTTAGGAATCTAAACATAGTAGGTATTAGTTTGAAGAAGCTGCTTCCTGTAGCAGAAGGTTAGTTCTGGCCTTTGCCCAACCCTCCCATGTCCACATGAACTGAAGTGATTACTTCTTTTTTGTGTCCTGAATGGAGTCATCAGCCTGTAAAAAAAACATAGTTGCTGGTGGTTCTCAGTTCTCTGCAGTTTATCATAGAATCATACAATTGGCTGGGTTGGAAGGGACCTCAGAGATCATCAGGTCCAACCCTTGACCCACCGCTGCGGTTGCTAGACCATGGCACTGAGTGCCACATCCAGTCTCTTTTTAATATCTCCAGGGATGGAGAGCCCACCACTTCACTGGGCAGCCCATTCCAATGCCTGATCACCCTCTCTGTAAAGAAATTCTTTCTAATATCTAACCTAAACTTCCCCTGGCACAACTTAAGACCATGCCCTCTTGTCTTGTTTAAAGTCGTCTGGGAAAAGAGACCAACCCCCACTTGGCTCCAACCTCCTTTCAGGGAGTTGTAGAGAGTGATGAGGTCTCCCCTGAGCCTCCTCTTCTCCAGGCTGAACAGCCCCAGCTCCCTCAGCCTCACCTCATAGGATCTGTGCTCGAGTCCCTTCACCAGCCTGGTTGCCCTCCTTTGGACCTGCTCCAGGACCTCAATCTCCTTCCTGAACTGAGGGGCCCAGAACTAGACACAGTACTCGAGCTGTGGCCTCACCAGCGCTGAGTACAGGGGCAGAATCACTTCCCTGGACCTGCTGGCCACGCTGTTCCTGATACAGGCCAGGATGCCATTGGCCTTCTTGGCTACCTGGGCACACTGATGGCTCATGTTCAGCTTCCTGTCAATCCAGACTCCCAGGTCCCTCTCTGCCTGGCTGCTCTCAGCCACTCTGTGCCCAGCCTGGAGCTCCCCACGGGGTTGTTGTGGCCAAAGTGCAGGACCCGGCACTTGGCCTTGTTGAACCTCATCCCATTGGAATCAGCCCAACTCTCCAGTCTGTCCAGGTCCCTCTGCAGAGCCCTCCTGCCTTCCAGCTGATCCACACTCCCCCCCAGCTTAGTGTCAGTGCTAGTTTAGGGATGCAGAGAAAAAAAGGCTGGATTGGAAGAAGTATCTCTGGACCCCTACAGGTTCTGCTCTAGTGAAATACTGGTCTTAAGTATCTTTCTGGAATTGGGACATGAATATTTCATATTCCAGCTGAGCATGACAAAGGATCTGGCTGAAACTGGCTGGAGGATTGGGAGAGGAAATTACTGCTTCAAGCAGAAATGTAATAAATGCCATTGAATTTTGAAGCACAGAGCTCTCCCTCACCAAGGAGGTGTAGACTGAAGAGCTAGAGATGGGAAAACTTGAAGTATTTTTCTAGAGATGTGCATTCTCCCAAAGCTGGAGAAAGCTGAGGCCAGCACGGCTTTGCATGTAGCTGCTCTTTGCATGGGAAGAAACCATTGCATTTACCCACTATGGGCACAGCAGTTTCTTTGGAAACCACAAAACTACGAGGTACCTTTAAAAAGAAGCAATTTTAAAGGTAGAATAAACCAAATGTAATGATGAGGCAAAAGCTTTGGTGCACACAATGGATGCATTAATACCATTAACGCAGCGCTGTAGGTGCTGCCCATTGGTCAGAGGCCCTTCTGGGTCTGCTCTGAGAAGCCCAGTGCTGGGCAGTGATGAGCAGAACTCTGGCTTTCACCCTGTCATCACACTCTGCTGCTTGTGTGGCTGTTGAGGGTGAGGTGGCCTGTCAGGGAGTGGTGGCACAGCTGCCCAGAGGAGGGACAGGAGTCCCACACAGCACAGCATCATTTCTGGGGCTGCAGAGAGGTCAGCTGTCCTTGTCCTCAGTTTTGCAGTCCCTGCCTTTAAGCTACCACATCTTTGCTCATTCATGGGTTTTCAGGAGATGGAAAAGGCATTTTCTCTCACTTCTGGGCAGGTGTTTTCTTCCCAGGTGATGTGTGGGAACCCAGGCATGTTGGGTTTTGGTTTGTTTTTTAACGCCAGTATTACTGTATTGTGGAAGGTTTTTTGATGTGGGGGCTTATGTTTTTCTTAGTCCATCCCTCCACACTTGCTTTACAGAGTTGTCTTCCCTGCTGCCATGCCCTACTGTTGAAGTCAGTTTGACCAGTAGAGCTGAGAAAGGTAAATTTGCCACCTCTCTCTTATTGTTCTTAAACTAGATGGCATCTTGGTGTGAATTTTCAAGTGTAGGGCTGACTGTCAGGGTTTTCCTTACACCACTGCTGGGAGAAGAGATAATGACTCTTAGTGTTTCTGACAGGGAGCAGTGAGTTTGCTTTATGTTGTGACACTGTGTAAGTCCTGATTTTCAGGGAAGAGGCAAATGTAACCTGAACTCTGGTTCCTTGTTACGATCCTTCAGCTTGAACAGCAGGAAACACTGGACTCTGACCCATCTTCTTGGAACCAACAGTATGGATTTACAGCTAGGATGTTCCCTCCCATCTGCAGAGCCAGAAGAAGGCAGTACCTTCACTGTTCCAGCTCATAAAAGTCTTGGGCATGGCTGTTTCCTCCTTTTTACCAGCCTTTTTGGCATCAGTCACCTCTAGTGGAAGAGTGGGATGCAGTGGCTTTATTTGCCTCAGTCAGATCAGCAGTGCTTGGCTGGCCCTTGGTGACATCTAAAATGGCTAATTGGCTCTGACATCTCTGCCTGACTGACTGTAGAAACTCAAAGGTGGGTGCTTTGGTTTTAAATTGTACATTTGTTTGGACCCCAAAACTCTCTGGACATGGAGCTCCCTGAGGGGAAGCAGTGGTTAGAGCCCAGCAGGCAGGTTGGTTTTTGGAGCAGCTGGTAGCACCTTCCAATCACTTCATCCTGGTGGAAAAGGGATACACTCCACTGAGACCAAGCTGAAAGGTGTTGGCATTTCCTTGCAGCAGTTTCTCAGTGTTCCTGAGTATTTTTGGCATCAGTCAAAGGTCTTTTAAGGAGTCAAGTGCCCACTGTCTACCTTTGAAACAAGTATATCTTCAACTTTGCCAACCCCTCAGTGGAAGAGCTTCCCCTACTCTCAGAGCAGCCATGCTACTTCACTCCTCCTTCAGCTGCCTTTTGCCTTCCGTTACTCTGGATAGGTTTTGAGACCCAGTGCCAAAGCTTGATTCTTTTTGGGGGGAAAATTCCCTTTTAACGCTACCTTCCACTTCAGGGTTCAACAAAAAAAAAACAACAAAACCAAACTCCAACACTGGCTTTTACTTGGCCATGCTTGCTCCCAGGTGAGGTCTGCCCAGGTGCTCCAGAGCCTTTTATCTGTTGTGGTGGAGTCTTGTGTGGGACTGATTCTCCCCATTGTCACCATGTGTGCTGTAGCTCCTGTTGATTTCTGGAAATGAGGATGTGTTTATCAGACTATTTTGGCAGAGAGGCTGTTCAACACCCAGGTTGGCACATTTTTTGCCTCTTGACCATAGCTGTTTATTTTTTCTCTGCCTGTCTGTTCCATATGGTGCTTGGAGCTCTAGCTGTGTGCCTGGTAAGAATAGCCTTATTTTTATAAGGGGCTTTGTTGGTTCTGCTAATGCTCTGAATGGTTTTACTCCTGGGAAAGAGGAGAAAGAGGCTGGGAAAACTCCAGCTGGAAGCTGTGCTTCTGCCAAAATATAAAATTTTAAAAGTATGGAAATTAATTCCTCATTGCCATGCAAAGAGAGGGAAGAAACAGCCCCTTAGATCCAGAAAAGGATGAGGAAAAAAGAGAAAAGAAAGGGGGTTTATATCTCTCTTGCTGACAAGGGAGAAGGAAAATGTTATCACTGAGTGTTTAGGAGCTCCCACATGCCAGGCTGCATTTTTAAATTCCTGCTGTCTTTGTTGTACAGTAACAAAGCTGGAGGTTTTAATTAGCCAGTAGTTGGTTTTGATATTCTAATTTTCAGCACTGCAAAGTGACTCCTGAGACAGGTGGCTTTGTTACAAGTCGTGTGCTGTGCTGTCATTCAGAGATGTGATTATATTAATTTTTTGCAACCTTTTAGCCTTTGGTTATGATAGTCTCTTAATTATAGCTTCTTTGGTTTGGTTTGAGGTTTTTTTAGGTTTTTTGTAGTTTCCAGGCGTCTTTGAGTCCAGAAGTCATCACTTGTCTTCTGCTTGGTAATGCTGCTGTGTGGCCCTGCACAAGCGTGCAGGGAGTTTGGTTGCCTTGGAAACTGTGCCATATATATACGTGCTTGTATGTGTGTGTGTATATATATATCTATCTCCTGCATGCACACATTATTCTAAAGCAATAAAACACTGTTCAGCCTGGAACACTGTTCTGCTCCTAGGCAATTGGCTTCTACAGGGGCCTTCCATTGCCCGTGCTGAGCACTGGCCCCTGCGACTCTGCCACGGTAGTGGCCCAGCCACTGGTCCCCCCTTGAGGTCACTTGGTGTTTCTTGTAGTTTCACTCTCTCCCATCTAAGTATAGCTGCTCTGGAGGACAGGACTCTTTTATTTTCTTTTTTTTCCCCCTTTTCATCTGTCAGAGGAGCCTTTTTGGAGCATGGGAGATGATTTGGTGGATGCAAGGATCAGCTGCCTTTGGTGCACTGGTTTCTCTCTCTCTGTTCCTCTCTCCCTTCTTGTCTTTCTTCATCTGCCTTTTCCCTGCAAGTGGTCTCTCACTTCCCTTTCTGTAGATCTGTAGCTTGGCAGTTGTTCCAGTCCCAAACCCTGGATGGCTTCCCCTGCTCTTTGGTCTTTGGCTGTGGGGTTTTTCCAGCTCAGGTCAATAGAGGTGTTGCTATTTCAGGTCCTTACATTCTGCAGAGCTGTAACTGATTTTGACTAGGAAGCTGGGACTTGATATGTTGGAGGTAGAGATCTTGAACCAATTTTTTCTTTTACTTTTTCTTTTACTATTGGCCTTCAGTTATGAGAAATAAGTAAATGGTGCGATCAGTTTTATTTTCTGGCGTGGGTTTCTTGGGCTTTGACTCTGCTTCCTTTAGGAAGCTGTGGCTGCCTGGGGCAGTGTCTGTAGTTACATCAGTACATCTGCTACGTCAGGAGCTCAGGCTGCTGCTGCCTTCCAACATGAAACCTCCCAGAGAAGGGTGACATATTTCACTGCATTTCAGATAGTGCTCTTGTCCAAACCACATCCCCTTGAGCATCTCCTCTGCATCACGTTTCTCTTCTCACTTGTCAGTAAAATCACATCCACTATTTTTAGTCACCCCGAGCTTTTTTGCCTGTTGGGGGTGTATATTTAGATACTTGTTGAGCTGTGTGCCCTGCTACACCTAAAATGAGAGATGTCAAACCTGTGTGTTTCATACGTGCAGGAAAGAATGGTTTGTGGAGAGCTCAGAGCTGTTTCCAAAGCTAGAGAAAAAGCAGGAAAAAGATGTGAGCTGAGCCCATCCCTGCCAAGGCAGTGTGTGGTTCAGGAGGGGACAAGGCATGATGTGACACTTTTAATATCTTCACTTCTGTCATCTTCAGCAAGACAGTGAGGAAGGAGTGATCGAAGCAGATACCTGCTATTCATCAGTCTGTACTGTATTCATGAGAAATGTCAAAGGTGACACTTGGCTGGGTATGGTTCTTGCTAGCAGCTCTTGCTTGTGTTGAGTTTCAAAAGGCTCAGGACCTCCAGGGATTTCTGCATCTTTAAAAAAGGATAAGTTCTTCAAAAAGACAGCAGATGCCAGGGCACAGCAGTCTAGCATGTGGGCATTAGTCCTGCTTAGCAGGAGGGGGAAGGATGCAGACAGCGAGGGAGGTGCTGCAAAAGCCAAATCCCTGGCACTGGGGAGTGAAGTTTCCAGCTGGGAGTGAATGCTTGCAGGCTCTCATCTTCCCTGGCTTTAGAGGCAGCTGCTGCAGTCTGGGCTGGGGGGAGATCTGCCCCAGGCTGCAAACTCTCCCTGCCCCTGTGTCTGCAGAGCTGTGAAGCCAGAAGGGTTTGCTCAGCAGTAGGTGCCTTTGGTGGTGCCCAGCAGGTGTTGATGGTTTCCCTGTGCTGTATTACTCTATTATTTGGACTTGATTCCATGCTACAGACTGGACATCACAGCTGTAAAGCACAGCCACGCTTCTATCCCAAATGCTCCTTAACTATTCAGAAATAAATAGGGGTAACAGCCCTATAACCAGCCATTTTCATCATGTCTTCAGCAAGACCTGAAATTCTGAAGAAAATCCCTAAGTACTGAATTACAAGGGTTTTTTCTACCCTAGGCTGATTTCAAGCCTCTTCTACTAAATGGTCTGTATCATAATCTCATCCCATCCCATCCCATCTGGGTTTCAGCTGCCTGTGCCATTCCTGTGCTGGCCCCTGAGCAGGCAGGGCACTGAGGCATAGTGGAGAGCCTGTGTTGTCCAAGGAAAGGAATTTATTTTTATATTCCATTATCTTATTTGCTGCCAGGCTTTAGGCTGAGTGTCTACAAAGCAATGGTGCCTGTAAACTGGAGCTGAGTCAGCATAACTGGTTATTTAGCCTCACCTGCTGTAGTTGCTTCTGTCTCTCACCAAGTGGGGAGAAGTATTAGAAGGACAATGCCTGGCAGAAAACCAAGATGCTCTCCTTGAGAGATGGATGCTTTCTCAAATTGCCCATGGAGAAGAAGATCAAGTTATAACCCCTCGGGTTACCCAGAGGAAGTGGTGGGTGTTTTTTTCCTGAAATCCCAGTGGAGGAGCTGTGGGTCTGTCTGTGCATCCTCCTTGTATCCTTTTTCTTTAGCACCTGGACAGTGGACATCATGGTCCTCTGCTGCTGCTGTAGTTTTCCATCCGTTCAAGGAGAAGAAATGAATGTTTGTCCTCTGCATGGCCCAGTGTGGGGAGGAAGAATCTCCTGATCTCCTGCTGATTTTCTTGTAAAACATGCCCATCTGTTAGAATATTGTGTTTAAAGCAAGAAAAAACAAAAATGAGGGGAAAATAAATAAATAAAAAAGAACAAAGCCCACTTACTTAACACAAGTACTTGTTCCTGACTCTGTCCAAGGCTTCTTTTGACCCCAACCTTTCCTATTGCTCTTGGCCAAAAAAAATCCCATAGTTATTGAGACAGAAAATAGTAGGGTGGCTTGTTGTAAGAAGAGCATTTGGTTAATGAATTCATATGGAAAAACTTAAACATCTGGTGAATGCTGTTAGACAGCATTTTGGCTTGTTAATATTTTGATTTGTTTTGTCCTCAGTGAAAATCCATGTGCTGAAGGCATGATCTGCTCTTCAGGCGAACCCCACTGCTGTGTCTTAATGCTTTTACCCAGAGCTGCAATTCCTGGAGCCCAGCAATGCTGCCAGATGTGCAAAGCCTGCTGTGTGGCATGGTTTGGTCCTGGGGGTCTTTTTGGTGGGGATGGCTTTAGTGCAGCTAGCTGCTGGGACCACCTGGTTTTCTTTAGGATAAGATTAGCGTAAGGGAAAAGTGCTCCTATGCTGGGGGGTCAGGCATTGCTATGGCAAGGACAGATGGAAATAAGCTGCAATGGATTTCCTGGGTTTTAAACCCAGTAAATTTAAATTTCTACTGCAGGGAGTGGTGGTCCTGTGGGGAAGGAGGTATATTGCAGCACGAGTGGGGCAGCAGCCTCTGAAAGACACTTCCTGGATGTTTCCAACCTAGTTAAGAATTATTATTTTGGGTGAAAAGCTGTTAAAGCAGATTGTGCTCTGCTCTGTCCGTGGGCTGTCAGTACTGAGAATGTCTCCAGCCAAAAGCTCAGGTGCTGATTCCCCTGTAGTTGCTTTTAAATTGCAATTCATTCATCCTGACAAAGGCTGATGGCCTTTCAATCTGCTGGACTGGGGGAAGAAAGATATTGTTAGTGAGGGTTTGCACAGGTGATTTTTCTACAATATTTGAAAGACAGGTGAATTGTTTCCCTTGGTCTGGCTGACAGCATTATTAACATCCCTGCTTTAATCTCTGCTCCATCAGAATGGCAGCTGTTGGGTTTTTTTTCTCACAAAAAATTGAGGACTTGAGGGTTTTTTTTTCACTTTTCCTGGTGTTTCATAACTTCTCCCAGTGCAAAGCCTTGCTTCATGTAAAAGTCAGGCATTTTCCCTGAAGTCAGGAATGCTTTGTAGGGAGCTGAACTTATCTCCTTTGGCAGAGAGGGCTGGGATGTCTCACTCTGTCTTTGGCTGTGGAAAGAATACACAGGTCCTCTAGTAAATAGTAAGCCAGCAAAAGCTATTTGCTCCTCCCTACCACAGTTCCACAATTTTTCTTTTTGGTGGGAGTAATTTTTTTTTTCCTCTGAGTTGCTGTGTCCTTCAGAACCCTCTCCCCAAGCTCACTTGCACCTCACCAAGGAAACAAGCAGCATATCAGAGTAACCTGGTACCTTTCAGATTTAATTCACTTGTAGAACATTAAACATTTTCTCAGCCATGCTTCAGTGTCAGTAGAAAGCAAACTTCTGGTTCCTCTTCACCTCCACTGTCTGTACTTTCTCTGATCTCTCTGTGGAAATCTGGTTTTGTGAAACAGTTGATGTAGAGCATGACTTTCCTGTCCTATCAGTTCATGTCAGAGAGCCTTTAAACCTCCTCTAGGAATGTGATTTTTTTTTTTTTCCCTTTTTCTTTTCACTGTGGCTTGTTGGTGCTGCCCCTCATTGGTAGGATGAGAGGAAGTGAAAGACTGTAAGTGAACTTAAAATGTAGTATTTTTCAGTTTGCTCATCCCTTTATTTGCTGGAGGAGGAGCAGCAAACTGACTAAACACTATTCCCAGTGTGAGGAGCTGGCAGTCATTAGAGGTGCTGCATATCTCTCAGCAGCTGGGATGAAGAAGAAATAAATACAGACTAATTCCTCCTGGAGATGTGCTGGAACTGTAGCTTTCCTAAATCGATTTGGTTTTTGCAGTTACCCGTCTGAATGTGGTTAGAAAAGAAGAAGTTGGTAGCTGGAGCTGTCTCATCAGCTGGGAGTGGAGCAGAGGGGTTGCAGGACCCTGGTTCTGCCCCTGCTTTGCACCTCAATGGAGCTCAGGTGCTGTGGAGGAAGGGGGATCTCACAATTGTCAGGATTCTCCTGGGTGCACCAGGAGTACTGGGGTGCTCTTGTCTTGAGGCAGGAGAGAGACCTGCTGCCTCCAAGCCTGGGACTGAACTGCTGCTCTTGTGAGGGTTGCTCCATGGCAGGGAAAGGGGAAAGAGGAGTGGGGGACAGGGACCTGGGGCATCTCTCTCTGCACCAGCACGTAGATTTGTGGCCATGTTACCCTGGAGAAACATCTCTCCCTTTAACAAGTGATGAATCTTAGAAGAGAGAAGCTGTTTTCTGCTTTTAAATCTGCCCATGGAGACAGTGCCTTTGTGCTCAGATGGCTCAGATCACGCTCTGCAGAGCAGGAGTTAATCTGCAGGAACCTTCCCTGGTGTGTGTCCTCTGCCTGACTGCTCAGCTGAGGGCAGCTTGCAGCTCTGCTGGGTGAAACTGGGGCATCTCTGAGCTGGCTTCTTTCATCTGCTTCTCAAAGGCCTTACATCCTCCTGCTTAGCTTTTTGGAGAGTTATTTTGGTAGTAAAAACAAGAGTGTTGTGGGCTGGGATGAGTGGTCCCCAGGAGGTAGCTCTGCCCTTGCACTGCCCTCCTTTTTGAGGACTGTAATAAGGCGAGCTGGCTCCTGCCTGTTAAGATTGGGCAGCATTCTAAAACTGATAGATGTGTTTTCTTTTGATGTCCTGACCATATTCCTGGAAGGTATGCAGGAATATGCTTGAAAGTGGAGTTGAAGGGATCAACACAGCCATTTGGGTCGGCTCACCCCATTAGAGCGAGGAGGTACCTTTCTAGTAATCAGTAATTTCCACCTCAAAAATTTCCCCTAAAAATGCTGCAGTGGTGGCAGCATTTCAACAATATTTTTGGAGTATAAATACATAAATGCAGTTAAGTTTAGTAGCCGGGAACTGTTAGTTCCTGATTTCCTTCTTTTTTGGGTTGGTCCTTATTGCCTACTGAAACTAAGCTTGACTCTGTTCTGAGCAGTTGGTGGGAAGCAGATTATACACATATATATGTGTATGTTCACACACACATTTTTTAATATATGTATGTTATATGCATGCTGGGGGGGGGGTGGAAATGGGAGAGTAAAATGCACAAGATGTGTTCTACTCCTGCCAGAACACTGTGAGGTGTGAAGTGGCTTTGCAGGGTGGTGCCTGCCCTCTTCAGGTGCCCACCACAGACCCATGCACAACCTTTGCATAAAATGCAGCTGTTTTTCTTCTCCCTCCAGCAGCAGCTGACCAGTTCTCTCATTTTGTCTGGCAGGAGGAGGCAGGTGCTGTGGTGCGCAGCCGGAGGTCATCGCTCAGCGGGGTGTGCTACCTGACCATGGGTCTGCTCATCCTGCTCCTGGGCTTGGTCTTTGCATCGATGTATGTGTACAGATACTTCTTCATTACCCAGGTAGGGGCAAGTTGGGAAGGTCTGCTGGCTCTTCAGCCAGAGCAGCCAGACAAGCTGCCTCTGAAGCAGGAGGTATGATGGCGTGTCACTTCATGGTGCCGTAACTTGGGAGCCAGTCCTCGGGGTGCACCAGGTGGGGCATGGCTGAAGTGGTGGGCTCAGGCTCACCTCCATCCTGACTGCCAGGAGCAGCCTTTCAGAAAAATCTCTCTTCCTCTCCCTTGTAGTTTTATGGGGTTTTTTTGCTTTTTTTAACTCCATAAAAATACCCTGACAGATCTACCCAGTAAATCCAATGCTGCTCCTGTCTGGGTGCAAGCTGGTTGTAAGAGGAGAGTGAGCCCTAGAGAGAGCAGGGAGGAACAAGCACAGCAAAGCAGCTTTTTGCAGTGGGTTTTCTAGGCCCTAGCAAAGAAAAACCCTGTAGGTGTAACAAAAATAGGTGCTGCTATTAATGAAGCAAGCAGAGAAATGAAAAGTAAGTGGGAGATGGTATGGAAGCTAAGACATTGACCTCTGTTAAATTCAGCACCTTTTCTTCCACATAGTCTTTGCAAATCCTGGTCTAGCTGAGGCATGGGGCTGGCAGCACTGAGGTGGGTCAGAGTGGGGAGAAAGAGACAGGGCAGAGCTGCTTTTAAAGAAGAAATTGCTGAGCTTTGTGGCTTGTGGAGTGCTTAGCCAAGAAACCCAATTTGCTCTCAAAACCTCATTCTGCTGCAGAGCAGCTATTAGTGAATGAGTTCTCCCAGGACCACTTATCCATTCAGCAATATAATTGTCTGATACACTTCCTTGCTCCATAAATTTTCTTGCTGTCAAATTAATTTGCAATCTTTGTTTTAAGATACATCAGCACTTTATAACCCGTGCTCATTTATGTCTGATTTGGAAATCCTGTAACAACCACAGGGCTGCTCACCCCTCCCACACACCACTGTTAGTGTGGTGGCACCCTTTTGCAGGTGTAGACACCTCCTTACGAGAAGAAGCCCCCAGTACTGAGGGAAGGTTACTGACCAGGTTATGGGCAGCATTCTGTCCCTCACCAGGCCAATAACCTACCCTTGGTGCATGCTGAGCAGCACTGGGAAATGCCCACAGGTCCATTTGGGGCCACCAGTTTTCACCCCACTGCCTGCCTGCAATACCAAATTACAGCTTACATGCAATTACATGGCAAAGCCTGTTCGGCATGGTCAGAGATGCTCTGGGGACCAGGACAATGGTGCCTTTATGTGTCAGTCTCTGATGGCTGCAGATTGTCCCTGTGATCTTCGTGCTCAGACTTCATCACCCAGCCTGCGTTAGCTCTCTTGCCCTTAACTTGTGTTTCTGGAGCCCTGGAGAGCCACGGTTCCTGTTTGGCAGTGAAGTGAAGTGAAGCAGCTTTGTTTTGGTGCATTTGCCATACACATGGTACAAATGCCTTTAGCAATGATGCTCTGCTTGTCCTGAGCTTGTGTATCTTATGTGGGAAAATGCAGTTACTGGAAGCTGTGTCTGTGGGGGGATGTGAATAGCTTGGTTATGAAATATAAAAGTCTACAGGCAGTCAGTCTGCTTTTCTGAATTATCCCTTGTGAAATCCCACACAGGGAATCTTTTATTTCCTTTGGACCTGGCTTTGAGGAAGGGAAATGTCATTGTATCACAAGGGTGTTTTACTCCACCATCATTAAGAACAGTTAATGGTAAAAAGACAGATCTTGAAATATTCTCAAGCATCTGTTTGAAAAGAGTGTTTTTACCTGGTATGAGTACATTTCTTCCTGTGTTTGCTGTAGCTGTTAGTGGGGTGTAGGAGTGTTGTACTTCCATCTGGATCTTGTCCCCACAGCTGCCCCGTGAGAGTGTGTTTCACTGTGGTGTCCTTTATGAAGATTCGCTATACTCGCCCTTCAAAGGGCAGCTGGAGCTGCACGAAGATGTCAAGATTTACCTTGAGGAGAACTATGAGCAAATCAACGTCCCAGTGCCCCAGTTTGGAGGGAGTGACCCAGCGGACATCATCCACGATTTCCAGCGAGTAAGGAGTTCTTGGGGCCTTTGAGGGTGTAGCTCAGGGCTGAGCTGGGGCACACCAACACAGTGTTTGTGGTCTGGCACTGTCCCTGTTTTCACATGTGTCTATGATGATCTTTTCACCGAGCTGTCCTCCTTCCCAAGGCCCTCCCTGACATTTTCCAACCAAGGGAGGTCCTTGGAGAGATTTGTTGCTTAGAGCGGTTTCCTCTCTTCCCTGAATTCCCTCTTTTCACCTGTCTTCACTGCCATTTCAAAAGGCTGAGTTGTTAATTTCTGTGTTTGGAACACAGGGTCTGACAGCCTATCATGACATAACCCTGGATAAGTGCTACGTCATCGAGCTGAACACCACTATCGTGATGCCTCCTCGCAACCTGTGGGAGCTGCTGGTTAATGTCAAGGTATAGCTGCAATCCTGCTTATTTTGCATGCTTTTCTTGAGTTGGCTCCTGGGTGCCAGCTAGAAGCTCACGGGAAATCAAAACTGCTGTGTCTGTGGAAGTAAGTCTGGCCCTGACAGAGCCAACTCTATGTAAAGCAAATGCTTCAGAGGATTTTGCTGAAACACTAATTTTGCAAACAGTGCAGTAACATTGAGATGATGGATCAGCCTGACCAGGGTGACACAGCAGATTCCTTCCCTCTGGTATTTACTGATAGTAGGAATCAAAAAGAAAAAAAGAAAAAAATTTCCTCCTTCCACTCTATCCATGGCTACCACTGTGATTTACCATTTGCAGAGTTCTCAGTGTCCCGGGGAGCACCAGGCCTTCAACTTCCACCCTTTGGGTGGGTGGGGGGATTGGTGCTGCCCTCCCTGCTGTGCTGAGGTCTGCAACAGTGGGCTTGAGCTAATGCAGCTTTACTCACAGCAGGCATTCATTTGGTTTAGTACCATCAGGTTTCTTCAGTTCAGAAGCCCCTGCTGCTATTGCAGTGACTGGAGACAGCCTTCTTAAAATAGAGCACTATTTAATCTTAGCAGCAGGGGAAAAAACCAAGATTTTTGAGACTGCAGAAGGTACATTTCTATCTCGGTCTTCTGCAGGTAAACCTAAGCACCAAGGGTCACTTACTCCCTTCTGTGAGGTTATATTAAAGAAATTTTTTTTAGAAGCCACAACATTCTAACTCTTACTTAAATTTCCTTTTCCCACTTGCTGCTACACACAGTGTGATTAATTCTCTAGGGGTTAAGGTCAGAGACAAAAGGTTGTGCCTTGAGAGATGCCTCATCTCCAGTCTTTGTCACGCTCCCAGTTTGTCTTCATGAACTGGGAGCTTGCAGAGTGCTGTCTGGCAAATGTGCTGGGAACCCTGCTGGGATACCACACACATTGACTTACAGCTTGTTCCAAACCCACGACAGCCTCTGACTGTGGCAGGTGACCAGTCCCTGGAGCAGAGGGAAATGGAAAAGGTAGGTCTGTACCTGCTGACAGAGAGACTGGGGAGGCTGGTCACATCCTAAAATAGAGATAAAATCACAGTCAATGAAAATAATGCTTTCTCTTTATCAGAATTTGAATTGCAAGAGAATAAAAATTATAGTTAAAATAGTCTTATATGTTTAGTTCCTTAAAGGGAGTACAAGGCAGATGTAGGTTTAAGTACCTGTCTGGGTAAGTGTCCAATCTGTCTGTGGAGGTTCTAACTGAATCCAGTCAAGTCCCTAATGAATGAGACTGGTTTCCAGCTGAAGGTTTGGTTTTGAAGATGGTCAGGGGCTTTCAGTCCTGTTTCTAGGACCAAACCTTGGTCCAGCAAATAATGTTAGAGGTTTGAACCAGCAGGCTGTGGCAGCACAGTCAGTCAGTGAACCTCCTTTGCCCTTTCCCCCCCACAGCAATGTGTGCCCTGTGCCCACTCTGCCATTCCTGCTGTGTGTAGGCAGGGCTGTGCCAGACCCTGCACAGATCTTGGCCCTGCTGTCACCATAAACCTGCATGTACCAGGTTGTTTGTGTCTGATTTTTCACCTGTGAATGGCAGCTCTGCTACTTCTTGCAGACTTTATTATGTGGAGGTGTAATGGCAGAAAGAAAAGGATGAGGAATTCTTCCCCTGTGCAGCAGCAGGGAAGTGGAGGTGGATGCTCCAGTTACATGGTAGATGCTCCACATCTTCTGCAGAACCCAAGGTGCTCAGTGCTCCAGTTTTCTTAAAACTCAGAGTGGAGAATTGAAGGTATTGTACTTGTTGCACAGTCCTGCACTGAAGGAATAGTTATTCCTGACTGCTTCAGCAGCCACAGCTATTTAAATCTAAAACAATGAAGAAACTGAATTATGTGTAGATGTGTGTCTCTCTAAGCCCTGTCTCCATGTCTAGGATATAGAAAATCTTGAGCCCCAGCCCCAGGTGTTAACATGACAGCTCTTGCTAGTAACCGAATGTATCAAATGCCCTCTCCTGCACCTTCCCACTGAGACTCAGTAATTGAATTTCTTGAAGAATTGTTGTGTTAGTGTAGTACAAGCTTCCACTAATAATCTGTTCCTCCAGCATTAGAGAAGAGCTTTATTGATCCAGTAGGCTATGCCAGCCCAGCAGCACGGTGCCAAGTTAAGACAGTGTGTCTCCAGGTACATCTCTATGGAGATAACCAGTCCTGCTGTGGAAATGCAAAGAGCTGCTATTTGAAATTGTGCTATTGTTGCTTGCTTTCCCCCCTGCTATATTTATATTGTGCTGGTTCATTTATTTTTTAACTTTTCTTAAGCAAAAGGGACCAGAAACGAATCTTTGCTTCATGGCCTGTTTCACATCTAGTCTGCTCAGATGTGTCCTCCAGCCTAAGCTGTATTTGTAGCACAGCTCCTTATTGCCACAGTTATGCCCTGTCAGCTGTGACATGGGCTGAGCACCCCAGGATCTGCTTGCAGGGACTCCTCATTGCCAAGCAGATCCCTTTGCTGCAGGGACAGAGGCTGCTTCCATCCCTGGGGTGCTCCCAGGTCCCCCATATTCTCTCTCCCCATTTTTTCCAGCCCCTGGTGGCTTTCTGCCATTTTCTCCAACTCATCACCCTGATCTTCAGAGTGGCTTCCACCCTTGCAGCAGGGAGGTCACATACGATGCTTCACCTTGGTCTCTGGAGTGGTCAGCCCCCTGCACTGCCACCAAATCTTGGATTGGTGTCCTGGGGGTGATGGAGCTGTGCCAAGAGCTGGCTTTCCCTGAGTGTCTTGTGCTACCATGCAGGGCAGGGTTTCTAAATGTAGTGCCCATGGCACATCTCTCGTTCCTGCTTCTGTTGGCTCTGAGAGCAGAAGATTGTTGTGGCTGTGCTGAATGGACCAAGGAGGAGACAGAGAAAAATCAGGAAACCCTTGGAATCTGGCAGGGCTGTCATTTTTTGGTTTCTAGTTTTTGAAGTAAATGCCAAATGCCCATTTTCATTGGAGTTTTTGGCATTTTGGTTAAGCCTTGATCCCTCTCCAGATGGGTTTGTTGTGCTGTCAGAGTTACAGCTTCACACACCCTCATTTAAAACTGGGGTCAGTTTATAACAGGGTTGATCCTACACTGGCTTCATCCCCAGTGTGAATATTCAGTTTTTTGATCTAATCTGTTTTGTGTTCCCTGTGCTAGTTGCATGGGACAGATTAGTGAAAGGACAGGCGAGCATCTTAACTGGCCTCAGTGAATTGAGTTTTAGCCTCCAAGCAGCACATTTTCTGCAGTTTTTATTGCCCTTGGCACTCTGTGTGCCAAGTTCAGTTCAGTTGGAAGAAGAGATCATGATGCTGTACATTATTTTGGTGGGAACTGTGTCATTTCAGAAAGGGACATACCTGCCTCAGACATACATAATCCAGGAGGAGATGATTGCCACTGAGCACATCAGTGAGATGGAGCAGCTTGGGTCCTTCATCCACCGGCTCTGCAGAGGCAAGGAGACCTACAGGCTGAAGAGGAGGAGCCTGAGGAGACGTAAGAGCCTTCCTGTGTTCAGCTCTCCTAACCTGCTTTCATCACAGTCCTTTCTGGTCTTACAGCCATGCTGGGCTCTTCATGGTGAGAGGGAAAGCTTTCCCTGTGGGTGTGAGCACACAGAAGATATTTTGAGGTCTTTTCTGAATCCAAATCTGGGATGATTGTGCTGTAAAAGGGGTGCTGGCTGCTGTGTTTCTGTCATCTATCAGCCAAATAGAAACATTGAGAAAATGGTTTCAGGAGCCAGCAGTTCATTTACATGAGGGCTCCTGGGGCTGAACTAATAGCTGTGCTGTTGGGAAGTCTTTGGAAGATTTCCCTAATGGAGACACCCACTTCAGTTGCAGCTATTGAGAGCAGATTAGATCTGCCAGTTGCTTTCAATTTAATATGGAGAAAGTTGTGAAGAGAGAACCTTAAAATGATTTCCTTGAAAATCAGTCATATGGATCTTCTATACAGATGTTGCTGCAAAAAACTCCTTGATTTCAATATATGTATTTATTTATTTATTTATTGGATACTGGTGTATTTATAGGCTCACCTGAAACATGAAGCTACAGTCAGTTTGGGTCTGGAGAAGCTTCAGAGTGCATTTGGGTGCACAGGTCCCCATGGCTGTAGTTTGTGGTTGGTTTCTCCCCAGGAGCTGCTGGCACACTGGCTGCTGCTCTCATGGCACCTCCTGGGTTGCCCTAAGAGGGGAGTGACTGCCTGGCAGAGCTGCCCAGAGCTCAGGGCCTACATTAAAGGGCATGGGGAGCATTCCTTGTTTCCCAGGGAGGCTGAAGCCAGAGCAGGATCAGCACGCATGGTGCTGAGCCAGAGTGGCACAGCCAGAGGGGAAGTGATTTAAGCCTTCCTGGGCAGCATCCAGAGCTGTGCTCTGTACCAACCTGTGACTTCTGCTGGTTTTGAGGGGCTTTCTGGTCTCTGAGATGACAGAGATGCTTTCATCTGAAACCAGATGTTTCCAGACATCTCTCCCAGCTCGTGGAAGTTCTTACCGCAGGACCATGGCCTAAAGAATATTCTTCAAAAAAACAGATTATGCTTCTTTTCATGTGCTGTGCTGTTCCTGCATTTCAGTGTTAAGTTGTTCCATCTCACCTGCTTCTCTTTCTTGATGCAGCTCTTGTAGATTCTCATGTGCTGAATCTCCCTCTCCTCTCTTTCCATCACCTGTAGGTATCAGTCGACGTGAGGCTGGAAACTGTCATCGGATTCGTCACTTTGAAAACACTTTTGTGGTCGAAACTGTTATCTGCACAAAATCATGAAGCCACGTTCCAGATGCAAACTTCCTTGGCTTTGCTTGCACACACATGCTCTCAGCCCTCTCTTTAGACATGGTAATCTGTCTTACTTTTTTTATTCCTTCCCCTGCTTGTGCAGCTCTAACCTCTTGGGTCCGTTGTGGCCTCACAGTGGATTCTCTTTTCTCCCTGCTACATACCTGAGACATTTGCTGGGCTTAAATTTACACAGGGGTAAAAGATAACCTGGGAGTAGATGCAATTTCTTCCACATCAGAGGACAGGAATCTCTTCTAGGAGCAGGTTGGAGTAGAAGGGATGGCTGAGAAATAGGAGTGCTGGAAACAAGTTCCATTTTCCTGGCAGAGTGATTTCAGGCTGGTGCAGTGCTTTGGGGCTGCCTTGGCACCAAAACAGAAGGTGGTATGTACAGGAGGAGGGTTTCCATTCTGGTGTTGATGTAGTGACCAGAAATATGTAACCAGATGCACTCAGGAGAAGAATAGTTGTGAGGCTATGGACTGGGCAATCCAGGATGCTCAGCAGGAGGAGGAGTTCTGCCCAGCCCATGCTGTGGTGGTCCCAGCTTGCTGCGTGCTGTCCCCCTGAAGATCAGAATTCAAACGTTGAAAGCATGTTGTTGTTGTTTTTATACTGGCTCCTGGACTCAGTTCTCACCACGTCTCCTCCTGAACGTGGCAGGGCTCAGTGTGACCCAGGGAGCAATGCAGGGTCTCCTAATGGGTGTCCAGGGTGGGCAAGAGGCCAGGGAAAGGGGCAGTGAGGTGGCCTGGGAATGCCATGAGTGACACAGCATGTCCTTCTTCCTCAGCCACAAAGCAGAAGGTGAAGTGCAAGGCTGTGTAGCTTTTTCTCGAACACACAGTCACATCTGCTGTGGATCTTGAGCAGACCTGCTGTCATTTTGCCCAGGTAAATAAAAAGGTGAATCTTCAATGCAGGATGCCAGAGCTCTAGTGATGTTCCATCTACAGGAGACGTACAGGCATAGGTGGAGCTGGGTGGTTTACTCCAGCCTTGTGTCTGTCCTGGCCAGCTCTGCTTTCCTGGGAAGATGAGTTAGATTCACACATGTCTTTCTTCCTGAGTTGGTGAGATCCCATCTGTGTGTGGATGGGGTGCCATGCCTACCTGCAAGGTGGTATGAGCAGCAGAACTGGTAGTTACTGGCAAGTGCAGAGGAAGAACTTGTTTGTTTTGTTTTGTTTTTTAATAGAGAGAAGAGAGAGAGAGTATTCTTGTATAACTCCTGATGAAAGCTGTTTGGATAGTAATTACTGTAGCCCAGCCATGTATCACATTATCTGCAGGCACTGTAGTAGTGCAGATACTGATACAAGGCAAGATTCAGCTGATCAATACACTGCAGAGAAGTTGTGTGAACAAAACTGTATTTCTATTGATCACCAGACAGAAGAATTGCAGACTAATTAAATATTCTTCCCTCTGTTCCATAAATATAGTTAAAACTAATTAGGTTCTTGAAATGCAGGCAGTTTTTTGGCTTGAAAGAATGGGGTGAGTTTCAACTTGGCACATTCTTGTTAATTGGTTTCCAGCAAATCTGGACTTCTTCACCATCTGTTGAAATGAGCTTGTTGTTTTAGAAGAGGAATGGTAAAGTAAATGCAAGTACAATCATTAACTCAGCAGAACCAAAAGAGTATATTTTAGATTAAAATTTTAAAGTAATAAATAATGCTGTAAGTTAATTATCTGAAAACAAAGCAGGGTCCCAAAATGATGGTCATGTAATGCAATTGGAATTAGTATGTCCTTAGAGACTGAGAGTTCTTGATGTTGTGGGGTTTTTTTGTTTGGGGTTTTGTTTTGTTTTGGGGGTTTTTTTATAAACATAGCTCTAATCATTAAGGGTCAACAGGTAGAGACGGACACTTTCATTTCAATCTGCTTGCTTCATGCATTTCATGCAAGTTAGTAAGGAAGGATTCCCACAGTCAGAGGGATTTTTGCTTTTCTCATGTTGTGTTTTTCCAGTGATAACTTTCTGCTAGCCATTACCTTTCATTATGTAGTGGATGACAAGAAGGCTCAAAGAACTGATTCTCTTAATGGCAGTACCCCAGACGAGTAAATTTAAGCCCCATTTCTCAGAACCTAAGCCTGCACACAGGTGAGCACACACGCCTTTCCCCCTCCTTTCCAATTCTGCATGAATTAACTGGTCATTGAATATGCTAACTCTGTGCAATCCCGCAGCTGTAAGGTCAAACCTTGGTTCTTTAAGGTGAGCTAATGTGGTCACTGTTCCATAGGATGAGAATGCAGTTGTCTAGGAAGAAAACATAAGATGCTTTGTATATTTTGTCTGGTAGGACTCTTACTTCTTAGGAAAAATCCATGGGATAATAAAATCTTTTACCTCAGATATGTGAAGCGTGTGTTTGTTGGGTATGAAAAGCAAATGCCCTCCATAAAGCTGTTGCTAAAGGGAGGCAACAGTCAGATTGCCTTGGAGGGCCCAGCCCAGTGGCATCTTGGAGCTGGGCAGTGGGAGGATGCTGTGGTGTGGAAGCTCCTGCCCATGGGGTGGGAGCAGCTGCGTGGGAACCTGGCTCAGCGCCCCCGTCAGAGCCCGCCTGTGCCTGAGGCTCTGAGCTGCTTTTCCCCAATCCCTCTGCTTCCCTGCGAGACCCAAGGGCAGCCCTAGATGGAGAAGTCATTTCCAACCTAAGTTCCTGTGAATCAGCAACATACTTGTGCTGCTTGGGTGGTCTGTGGGTGTCTGATCCTCATGCTCAGCCATGTGTCTCCAGCAGCCCGACTCTTGCAGAGAAATGTGGCTGTTTGCACGGGACCTGAGCCTCCTCCTGCCTTCTGGCTGGCCCTGCAGGACAGACCTGCAGCGAGGTCTTCTTCTTCTGTCCTTTCCTTGCTGCATGCACAGTGATGTGGGTTCCTTAGTGTTCTTCCCAGCTTTTTCTCTCCTTCTTTCATATTGGTAGGGAAGTGTCAGAATATCATTCCTGAACTTGACTGCTCCTCTTTCTGAAATGAGTTGATCGGTGACAAAGTTAACATTTCACTTGTTACAGTCATTTTTCCTGCATTTTGTGTTTACCTCTTCAGTATCTCAATGCTTTTTCTGTTATTGGGTTCTGCAGAAGAGATTTGCAGCTTACAGTAATTGTGTTTGCCAAAGCCTGTTCTCCTGAGCTGGCCCAGGCAGCTCTGCCTCGTGGCCTTCTCCTTCCATCAGCACTTGGCTGAGGAAGCCTGGGGTCCCTGGGGACCTGGCCCCTTTCAACAGTTCACCTTTCAAAGGCTAAAATACTGATCTTAACAACGTGACCTGTGCATATCAGTAAATCTGGTTACCTTTAAATATAGCCACCCTGAGAATTGTCCCATGCCAAGAAAACCATCTTGTTTGTGAAATTTTGCATTTTCTTTTAAACGTTCACTCTTGGCTCAGTTCTTCATTTCTTGAGGTTGTGTTAATTGCCCTTTGCTGCTAGAAGACTTGAAGTCAGTCAGTTCTGCTTCATCATCTCTCACACTCTATGGCATAGGGCTGCTTTATTTGATTGACACATATAAAAGCTTGGCAATAAAGCCTGTTTGGGTAGAACTCTGTGGCAGAGGTGCAGTTGAAGCCCTAATACAGGTCACTGTGTCAGCTAGCACCTAATAGAATTTACTCTTAATTTTCAGTGCTTTCTTATTGCTGAATGGCTCAGGGGTTGTTATTTAGCTTTGCCAGGAAGTGCTTGGTGAGTCAAAGTTTTTGTTTTAATGTAGGATCATCTGCTTCTGGACTCTGGTGGATTAATTAAAAAAAAAAACTAACTACTAAAAAGCTGTACTGGAAATCTATTGAATTCACAGTTGAAGGAAAGGATCTCGGTGTCCCTTTTAAAACCTAAATAAGCTCTTGTTTTGTCACAAGTCTTTTCCAGCTACATTTACATTCTGGGCCCATCCAATGAAGTGCAGCCTATTGGGATTCCTGCAGGCACTGGATGAGGGATGTTTTGTCTGTGATGGACGACATAGGTTCCAGCAAGGAAGTTGAAGGAACTTTTATTTTTTTGTGATTTGCAAGCCCATTTTGGGGTGGGATGCTGCAGGCAAAGGCTTCCCCTGCTGGTGTCCCAGGTGGCAGCTCTGTTGGGGGTTTTTGCCCACTGCAGGCATGGACGTGGGGTGGCAAGTCAGCAGGGTGTGCTGGGTATCCAAAGGGCTGCCCACACTGCCTTGCTATTGGCAGCAAAATGTTGCTTTCCACAAACCACTTCATGGCTTTGGGGATGAAGAGAGCTTGTTGGGCCACTTTTAATGCTCTGAAGAGTGAAAATACCTGTTAAATGTTATGTTGTGAAATACTGGCTTCCTGATGCATGGATCTGGAAATCAAGCAGTCCCCATCTTGTTATGGTTTATAAGACTTCAGTTTTCCTTACTGGGAATTAACCACTGCCCATTTGGCCCAACATGAGCAGCTGTCTGGTGTATTCTGTAGATGCCAAGCTAATGAAAGCCTGTTCTCACTCTCCTATGTACCTACATATGAACCTACACATGTCTTAGGATGTACAAGTTGTTCCTGAGCATTTTGCTGCCATCGTTCTCATTTCCACCCAGAACATTAGAAAAAAACATTGTGGATGCTGTCACAGCTTCCCAGAGGAAAAAGGGCATATTTGGGCAGCTATGTAATCTGACAAAAACAGCCTCCCAAGTTGGTGTCTCAGGTAAATGTCTCTTTCTCCTTCTTTTGGTAAGTACAGTTCCTGATGGAGTCAGTCCCTCCTGATGGAGGGAAATCAACGAGGTGCTGCAGCTCCATCAGAGGGAATGTTTTCTGGCTTAAGCAAATAAGCAGATTTTTGGGGTGAGAGTTGCTAACAACGATTGGGTGAGCTTCAGTTAATATGTCCAGCTGAAAAAAAAAAATATCTTAAAAAGATTAGTCGAAGAAGCTAAAGTTCCTGATGTTAAGTTGAGCCATTGTTATTCATAATTTTAGAAATAGAGTGACTGTTTTTTGGTTTAAAACAATTTTTATCTTAAAAATTCTGAATTAAAATGGTCAAGTAACAAAGGAATAAAACAAACACTGTTAATTTTGTGTTAAAAATGAAACAATGCATTGATTAAAATGTCAACAGAACCAGACTTTTTTTTGAACTAGAAGAACCTGAGATAGCAATGTTGATTTAATCTGGATATTTTCTTTTTTCTTTTTTTTTTTAGTTTATTTTATTTTGTTGTCAATTTGTTCATACCAGAGGAAAAGTCTCTTATTTTCTCTCCAGTATACAGCCTTACTACCAGCAGGGTACCAAGGTCGCCTTGAAAAGGGAATTGCCCCAATGAAGAGGGATCTGGAGCTTGAAGCATCATGTGGACCATTCACCTTGGCATATTGAAACTGGTAGCCTTTGCTTCCTGGAGAGGAAGGAGATCTCTAGAGGATGATTTTGAATTATCAGTTTAAGAGTTCCCTGAGTTAGACAACGTGGGCACCTTTACCTGTCAGGTATTCTTAATGACTGGTATTTTACAAAACAAGCCTGGCTTTAGGACAGGATGATGCTGGCTTCTGCTTTTCCTGGCCACTGTGTACACAGTCCCTTATGCTTCTTTGAATGAGGACTAAACCCGCTTGCTCTGAAACTCACCTGGCTCTAACTTGCTGGGTCTGGAGGTAGGGAGGCAGTGCTGAGCAGAATTACTCATTGGCTGTCCCCATGTGCTGGCTTGTGGTGGTGATATCACTATCTCTGTATTAAATGAAAAAATCACTTGACTTAGGTTGGAGCTGCCTCTACTGCAGCTTAGGCTGATCACTGTTACCTTTCCCATCCCCACGGTCTCATCTCTTCCCTTTTCCATGGGGTCTTCACAGCTCCCAGGTGGAGCTTGGTGGGGCAGAGCTTTCCCCAGGGATGTGGCAGGGGATGGTCCCCAAGAAGTGTCTCTGGAGCAGCACACCTGCAGATACAAGTGATGCTGTGCAGCACAGAGCCTCTGCCCCTCTGTCACTGGGCTGGGACTAATGGCCTGCTGGAGGCAATGGGAGGGTCCTGCAGAGATGGCAGAACACCAACTGGGACTGATGGCACAGGCTCTTCTGTAGCCAGGTCCCCTCAGAGGATGGGCTGGAGCTGGCAGGAAGCATGGTGCAGGGGCAGCTTGACAGGTCCCATCCATTTAACTGCTTCACTCTAGCTAAAATCTTGCAAGAAATGAGTGGTTTGAAGAATTAAGAATTATCTGTTTCCTTAAGTTTGGTGAGAAAGTTTGCTCTGGGAATATCATTATTCATAGTGAACGTGAAATGTGTTTGTGCCAGCTCTAACTATTCTCACTAGCACAAAGATGTTCTCCAGTGGGGAAGCCAGCATGTTATTCTGTTCATTTGAATTAATTATTCTGAAAAGGCCAAGTATGTAATTTCATACTTGAACTTTTAGGTCTATTTTTAAATTGAACTTAAATAATGTTATGCAGTGATGGAAATACTCTGATGGTCTAATCAGGGAAAGAAATTTCAAAAAGAAAGCAACGTTGAAGAAAACCTCTCAAATTGAGGTTTGTCATCTTTTAAAGCCATCTCTAGGATGTCACTCTTTTCCTCCATTTGGTATGCATGGAGCAGCTTGTTCTAAGTAAAGAAGCAGTAAAGGCTTGGTATCAGGCCTCAGTTAATTTCTCCTTCTTTTCAGATGAGGAATTTGTGATTGCTAGGATAAAAGTCAGTTCCCATAGGCTCTTCTCCATCCTTCAGAAATTGCTGCATGCTAAAACTCAAAGCAGCAGCTACAAGCTACTTGTTTTGGATACGTGGGGCTGCTTTCTGAAGGGGCCCCTGTGTCAGCAGTGTTGTCAGTGTTGCCTTATGCAGTCTTGGAGGTTTTTGGGGGTGCAGCCTGCTGCTGGCTCCCAGGTGCCTTCTCCTGCCAGCATGGCTGGGTCCAAGCAGGCCTGCAAAGCACACGTGGGTGAGAGGACAGTGGCTCAGCAATGCATAGCATTAAGAAATTTGGCAAGCTGGATTTTAAAAATGACAAAGTTACAGCTCAGTGGTTTTTAATGTATAGTGACCTTTTTGGTAATTAAGCCAGCAGCACTTTGCTAATGGTTTCTGTGTGGGAAGTACTGGAAAATGCAGAGCAATAGAGTTAAAGAGAGACCTAACACAGCTGTGGTTTTGGTTCTGAGTGCTGAAAGTAGCAGCTTTAGGTGGCATTTCATGTGGTTTGGCTAAATTCAATTTGGTCTCCAAGTGTGATGATTGTTTTGTAGTCAGGGTATGTGGGAGCAGTCTGGTAGACTGATGTGTTGTTATACAAACTAGGAATAAACACTGAAAAAAAATTTTAAATGCTCTGGGAAGAAGAAACCATACAAACCATACACAGTCACCTACATCTACGGATCTACAGGCTGTGCCTGGCTTTGAACAGGCACTGCAGCCCCAGCTCCCAGCATAGGTGGCTGTGTGGGTTGGCAGCCCTGCACTGCTGGAGTGTTCATGCCACGGGTTGTGCAACTGATTGTGTTTGGTTTTGAAACAATTTTAACAAAAGCTGTGAGCGAGTTAGGGCTCTCAGACCAGCTGAGGGGCAAGGGAGCCAGTGGCTTGGGGGGTGGGGGGCTGGATGCTGGCTGAAAACACCAGAAAGCACTCCCCATCCTTCCCCAGTGCTACTGAAGAGTCCTTGCATTAGAAGGAGAGTTAAATACATACTTCAGATGCCCCATCAGATGGGGCACAGGACAGATGCACCTTGCTTGAGGGCTCACATCCCTTTGTAGAGCATATACTGCAAAAGGCTTGCAGCAGGCTGCCCACTGGGGTCTGAGGAGCTAACACAACCTCCTCCTTAAAAACTAACAGCACACCCAGCTATTGAGCAATGCCGGAAAAGTCCCAGAGCACCACAAGCAGCAGCTGTTTGTGCAAGTGTAAATGAGGGAGCATAGGAGGGGGTGCCCTGCTCCTCCCCCGGGCAATGAATGTGGCTGCGGGAACAGCAAACAGGTGATTTCCCCCTTCGGCCCCGGCAGGGACTGTTCAAACGTGTTGTGTTTCCCTTTGTGGGCAAGGTCTTCGGGAAACTGTTCCCTAAGTCAGGAGGGCAGAGCAGATGCAGCCATCCCCTGGGGCTGGTGGGGTGGCCGTGGTGCCATCTGTCCCCTGTCCCTCTGTGGTGCCGGGTGGCAGCCTGATGGGGACAAGTGCTGGGCTCATCTGCAGCCCCCCAGTCTTGGCTGGCTGGGTGCTCCCTCCCTGGCCTCTCAGCCACAGAGACACCCCTGAAGTGTTTCTCTTCACCAGGCACTTTCCAGGGACAGCTGCAAGTCACAGCTGTCAGTCTTGCCTCTGCTTGGGTCTGGGACCTGAGAAGGAGATGAGGGCAAATAGAGCATAATCTGTTTCCTGCCTTATTTTGGTCCTTTTTCTCAATTCAGTTAAGACATATAAGTCCCCTGCACTGCCAGGAGGGGCTCCTGTCTTGGTAACAACTCTCTTGCCTGATAAAACTGTTTTGAGAGGCATTTTTGTATTATTTGGGCAGGAGACATGTAGAACTGATGTTCATCTACCTCTCCAAGGAAAATGAGTGCTAATCAAGTACAGACAGCTGCAATAGAGTTTGGGGATATTTGGTTGAGATGAAATCCAAAATGTGGTGGTGCATTTAGGGAAGCGTTTGAGGGTGGTTGGGCTTGCTTTGGTTTGGTTTTTTTAAGCAAAGCAAAACAACTGTGTTGGAGGGCAGCAGGAGGAGAAAGGGCTGGTGCTGCAGCCCACTACCAGGATGTGCAGCACCACCTGGGGTGGCTTTTCTTTGTCATTTGTCATTGCTTTGTTGTTTTAAAAAATGTGGTAAAAGCAGGAGCTGGCCTGTGTATAGTCAAACATTGGAGAGCAGCAAGCCTGATGTGGGCACTGAGTGTGAATTGCCCTTGCTGTGCTCTGATGCCAATGGTTTAGTTTGCAGGGAGAAAAAAAAAAAAACCAAAATGAAAAAAGGAGAAAAACCGTCTTATGTCAACAGAGCTTAACATGGAAAAAATATATAAAGCTGTTGAGAGAAATATATGCAAAAGGCATGATTTATTCAAAGACCTGTCACTGTATCATCACCTGCAAAGGTGATGTTGCCAGGATCTTCCAAAGGAGCTTTTCACAGCCAGCACCTGCCAAGGACAGCTGCTGTCGATTGCCAGTACTCTTATTTTTTTACTGCATTTTTCTTTCCTTCTTTTATTTTTTTTTAATTCTTTCTTTCTTAAAGTTTCTCCTTGAAGTGTGGTAGCAGATGTTGAAAATTGTTCCCATCTGAGGGTGTGAATAGGAGCTACGTGACAAAAAGAAAGTTAAAGCAAATTAGATACTTGCTTTTGGTTGCTTCTACCAACTCTGACCCAGGGATGCAAAAACAAATCTAAATTTTTTTTACAGTTTAAAAAGCAGCTGATACCTCTTAAAAAAACCTTCGGCCTAGAAGGAGTCTGCTTCTTTGTCTCTGATTTTATTTCTCCTTTCTTGTTCTAACTAATGAATGCTATTTGCATGAAAATGAGACCTTTTGTTTCTCAAGGCTGATCCATTCCTGTTATTTATTTCTCTTTTGGACATTGACCACTGGAGTCTGAGTCTGTCCAGGCTGTGCAATTAAATCAGCCCCTCCAGACTACTCTTACTGGGCTCATTTCCACAGCAACTGATTGTGATACAGAAAAGGGTTTCTAACTTCAGGGGGATTAAGTATGCAGCGGAAGTTGGGTGAACGTGGTTGTAATGAGAGTGAGGTACAGTAATACTGAAAATGTGTCTTACGTTGGTGAACATGTCATGTTTGACAGGCATGCTTCCCCAGAGTCCTCCAAGGGACAAATGTAGAACTGAAATTTGCACATGCTGTTTCCAACCGTGTTTGAAATTCCACTTCTTCCCCAGAGGCTGTGAACCCTGGAGCTGCGGGTGCCTGATCTGCTGCCCCTTTGCTCCAGTGGGCCACCTGCATCACAGCTCTGCTCCATGGCCAGTTTGTCACCTTCCATAGGCTTGTGGTGCTGCTGCTGCTTTGTCTTGTTGGATTTTGGAAGTTTGACTAATGGTACTTTGTGTTGTATTCATTATTATTCAAAATGTTGCAAGACTTTTCTAGGTATCCTCCATCTGACCAGCAAAGTGCTTCCTTCCTCTTGGCTCCCTGTCAGGATGACCTTCAGGCTTTGCAGCTTTGACATTTTGTGTTTATCCAAGGAAACAATAATGCCTTCCCTGATCCAAACTTTGGTAAGAGAGATTATGACCTATGTGGTTCTGTTTAAATCTGCATTGAAAGGACATGTAAATATGAGGTAGGAGCTGGGTTGGAAACCTAGCGTGACTAGGAAGAAGTCTGAAAATAAGATGTATGCAGCTGAGTTCTGGAGAAACAAACACTTCATCTGATGCAAACAGAATAGTTTTCAGTATGGGAGTCTGACTGCCTTATTATGCAAGTTGGACAACTTGATAGAAAGTTAGAATAGGTTTTGTATACCCACAAATTTTTGATTGCTGGAAAGTGGGAGAGAGCTTTGGGACGTCTTTTAAAGGTGTTTTGTGGCTCATGAATGTGGGCAACCCAAGGCAAGTGACACAGGATGATTTGAGAGAGCAATAACCCATAATAGCATGAAGTATAGTAATATGTGAGCAGTGTGATTATGTCCAGAAATTAAATCTAGGTTAAGACACAAAGATACTGCTTCAGTTCTGCCATGTTCTTCCAGAACAAGGGAACATATTGTTGCCTCTGAATTTTGCTTTGCACAGGGTGGGAGTATTAAAGGTCTCACTATTGCCACTGAGCACAGGCTAAGTTTTGTCTTGCCATTACAGCATGGAGCTGGTTACAAAAGCATGTTCAGACCATAAGATTTTTGCAGTGAGAGAGAGGCAGACGTGAGAAAGGCCTGGAATAATAGCCCATTCCCAATGGATTCAGCACTGGAGGCTGGATGGGATACCCCATGGCATCTCAAATGGGAGCAAACAGGCCTTGGTACTGCAGATCCCTTGCACAGATGCAGGCTGAGGCAGCAGCAAGATCTTGAGCCCAGAGTGAGATGAAGGATGTTTTATAGCTTAGACTTTTTTTTATTTATTTTTTTTTATCTTCTCACTACTTGTATAAAATGAGCATATTTATATTACTTGAGCATATTTATTATTACCAAGTTATTTTACTCTGCATGAGGGAAACAAATCTGTCTGCAGGGTTTTTACGGCCTTTGGCCTGGGTCCTAATCCTTTCTTTCTGCCTCCTTCCAGCTGTGATGCTCTCAAGCCACTGCACTTCCTATTAGCATGAATGAAAGCAGCCTGGTCCCTGCAGTCTGCAGCTTCTCATGCTTTCCTAAGCTCCTCTTTAAACCAACGAGAGCTGTTTCAAACAGTGTCCTTCATTGTCTCAGATAAAAAACCTGGCCGAATGGAATCAGGTTAGATGCTGGTCTCTGGGAGCTGGCTTTACTTGTAGTCACAAAGTTAATACTTAACATGGAATTATGGGGATTGTATTGGTGTACTCTGAAGTGTAATCTAAAACTGGATTTCCTGGGTTTGCAATGCTTAGTTTTGGATTAACCAGTGTCTGGCAGTGTTTATAACTCTAAACTGCTGATACTTGCTCTCAAGTATAATCCCAGTTTAATGCCTGTTTTTGTCTTGGAATATAGAGAAGGATTAATAGGAATCTATGACATACATCAGATGTGAGGTTTTACATCCTTTGTTGTCTGCAAATGGCACTGATTCAGCTTTTCTTCTTGGGAAACCTGATTCCTCATAGGTTTTTTGGTTGTACCATTATCCCACAGCAACTTTTTTATTACTAATGTAATGTGGTAAATGTCATTTGTATGGAGTGACAGTGTATAAAAATCAGAATATGAATAAATGAGATGAAAATAAAAGAGGTTGTAGGTGTCCTTTGTCTTTCACAGTAGCTAAAGACACTGATTCATTAGTTTGTTGCTATGGTAGATGTTTCTTAGTAAGCAAGAAACCAAATGGACACCAATTCATTTGATTTTGTTGCTATGGTAGATGTTTCTCAATAAGCAAGAAACCCAGTGGAGGGAAACCTCTCAGCTTTTATAGAGAATTCAGTGCCTCTGAAAAGCTAAAGACAGAGATGTGAAAAGGGAAGGAAGGATGAAGAGAGGGCTGAATAAAGCAAGCTGGAACACTCGTTTGAATTGTAGCTTTGCACTGGCCAGTTGCAAATCAAGGAGCAAGCTGCACAGGTCTAGTTTGAGAGTCAGAGCATCCTCCCACTGAAACCAGACACATCCAGGGCTCTGCATGTCTCTGTCTCACCAAGGTCAGTGATGGGAATATGTCACTATATTGTGTCACTTAGGACAGTTCTGCTTCATTACAAGACTTCCATCTCATACCACCAGTAGATGCAGCAGCTGAGAAGAGCACAAACCCAGCTTTGCTGTGTGGGGAAGTAACTGTGAAGTGAGCTGGGGTGTGATTTCTGTATGGGTCTATCCACAGTACTCCACTTTCACAGCAAAACAAACTATTTCATACTTCTTGTCTGTGAGTGTTTTCTCAGAGGGCTTCGTTCTAGCATCTAGGGTGCTGCAAATTAATCTTTAGCTCATGGTGCTATCCCTCTGCAGAGAAAACGAAGGACAATTTTGTCCCTCTCTAGTGGCACTAGAAACGTTAAAACATTTTGAGAGGAGGATATGCATATGAAAATTTCTATAAAAGCTTATGCATTTCTCCTGAGACTTGCCTTTCTGAGCTTTTTCTCATTATCACTGACCACAGATGTGGCATTGCTCATGGTAGATACTCTGTTCCATTCATTGCATGTGTATATCTTTCATAAAATGTAAAAGGCAATAGTGAATTCTGTAGCAAATACTGCATGTCTGGTACCTGTGCTGCTGCTTTCTTTTTGGGAGATGAATGCTCAGATTTCTGTGGCTGTATGCAAATATCATACTTGACATTTTCTTATAAATCTTTTTCCTTCCCAATTCAAACAGAACTTTCCTGAGCCTGAAACACAAGGGAGCAGCTATACTAGAAGAAAATAAATTTGGAAAGCAAAGGATAGATGTGCAGAGTCAATGGCTGCCTGAGTTTGAGCATCACTGCTTTCTCAGGTAAGGTTGCAGGAAATAGGACATTGGGCTTCTTTAAATGTGATATATCCATTCTGCTGAAACATATGACCTGTCTTTTAGTGAAACCTGCAAATAAGTGAGTAGGGAAGTTACTTTTGTGGCTACCATACAGACATGTATGCCTGTAAGACAAGTCTCTGGGCAAGAAATGTGACAGCCTCACGGTGCATTTTGTGAAAGGCTTCTCAAATGAACGGGGTTGGTTGACCCAAATGGAGATGTTCCCCAGCAGAGCAGCTTCCCCACCTTGTCGTCATCCTCATGCCTCAGGAAAGTGGTTGCTGGGGTAGGGGTGGAGGCAGCAGTGGGCCCCCCAGAGCAGTGAGCTCCCTCTCTCTCCAGGCTGGGTGCCTGGTGTCACTCAGGTTATCCAGTGCCGAGTTAATCCCAGTGCCTGGGAGCACTGATAAGAAGTACCTGACTGGCATATTAGGCCCCTGCTGGTGGGTTTTTTTAATTTTTTTTTTATTGCTTAGTTTATTTGGGAAGTGGTAGTGTTCAGCTAGCTCTGAGGTCTGAAAGGTTGCTTTTCCCCAGGGATTCTATGCTGCTGGCTGCTGCTTTAGGGATTGGGGTTGCTCTTATCTTATCCCCCAGTAAAGGAGATGTTGTTCTTTCAGGCTGATGTGTTTGCCCCTACCTTGGACTCAGGCTTTTTATTTCATGCTCTTGTTTGGCTTGGTTCTCTTCATGAAACTAGGTTTGGAGCCAAGCAGAAAGGAACAGATACGTTAAGAGCCTGCAAGCAGGAGACAGGTGAGGAAGCCTGAAACTGGGATAGTCAATTATTCTGAGCTATGTGGGGAGCCAGTGGCAATATTAGTTAGAAATGTGATGGGGCAGGCACAGCACCTGTCACTAAAACAAGCATTGCACCTTGCAATGCTCTATCAGCCAGTGGAGAAATAGCACGGGACTTACATCCATGGTAACCTAAAGCTGCCTTTGGGTTCAGAGTCACGATAATTTTATGGTTTTTTAATAGCACGTGCAAATCTAAACCTGACAGGCATGTGAGCATAAGCAAACATAATCAGGGCAGGGGAGGCAACAGAATTTAGTCTGAAGCTATTCACCATAAACTCTGAGTCCCTGTTTTTTAGCAGCCCAAGTCTATAGTGACAGATGGCCTGGGGAGGTTTGCAGGTGGGATATAGACAAGAAGGGTGAAAGATGTTACCACATGTAAGTGAACAGGTTTGGGTTTTTTTCAAAGAGGAATCACATCCAAAGAGAGATGCATCACCATTTATAGGAAATAATTCAATTTCTTTTTACCTATAAATGCTAGCACAGAACACTATGGAAAAAGAAAAGAAAAAGTTAAGAGCAGTCTCCTGGGAATGGTCTTAGCTTTGTCTTTTAATGAAATATTTTCAGATCTGAATATTTAAAGTAAAATGCTTATGTAAGCAGTTCAGGACCCTGCACTTTCCATGAAAGCATCTCCAACATCGTCCCAAGTAACCTACATGCAGCACACAGATCAAGGCTTCTGCATAGCTCTTGTGGCTGTATCCAAGGACTCCTTTAAAACAAAGTAATAACACACCCCATCGAGACAGCAGTTCAGGTTTGCCCAGCAAAGGGTGACCTGAACAATGTCTCGTAGCACTTGCTGAAAACTGGTGTGAATGATGTTATTCTTCACCAAAAAGTACAGAAAATACGCCACATGGTAAGGTGTGAAACAGACCAAAAATGCCAAAAGGTTTGTCACCACTATCTTCTCTGCTCTGGTGGCACATGTTTGGGGGTTGTCTGGTTTTCTGTGCTTTCTCAGACATCTGATAGTCTGAACAGTGCAGAAGGTCATGGCTGCCATGCTGCCGAAGAAGGTCGTTTCCAAGGTGCTGAACAGACCTGTGTTTTCCCACGTGCTCTTGGAGAAGTTATGGAAGCACGATGAGATGTTGTGGCCCTCTCCATGCAGCTGGAAAGTAGAGACAGTCCCGACTGAGGTGCCCAAGCAGATGACAGCACAGACCACAGCAGCTTTCCTGGTGGATCGCAGGGTGGGAGCCGTGAAAGGGTGCTGGATAGCGAGGTAGCGGTCGACACAGATGCAGAGGGAGATGAGGATGCTGCCATACATGTTCACAAAGTAAAGACTCTCCAAGGTGGAGCAAAACATAGACCCCAAGTTCCAGTTGTCCTGGAGGTGGTAGGAAATGATTTTAAAAGGAAGAGTAAACAGCAGCAAAGTATCCAGAAAAATAAGGGCTATCATGTAGACTGTAGATTCTGATAGCTTTTTAACCTTAAAAAACAGGAAGGACAGAGCCATCACATTGAACAGCAATCCCAGGATGAAAGTAGGGGTGTACATGATGAGTTGGAACAGTTCCACAGCAGTGCTGATATTGCTGGTATTGGTCTTGGCACGGGTGTCATTCATATCTCCAGGCGTGCTGGAAGAGAAGAAAGAGATCTCTGTGTGTCCAGGCACCTGGAGAGGCTTTTTGCCCTCAGGCTGCTGTGTGCTGAATTGCTGCTCCCAGTAACACTCAGCTGCCCAGTGCCAAGGGATCTTGAGGCAAGGTTGTGCCTCAGGCTGGAGCAAGGTTTTCTGAGGTCCAAGCCTCACCTGCACTGTTACCTGTTACCCCAGACTGTGCTGCCCCATAACTCAGCCTAGGCACAATATAGATGTGACTGCACCAGCCCCTTGGAGTGGTGTGATCTCCTTGCAGAGCCAGGGTAGCAGCCCCTGATTCTTGTGTTACTCAGATTGTGGGGATGGAGGCAATTAGTTGGATCAGGTTTCCTAAATCAAGTTATTATAAGAGATCTTGGGGAGCCAAGAGCACAAGGATCCCCCAGATTTATTCATGGGAATATCTTACAGTCGTTGCCATCCTGCATGCTCCCCCACCATCAGTGGGGAAAAGAGGGGCTGTGATTACCTCTGGCCTTTCTGACAAGCTTACTGAAAGGAGGCAGACAGGCAGTTTCAAAACAGGCTTATTCAAGCAAAGATTAAGTCTTGAGAAGAAGAATGAGATTTAAGAACCCAACATTTTGCCAAAATTAGCCAGACTTACCCCAGTGGATAAATTTGTACCTGCAGAGACAGGAGTTTCAGAAAACAAGCAGCTGGTTTGTCCTCTGCAAAGAGGGAACTGAAAGTGTCAAGACAGACACAGCAGGGGTCACGAAGTAATTCTCTTCTTTAGAAGAAGGGTGCCGGTTTGATCCTGCCCTCAGACTCGCCTCATAAGGACCAGGAGGGCTCTCATTGGTTTCTGCAATCCTGCTCTCAGATGGAATTGCTCTAATATGCAAATACACAGGAGTACCTGGTTCTTGCTTCCAGCCAATTCTGTCACAGCAAATGCAACCTGTAAATAAAAATCTTCATGTCAGTGCCCAGAAATTACCCTTTTCTGCCGTTCTGTAATTGTTACTGCTTCTCCTGAATGTCTTTCCTGCACGAGTTACCGATCTTGGTGCTGTTTCATTTCAGACTTGTCAACCATGCTGTAAAAGTTTCTGTTCCGCAGACGGAGTCGTTCCCCCCGTGCTTCAGAGGTGAGCTCTCCCAACCTGTGGGTTTGAGACAGATTATGTTCTCAGCAAAACCAAAACGTATTTCTTACTTAAAAACAAGCAGTTCTTGTTAGGAAGGGCAGGTTGGCTCTTTGCTCCTTAAGGACACATTGATGCCAGGTACATGATTCTGTAAGTCACTGGGTTACATTGCAGAAATGAGAAAAACAGCTCCAGAAAATCAGCCTGGTGAGGAGCACGGGTGCTGGCAGGGAGCAACATCTCCAGCAGGGACTTCTGTGAAGCACTTGGGGATCTGAGTGGCCGGAGGGGAGAAGCAGCCCTGGTTGTGCTGCAAGGTGTTCACTGCCTGGGGATCAAAGCCTCCCAGTGCTGGGGAGTTTTGCTGGGAACTGGGCTGGGTCCCATACCTTCAAATTCAGGTGGCTGTGGTAGACAAGGGGATGCAGTCATGAAGGGGACAGAGACACAGGGTACAGAGAGGGGCCCAGGCTGGGAACCCAGTGTTGAGTCCCCTTCATCCAGTGCAGTGCTGGCAGTCTGACCCTGAGAGGGTAACCATTAGTAAAAGCCAAAAGGGTGGAAAGTTAGTTAAGGAATTACTGAGAAGTAATACATCTTGACAAAGTTCTTTACCTCATTGCCTCCACAGGAGATTTCATTAGTCTTTTTTTTTCCTTCAGTCCTTTAAAAATTTCCTTTTGTTTGATACTGACTAGGAAATTCTGGGTCTAGAGAAAAAAAATGTCAGTTTATTACCAAGATTTTTAACTCAGAAAAAAAGCAGTTATGATGAAAAGGCATTTTAGACTAGAATTTGTTGTTTAGATTTATAAATATATATATTATATAGATATGCTGTAAGATTATATGTAAAATATACTTAGTTTTTAGATCTTGTAGAAAAAAGAAGGATTTTAAGGCAAGGTTTCTCTGCAATGACGTATTCTCCCTTGTCATCTTACCTTTGGGCTGTCTTTAAGTTGAGTTGTTGCCTTTTTCTCAGAATTCTTGAGGCTTGTGTTTTCTTTTAAGGTGGTGGAGTGAGCTGCATGCAAAGTAACTGCTGGTCAGGATGTCAGAGAGCATCAAGTGCTGCTGCTTTTCCTTTCATCACAGATTTCCATTGCCACATCTGTCTCACTACACTGTGTCCAACGCACGCTGTGTACATGGTTGTCACACAGAGGTCATTTAAGGTTGTAAGTAGATGGCTTTGTGGGGCTAACTCTGTGAGTCACCCATTCAAAATCATCTCCAGTAACACAGAAGGAAATTCTGGTGCTGCAGATTTTTCTCTTGATGTTATTTCTACAAAACATGATTTTATTCACTGTATGGAAAATCCATGGGTGGAATGTTAGCTATCAAAATGTGTTTTAAGGTGAATCCTGAGCACTGCTTCCCTTACTTTTCATGACACCAAAAAGGAAAAAGAGATACTGATGTTCAGCGGTGATCTGATCTGGTCACTTCAAGTTGGTATTTTAAAAAAAGACAAGTGTTTCTCTTAAATATGGTTACACTCAGAGGGAGAAGTCAGTACATACATGGAAGGTGTCAGGTGCTGATTCTGTTCAGGGGGAAGGTGAAAAAAAGTTTTCCCCATTGTCTGTGTGTTTGCAGTGTTTTTACCAAAGGAGGAAAGAAAGACCAGAGGATGAATTTTGCTTGGTTCTCTGCATACCCCTTGAATGTCAAAATGGAGGCTTGTGTTGGATGAATTCAAACTGTGCAGCTGGGAAAGAAACAGCTGCCAGGTGGGGAGAGAAATTCCCTATGGGGTTTTAGTTGAAATTACTCAAGGAAAAAAAAAGAACGACAGTCAAGGGGAAGAACCACGCCAGTTCTGAGTGCCCCTGCTGTGGCACAAGCAGTCACCCCCGGGCTGGGCATGGCCCTGGAGGTGAAGGACCCCAGGGCAAGGTGAGGGATGGGGGAAGTCCCAAGGGGGTTCCCCGGGGGGATCCGGGAACCCACGGAGCCGGGGGTGGGGTCTGTGGGGCGTGTGGGATGCCCAGCAGGCAGGGAAGGGGGACCCTGGGGGTGTGGGGTGCTCAGCAGAGTGCGGAGGGGGCACTGGGGGGCACGGGGTCCCTCCCAGCAAGGACAGGGGGTCCCTCCCTGGGGGACACGATGTCCCCTCCAACGAGGACCCTGGGGGGCTCGGGGGTCCCCTGGGGGCACAGTGTCCCCCGCCACACAGGTCAGGGGGTGCGTGTGGGGTCCGGGGGCTGTCCGGGTGTCCCTGTCCCCGGGTGACAGTGCCCCGGTCCCGTTGCAGGCGGTGCTGTCCCGGCAGGACGGCTCCCAGGGACGTTTCCCCTTCACCTCCCAAACGCCGGGCGAGCCCCAGAGCCGCCTCCACTCCAGCTCCCCCCGCACGGCCCTCTCTTCACCGGGGGCAAACCGGGCACCTCCAGGGAGGTCCCCGAAGGTGGGGAGGGGGTGACAATAGCGGTGAGGAGCCCACTCGTGTGTCCCCACCCCGTTCTTTCACCCCAGGGTGCACCTGGGCATGCGGGTGGGCGAACACCAACAACGACCCCGAGAGGGTCCGTGGGGGCTCGATGGTGGTTACTGGGGGGAGGCTGGGGGCCGTTCCGGCCTGCGGCTGCTTCTCCACGGTTTATGTCCCCTTCTTCCCCGAAAAATCTCGAGAAAAAGGGACCCGGGTGTCCGGGGATCCCCAAGCGCCCCCTCTTCCAGCAGCCGGGAGGTCCTCCGAATCAGTCCTACGCCGCCAGGGGGCGCTGCTTCCCGCCTTCCGCCCCCCCCCGTTGCGGCCGCTCTGGGCGCGTGGCGAAAGTGTCGCTGGTGGCGCTGTCACGGGCCGCAGGCGAGATGGCGGCGGAGGCATCGGCAGCGCTGGGTTTGGAGCAGACGGCGCTGGACGGGCGGGTGCTGCGGGTCCGCCGGGTGCTGAGGGGGGGACGGAGGCGGGGGAGGCCTTGGGGCGGGGGGCGGCTCGCGGGGGCCTCAGTGGGGAGGGGTTCGGGACAGCGGCGTCCCCGTGCGGGGCTAGGGGGGCCTGAGGGGAGCCAGGACCTCGGGGTCCCTTAGTGGGGAGGGGGATGTGGAGGGGCTGGGGGTGACAGAACTGGAGGACATGGTCACGGTGCCCCCATGGCCACCCGAGATGCTCATCCACGGCCCCGGTTGTTGAAGTGCTGTAAAGGACACTTTTTTCAGTAAATTCATCCCTCGGGGCTTTGTTGGGGGGAATATTCATGAAGGAGAAGGTCCCAGGGGGAGATAGTTGTTGGGGGGAGGCAGCCCCCGAGGTGCAGAACTGCCCCCACGGTGATGGGCTTATCCTCGTTTCCCTACATTTCCAGCCCAAAATGTGAAGGAAGGAGGGAAGGATGGGGACGGGGGTGTCCCTGCCCTGTGGGATACAGGGGTGGGGGTCTCCAGCTGTGAGGGCACAGTGGGGAGAGTTCCCGGGGTGGGACCCCAGGTGGCATCCCCAGGGAAATGGATGTCCCCGGGGCTGTGCTGTGCCGTGGTGCATGTGTGCACACCCATGTTCCCCCCAGCCCAGCTGCTCTATGGGTGCTGAAGCAGATATGTCCTCACCGGGGTGGGGGGGCAGGCAGGCAGCTCACCCCCACCTTGGGACCTCCCTGGATACTCCCCCCTCCGCCATGGAGCCCCCCAATGATAACCCCAGCGGGGTTCCCCAGTGCTTCCCCCCCATGAAGCACCCCAGTGGTAACCCCACTGGACCCCCCCTCCCAGTGCTCCCCACATGAAGCCCTCCCCATGCTCTCCCCCCATGGATCCCCTCGGTGCTCTCCTATGGAGCCCCCCAATAATAACCCAAATGGACCCCTCCAATGCTCCTCTCCATAGACCCCCCTCAATGATCACCCCAATGCCTCTCGCAGTGCTCCCCCCATGGACCCGCCCCGGGGCTCCCTCTATAGAGCCCCTCAAAGGCCCCCCAGGCCCCTCCACCGCCCCGCACGAAGTCCCAGCCATAGGCGGTGCTGCGGGGTGGGATGTCCGGTCCCGGCCCATCCCCGGGGCGGTGCTGGGGGTTGGTTCTGCGGTCCCGCCCCGGGGCGGAGGGGGCGGTGTCGGTTCGGTTGCGGGACAGCGGAGGGGGCGCGGGGCCGAGTGTGGGCGCTGGGGCGAGAGCGGATCCGCGGTGTGCAGGTGGGGGGGGGTCCGGCAGGGACGGGGCGGGAGGAGCCCCGGGCCCCCCCCCCCCCCTCCAGCCTCGGTGAGTGCTCCCCCTGCACCCCCCATGCCCCCATCCCGCCCATTGCCGTTCCCCCCCCCCTCCCCGCCATCACGCCTCGGGACGATCTCTGTCCCGCTCCCTGCGTGCCCTGGGACCGCTTCCCCCCCGCATGCGCTGTGCGGGCCGTGCGTGTCCCCACGCGAGCTTTGTGCCCCATCCCTCCGGTCGTGTCCTGTGCCCCCCAGTTCCTGCCCTGAAGCCACCCCCAGCACATCCCCTGTGCACCCCCGTGGCCCCAAACATTCCCTGTGCACCCCCATGCTTTGTGCCTCCATTTCATGCCCTATTTTCCCCTGTGTCTTGTGCCCCCCTGCCCTGTGCCCCCCCAGCTGGAACACTGCATCCAGGGCTGGGCTCCCCAGCTCGAGAGAGACAGGGAACTGCTGGAGAGAGTCCAGAGGAGGGTGAGGAAGGTGCCGGGGGGGTTGGAGCATCTCTCCTATGAGGAAGGAGCTGGGACTCTAAGCTGTAGAAGAGAAGGCTGAGGGGAGAGCTTTGAATGTCTGCAAGTATCTAGAGGGTGGGTGCAAGGAGGATGGAGCCAGACTCTCCTCAGTAGTTCCCAGTGACAGGACGAGGGGCAACAGGCACAAGCTGGACCATGGGAAGATCCATTTAAATATGAGAAAAAAAAATTCTTCCCTCAGGGCACTGGCATAGGCTGCCCAGGGGGCTTGTGGAGTCCCCTTCTCTGGAGAAATTCACACCCTGCCTGGATGCACTCACAGAATCATGGAATCATAGAATAATTTGTGTTGGAAGGGACCTCAAAAGGTCATCCATCCCAGCCCCACTCCTGTGGAATGTGCTCCAGGGGATGCTGCTTTGGTGGAGAGCTGGACTGGATGATCTCCAGCTGTGATAATTCTGTGACAGTGTGTGGGCCCTTCCTCCTCTTGTTTGAAGGGAAATGAGGGACCAAACTTTCCTGGCAAGCTCTGGCCTTGCTGTGACAGTCTGGCAGTAACGCCATGCCATGCTGGCTCACAGGTTGGAGTTGTCCCACATGTATGTGCTTTTTCTAACCAGCAGTGATTGTCAGGAGGCTGCTGCCAGCACATGGGGTGGGGTGGGTGCAGGGTGCCTGACGTGGCCCTTGGGGTTGGGGTGAAGCAGGGAAGGGAACTTTGTGCTCAGTGTCTGCTGGGTGCTGCTGCTCCCTCCCCACAGCACAGTTGGTCTGAAACACGATGTGGGTGCTGTCCCCAGGGGGCTCTTGGGGGCCCTCATGGTGCAAGGGGTGGATTTCAGGAGCCGTGTGTTCAAAAATGGGACCAATGGAAACAACATTCTAAATGGACGGGCAGCCCCTGAAGGCCAGGATTGGATTTGCAAGCAAAATAGCCGATGCATTTTTGCCAAGGAATTGGTCAGGCTTCTGTGTTTTGGGAACAATCAGGCCCAGTTTTTTCCTGTTACCCATAAGGAGAGGAGAAGGGCTTGGAGTGCGAGTATATGCAGAGGCTGAGGAACTGAGAAAATGATGACCTAGGTGTGAATTGAAAATAGGGCACTGGAAGGATGAAATTCCTTCTGAAAGGATAAGTGCATATTCTGATCCAGCCACATGGGCTGAAGATGGGCCACGGGGATATAGGACCCCAATTTACACGCTTAATAGAATCTTTAGGTTACAAGCTGTAGTGGGAATTGTTGTAAATAAAAGGGGGGATGCTTTAGGACTCATTGCAAAACAAAATGTGAAGATGAGAACAGCACTGTATCAAAATCATTTAGCACCGGATTATCTACTGGCACAAGAAGGAGGGGTATGTGGAAAATTCAATCTTAGCAATTGTTGTTTAGAAATTGATGGTGAAGGAAAGGCTGTAAATGAACTTGTACGAGAAATGAAGAAAATTGCACATGTCCCAGTTCAGACCTGGAATGGAATTAATCTAGAAGGGATGTGGGGACAATTGTTTAATAATGATTGGTTACCCAAAGTGTGTACAGTAATATTGGGAGTATTTGTGGGGTTGTTCACCATCCCATGTCTAATATCCTGCTTCATCAGGTTCATTCATTGGGTCATACAAGGAATGCAAATATCTGCTGATCCCATTGAATTAGAAACAGGCAAAAATGAAACTCACTCTCTCGTGATACTAAAACCAAAGAATGATTCTAAAATGACACCAATACAACAAGTGTAACCTTTCCTTGTGGAACTACAAGGCTTAGGGGAACAAGAAACCAGACATCCCACAGTTCCTGTACCCTAAAAAGGAGAGGGCAGGCTGAGGCAGACACTGACTGCATCCAGCCAGCACCGGGGGGGAGTCAAAAAGCCCCTCAGAGATAAAGCGGGAATGTGCCTTTGAAGGCCTCCTCTTCCCAGAACTAAGAAACATAGCCCAGCCTGTTCCTAGAATGGTCATGAAGATGTGTTGGGATAGTTATGAATATGTATTAAGGTAGGGAATAGAAGCCAAATGATTAAACTTTACTGCGTGCGTCCGAGCGGAGCGGAGACTCCCCAGGCCCCCAGGGCTGTTTGCTTTGCCTTTATTCGCCAAAATAAAACTTAAGTCTCATTGCTACCGCCAGAGCCTCAGTCATTGATCCCAGGGGGGAAGAAAGAGCAGAGGAGGAGTTTTGCTTGGTCCTCTGCATCCCCTCGGGTGTCAAAGGGAGGATTGTATGGGCTGAATTCACACTGTGCGGCTGGGAAAGGAAGAACCAGCGGGGAGGAGGTCAGAGAAGCGGCACTTGGGCTTTGCCTACGGGATTTGGGTTGAAATGACTCCAAAAAGGAGAGGCAGGAGAGGCAAGGGGCAGAAGGATGAGGGAAGGTGTGAGTGCCCCTGGGGTGGGAGCAGCAGCCACCCCCGGGCTGGGCATGGCCGTGGAGGCGAAGGAGCCCGACGGCAAAGTGAGGGGTGAGGGAGGTCCCCAGGGGGGTCCCCGGGGGGATCCGGGCACCCACGGAGCCGGCGGTGGGGTCTGTGGGGCGTGTGGGGTGCCCAGCAGGCAGGGAAGGGGGACCCTAGGGGTGTGGGGTGCTCAGCAGAGTGCGGAGGGGGCCCTGGGGGGCACGGGGTCCCTCCCAGCAAGGACAGGGGGTCCCTCCCTGGGGGACAGGATGTTCCCTCCACCGAGGACAGGGGGTCCCTGGGGGGCTCAGTGCGTCCCCCAGTGAGGACGGGGGGTCCCTGGGGACGCGCACCCGGACCCCGAGAGGGTCCCCTGGGGCTCGATGGTGGTTACTGGGGGGAGGCTGGGGGGCGTTCCGGCCTGCGGCTGCTTCTCCCCGGTTTCTTTACCCTCCTCCCCCCAAAATAAAACGCGGGAAAAAGGGACCCAGGCGTCCGGGGATCTCCCTCCGCCTCCGAGTCCAGCAGCCCGCAGGTCCTCCAGACCGGTCCTCCACCGCCAGGGGGCGCCGCTTCCCGCCGGCTGTCTCCTCCCCGTGGAAGCCGCTCTGGGCAGCTGCCGGAAGTGTCGCTGGTAGTGTTTTGCCGGGGTGCCGGGAAGATGGCGGCGGAGTGTTCGTCGGTGCCGGGTTTGGAGCAGACGGCGCTGGACGGGCGGCTGCTGCGGGTCTGCCGGGTGGTGAGGGGGGCACAGAGGGGCAGGGGTGGGCTGCGGGGGGCAGGGGGGTTCTGTGGGGCACGGGGATCCCTGGGGCAGGGGGGTAGGGACTGGGCTTGTGGGGCAGGGGGCTGGGTGGGTCGGGGGTTCCGTGGGTTGTGGGGCTCGGCGGGCGCGATCTCGGTGTGGTTAATGAGCTGGTGGTCGGGGTGTCAGTGGGGTCGGTGTCTGGGGTGTTGGTGGGCCCTGGCCCGTGGCGCTTGGGCACTGCGGGCAGAAATGGGGGATGAGGGGAGGGAGGAGATCCCTGTGTCATGGGACACCATCACTTGCCCATCCAGTTGTCCCCCCAGCATTTGGAGGGGCTAGGGGTGACAGAGCTGCAGGACATGGTCACGGGACCCTTTGGTGTCCCCAGGCCCCCTGCTTGATGTCTGGAAGGATCGAGGGGGGGGGCGAGGAGGATGGGGCCAGATCCTCCTCAGCAGCACAAGCTGGGCCATGGGAAGGTCCAGTGAAATATGAGAAAGATGAAAATCATTGGTCTGAGGGTGCCAGGGAGGTTGTGGAGTCTCCTTCTGTGGAGGAGCTGAGGATGTGGTGAGGGTGCTGCCTTGTTTGTGTCTCCATGTTTGTTTGTACATCTTTGGTTCCATCTTTGCTTAGGTTGGGTGTTAGAAAGGATTTCTTTATGGAGAGGGTGATCAGAGATTGGAATGGGCTGCCCAGGGAAGGGGTGGATTCTCCATCCCTGGAGATATTTCAAAAGAGCCTGGATGTGGCACTCAGTGCCATGGGCTGGGAACCACGGGGGGATGGATCAAGGGTTGGACTTGATGATCTCTGAGGCCCCTTCCAACCCAGCCCATTCTATGATTCTGAGGCTCAGCCTCTTTTCCCTACATTTTCATCCCAAATTGTGAAGAAAGGAAGGAAGGAGGGGCTGGGGATGACAGAGCTGGAGGACGTGGTCACAGTGCCCATTGGTAGCCCCGGGGCAACTTGTTTGTGGTCTGTAAGTTTCTAGAGGGGGGGTGCCAGGAGGATGGGGCCAGATCCTCCTCAGCAGCACAAGCTGGGCCATGGGAAGCTCCAGTGAAATCTGAAAAGGATGAAAATCTTGACTCTGAGGATGAAAATCCTTCCAGGGCTCTGGCACAGGCTGCCCAGGGGGGTTGTGGAGTCCCCTGCTGAGGAGAAATTCAGCCCCTGTGTGAGTGCATCCAAAGAGTCTTGGAATTGTGGAATAATTTGGGTGGGAAGGGACTTTGAAAGGTCCCCCCGTGCAAGGGCAGTGCTGTGGGATGTGCTCCAGGGGCTGCTGCTGCTGCTGCTTTAGTGGAGAGTTGGGCTGGGTGATGTGCAGAGGTTCCTTCCAGCTCTGATAGTTCTGTGTCAGTGTGAGGGCCCTTCCTCCTCTTGCTCTGCTCTCTGGGTTTGGCAGCTGAAGGCCCTGGGGTAGAAATGGTTTGTTTGAAGGGCACTGAGGGCCCCGACTTGCCTGGCAGGCTCTGGCCTCGCTGTGCCAGGCTGGCAGGAAGCCCTTGGCAGTCCAAAGGTGGTGGGTTCTTTCCTTCCAGGGGCTTTGGAAGGATTTTGCTGTCAGGGAGGGGGGGTTGTGTCGTCCTGTGGTGTCCCGGTCAGAGCTGGCACTGCTCAACCTGTGTGGCTCAGGAGCTGGGGGCTCCCAAACTCCTGGGGCTGATGTGCAGCCCTGGGACTGTCTCTGGGGAACTCGACCCCCTTGGCTGAGGGCAGAGGGAGAGAAGGAGGAACCAGGAGAAATGCAAATGCAAATTCCTCCTCAGACACAAATGGTTGGACATTAGAAAGAATTTCTTTAGGGAGAGGGTGATCAGACATTGGAATGGGCTGCCCAGGGAAGGGGTGGATTCTCCATCCCTGGAGATATTTCAAAGAGCCTGGATGTGGCACTCAGTGCCATGGGCTGGGAACCACGGGGGGAGTGGATCAAGGGTTGGACTTGGTGATCTCTGAGGTCCCTCCCAACCCAGCCAGTTCTGTGATTCTGTCATTCAAGAAAATTTCTGTTCCTTGCAGGTCCCGGGACAGTCCCTTTCCCCAGGAACTCCACGGCAGTGCCCGAGCCCCCCCTGAAGCAGCTGCTGTGTGGCTGTGCCCACATCTGCCCCCAGCACATGGACTCCATGGTGCAGCTGCAGGAGGAGCCCCAGCTCAGCTCTGCCTTCCAGCACTTCAGCATTTTTGTGCAGGTCAGTTCAGGTTCTTCCTCACACAGCACACAGGGCTCTCTGCTTCCTCTCTCCAGCTCTGCCTCTCTCTTTCTCATTCCTTCTGCTTTCACTCTCTGATTTCTCTCTCTCTTTTCCATTTCCCTCTTGCTCTCTCCCCTCTCTGCTTTCTCTCTCTCTCTCTCTCCTTTCTCACTCTCTGCTTTCTCAGGGTTTCCTTTCTCTTTTCTCCCTCTCTTTTATCTCCCTCCCTGCTACTTCTCTCTCTCTGTCTTTCTTTCCTACTCTTTCTCTCTCCCTTTTTCTCTCTGTCTTTCTTTCTCTCTCTGTCTTCATCTTTCTCTTGCCATCTTTCTATTTCTTTTCCTCTCTTTACTCTCTTTCTTTTTCTCTCCTTTCTCTTCTCTATCTCTGCGCTCTCTTCCTCTCTTTCTCTTTCTCCCTTTCTCTTTCTTTCGCTTTCCCTCTTTTTCTTTCTTAATTTTCTCTCCATTCTCTTTCTCTTTCTCTCCATTCTTTTTCTCTCTCTCCTTTCCCTCTTTCTCTTTCTCTTTCTCTTTCTCTCTTTCTCTATCTCTCCTTTCTCTCTTTCTCTCCTTTCTCTCTTTCTCTTTCTCTCTTTCTCTATCTCTCCTCTCCTTCTCTCTTCTCTCTTTCTCTCCTTTCTCTCCTTTATCTCTTTCTCTTTCTCTCTTTCTCTATCTCTCCATTCTCTCTTTCTCTCCTTTCTCTCTCTCTTTCTCTTTCTCTCTTTCTCTCTCTCCTTTCTCTTTCTCTTTCTCTTTCTCTCCTTTCTCTCTTTCTCTCCTTTCTCTCTCTTTCTCTCTTTCTTTCTCTCTTCTTTCTCTTTCTCTTTCTCTTTCTCTTTCTCTTTCTCTTTCTCTTTCTCTTTCTCTTTCTCTCTTCTCTTTCTCTTTCTCTTTCTCTTCTCTTTCTCTTCTCTTTCTCTTTCTCTTTCTCTTTCTCTTTCTCTTTCTCTTCTCTTTCTCTTCCTCTTTCTCTCTCTTTCTCTCTTTCTCTATCTCTCCTTTCTCTCTTTCCCTTTCTCTCTTTCTCTCTTTCACTCTTTCTCTTTCTCTCCTTTCTCTCTTTCTTCTCTCCTTTCTCTCTTTCTCTCTTTCTCTATCTCTTTCTCTCTATCTCTTTCTTTCTCTCCTTTCTCTTTCTCTTTCTCTCTTTCTTTCTCTCCTTTCTCTCTTTCTCTTTCTTTCTCTATCTCTCCTTTCTCTCTTTCTCTCTTTCTCTATCTCTCATTTATCTCTTTCTCTATCTCTCCTTTCTCCTTCCTCTCTTTCTCTGTCTCTCCTTTCTCTCTTTCTCTATCTCTCCTTTCTCTCTTTCTCTCTTTCTTTCTCTCCTTTCTCTCTTTCTCTTTCTCTTTCTTTCTCTCCTTTCTCTTTCTCTCTTTCTTTCTCTCCTTTCTCTCTTTCTCTTTCTCTCTTTCTTTCTCTCCTTTCTCTCTTTCCTTTCA